>NC_137040.1:13997996-14052996 GCF_032717465.1 Coenobita brevimanus | reverse complement strand
TGGAACAGCCAACACAATTCACTCGTGTAAATCTTTTGATTCGAAGGATTTCTCTCCACGGAAAAGAATTCATTTGGTGTCGGCCTGATAAAATACGTAAGTGCAACCACAACAACAAAGAAGATTACATGAGGTACTTACTGTTTACTAACTGTCACTCTCATCACCAATACTCATGTTCTTTAATATTTTCAGCCCCACTGCAATCATCACATATGGCCACCTTCCTCTATATCATTAATTTTTTTTGTTACCATAACGACATTGCAACGCCAGATATGCTTACGTTCCCAACCACCACCACACGTTCAGTCACCATCACAGTATAGCAACCATGACTCACCATCGCTCTTCATACCACCACAGTCTCTTGATATAATATCTTTCATTCACCACACATCATCACTTTCCTTATGATCATCACCAGCTTTAATCACCATCAACTGATCACAATCATCACACTTCATTCCACTTCTTAATCATTATCACAAATTAGCAATCATCCTCATCAACACAGCCTCATCACTTTCCTCGTTATCATCATCAAGGCATAACAAACATCACACATCATCACTTTCTTCTCAATCATCACAGTTTTTAACCTCAGACATTTTCTCAATCACCATTCATAATAATTACCCTCATTATCCTCGCAGTTTTTAATCACCCTCCGCATCACCATCGGCTCCGACATGATCACCACACATCATCACTTTTCTCTTTTTCATCATACGTTTTTAGTCACCATTTCTTTCCGTGTCAGGGCAGAGTAATTACCAAGGTTCAGTCACCTTCACGACATAAAAAACATCACACATCATCACTCATTTTATTATAAGTCATCAGTTATCATCACACCTCTCGTCGTGGCACCTCAGTCATCACCCATCATCATTCTCCTACCGATCATCGCAAGGTTTTCGTCACCATTAACTTCCTCACCATCAGTAATTCCAATACAATCATCACATTTCACCACTTTCCTCCTCATCATCACAATTCTCATCAGCCACCACCTTCCCTGTCATGGCAGCAAGGGTAAGAGGCTGAACAGAGTAGAAACATGCCAATAAGAACCAATATATTACCGAAGAAAGAGTGGTCCCCAAGTTAATGGATTTGTTTGCCATGTTAGAGGAGCTACTGTGCTGTGCTGGAGTCGTGTGTGTGTGTGTGTGTGTGTGTGTGTGTGTGTGTGTGTGTGTGTGTGTGTGTGTGTGTGTGTGTGTGTGTGTGTGTGTGTGTGTGTGTGTGTGTGTGTGTGTGTGTGTGTGTGTGTGTGTGTGTGTGTGTGTGTGTGTGTGTGTGTGTGTGTGTGTGTGTGTGTGTGTGTGTGTGTGTGTGTGTGTGTGTGTGTGAGAGAGAGAGAGAGAGAGAGAGAGAGAGAGAGAGAGAGAGAGAGAGAGAGAGAGAGAGAAGGGCACTCAGAGAATACAACACCTGCGCCTCCTACTTACATGGGCGTTGTACGGATTGTTCTTAAAATCAAATTACTTCATCCTTGTCTGACCTTCAACCCTTCAACCTAGTTTGGTCCAAACTGGATCAAAACTGCTTGAACAGACCTTACCCTGCGACTTTGTCCTTTGATTTATTACTCTGAAGATCGAAAGTACAGTATTCATCCTTGCCTACCATTCAACCTTTCCTGCGAGTTCGATCCAAATCGAATAAAAGCTATTGGTGTTACAAGGTCGAACTTTAGGAGTCTATGACCTTATCCTACGACTTTGACCTTTAACTGATTGTTCTCAAAACCGAATTATTTCATCCCTGTCTTGCCCTCCACCCTTCAACCACGGTTGGCTTAAACTGGACAAAAAAAAAAAAAAAAAAAAAAAAAAATCTAATTTAACCTTGTCATGTGACATCAACCAATGATCTAGGTACTGTTCTCTAAAACAAAAGTTTTTCAACCTCTGGAATGACCCTCAACCCTTCCACAAAATTTGGTCCAAAAAAGTTAAAACCGAATTATTTTGTTCACACACACACACACACACACACACACACACACACACACACACACACACACACACACACACAACAAAACAATACCCGGCTCGAGATATCGTGCGCGCTGAAGTAATGGAGTAATGACTCTGGGAATAATGTGCAAAGTATGCTGTATATATGCCAACCCAACCCACTACACCCCAAACTCACACGTCTGCCATGACGCTCTCAAGGCGTCACATGGAACCTCTCTGGTGCTCAATACTCACCTGAGGAAGAGAAAGAAACCATTATTAGTAACAGGTAAACATGAACAAAACAACAACGATGATGATACTATTACTACTACTACTACTAATAATAATAATACAATGGGCATTCAAACCTTAACCACTTGTTCTTAAAATGGAATTTCTTCAAGCTCGGTGGTCCCTCAACAGGGTCGAACATCTGACCTCGTTCTACGACTTTGGCCTTTGACTGACTGTTCCCAAAATTAAATTCCTTCTTCCTTACCTTATCCTGAATTCTTCAAATAAATTTGTCACAACTGGATTAGAAAGGAACAGTTTTAAGTTGACACTGCTATGTAATTTTCTCCTTTGTCCTGCTGTTTTCAAAATAAACAGGTCAGGCCCTTGGCTAACTCTCAACACTTCCTCCAATGTCGTGTGACCTTGCCCTCTAACTTGATTGTTCTAAAAATTGAAGCCCATCGTTCTTGCCTTAATCTCAATGCATCCATCAAAATTGGTCTAAATCACATCAAAACTGTTAAACTTGGCCTTGCCATGTGACCCTGTCCTTTGAACTACTGCCCTACAAAAAATGAGTCAATCCTTGACTGATGTTCAGTCATTTTACCAAGTGTGATTGCAATAAAAACTGTTTGAGTTATAATGTTAACATTCAAACACAAAAAAAGACAGAGTAAAACCAGACGCTGGAACCGTTTCCCTCTGTCTGTATTTCCTACTGCCTACGATCTCCAGTCTTTCAAACGCAGTGTGTCCATGCATCTCGAATGAATGGATCTTGAATTTGGCTCTGTTACCTTGTTATTATTATTATTATTATTATTATTTTGAGGGACCAACCATGCGGGCTCCTGGACCTGGGGTTTCTTTTTACTTGTATTAAAAAAAAAAAAAAGAAAAGATGCACATACACATGCCTACTAAAACACTACAACGACTGTAGTATTTGCACATGTGTGTACTACTACTACTAATAATAATCCTACTACTACTACTACTACTAGTTGTAGTAGTAGTAGTAGTAAAATTAATAATAATAATAATAAACATAATAATAATAATAATAATAATAATAATAATAATAATAATTCATCCACCCATCACTCAATCCTATGTCGCCCCATGAGAAGCGTAAAAGCCCGGGACTAGGTAAACTGGTCCTGACATTTAAGATGAGAGTGACCAGCCTCACTCATCCCTGAGTGGCGTAATGTGAGCAAAAAACCCCAACAATCCCTTGGATATAAACCTGCACCGGCTCAATCCGATTGGAGCCTTAAGTACCCACTAAACCATCGGGCGCCATAATTTGGTTATATATTACCAGGCAGCATAGTAAATGGTTTCCTGGCGTACAGGAAACCATTTGGCTTGTCACTCAGTGTGGAGTCACCCATTGGCAGAAGGAAGAGGAAAGATTGAAGGAAAGAAAGACTGAAGAGGGAATGTAAAGTCACCCATAGGCAGGAGAAGGAGGAAAGAATGAAGGAAAGAAAGGCAGAAAAGGAAGGAAGGAAGAGAGGAAAATGCAGACACCCAAAGCAACACTACATCAAGTGAGTGCTCCCACCTAATAATGATGATGATGATGATGATGATGATGATGATCTATCTATCTATCTATCTATCTATCCACTGCCAGACGCCTTAATCACTTATACGGAGTGGCCACAAACAATGATGATGATGATGATGATGATGATGATGATGATGATGATGATGATCATGATCATGATGATGATGATGATGATGATAATAATGATAATAAAAATAATAATGATAATAATAATAAAAATAACAGTAATTACTGTTATTATTATTATTATTATTATTATTATTATTATTATTATTATTATCATCATCATCATTATTATTATTATTATTATGATCATCATCATCATCATCATCATCATCATCATCATCATTTTATTATTATTATTATTATTATTATTATTATTATTACTCAGGAGAAAAGAAGAGGCGATGAGAGAAAAGAGAAGGGATAAATAAGGAGGAGAATGAGAGAGAAATTAGGACAACCAAACGAGACAATGAGAGACGCATAACGAGAATGAGAGGGAAGTGGAGACAGCACAGGGAGATACGAGAAGGGAGATAGAATATGAGAATGAGGGAGGAAGTGGCAGGGAGTTGGTAGGGGGACGGGGCGGGCTCAAGTGAATAGAAAAGGAATGGAGATTTATGTGGTTGTTGAAAGGGGCAGCAAAAACCAGGGAGAACGTCTGGTGATGAGCCGTGGTTGGGGCGAAGAAAGGGCACCAGGGGAGAGGGGATGAGGGGAGAGGGATGAAAAGAAAGGGGAGAGGGGATGAAGGGAGAGGAAAGGGGGAGATGGAGAGAGGAAGGGGGAGACGGAGAGGGGAGAGGGGGAAACGCAGAAGGTGGTGTGAAGGAGAAGGGAGGGGAGAAAAGCAGAAAGGAAGAGAAGTGAAGAGGAGAAAACAGGACAACTGAGTAGATGGGCAAAGAGGGAAGGACAATGACGAAGAGAAAGGAAAAGGAAAAAGAGAAGAGAGGGGAGAAGGGGAGAAGATGGGAAGGAAAAGGGGATAAGGATGAAATGGGTAAAAGGGAGGATGTATAAGGTGGGTGAGGGAAAAGAGGAGAGGAGGAGAGTGCAAGGCAGGGAGAGAGGAGAGAGAGGGTGTATTAGGTAAGGGAGAGAGGTAGGTGAAAGGGATGAGGGGAAGGGAAGGGAGGGGGTAAATGTGTGTGTGTGTGTGTGTGTGTGTGTGTGTGTGTGTGTGTGTGTGTGTGTGTGTGTGTGTGTGTGTGTGTGTGTGTGTGTGTGTGTGTGTGTGTGTGTGTGTGTGTGTGTGTGTGTGTGTGTGTGTGTGTGTGTGTGTGTGTGGAGAGAGAGAGAGAGAGAGAGAGAGAGAGAGAGATTTTTTCCTCTCCTTTTATTCTAGCATTTTTTTCAAGACCCCCCTCTCGCTCTCTCTCTCTCTCTCTTTCCTGCCCTTCCTCTTTCCATTCGTGACTAACCTTTCGCAATTCTTACCTTCATATCTCATTTCTCCCCTCTCAACCTCTCCACTATGTAAAATTATTCTTTCCCTGTTCCATCCTTTCCAACTCTCTCTCTCTCTCTCTCTCTCTCTCTCTCTCTCTCTGTATGTCTCTCTCTCTCTCTCTCTCTCTCTCCTCTCTCTTTCCATTTCCCTGACTAAGCCTTACCTAAACCACTGTAATTTACTCCCAGTCTCTCTCTCTCTCTCTCTCTCTCTCTCTCTCTCTCTCTCACACACACACACACACACACACACACACACACACACACACACACACACACACACACACACACACACACACACACACACACACACACACACACACGTACACACACACACACTCTCTTCCATTCACTTCACTGGTCTTTCCCCCCTCCCCTCTGCTCCCCATTATCTTCCATTTTTTCTATAATCTCTGCTTTAGCTTTTTCTTCTTTCTTCATATACCTTCTCTACTAACTTTTTTTTACCCATTTCCTTCCCTTTTCAACATCTCTTTTCGCTGTTATTTCATCTATTTTCAACTTTTTCTTTCCATCATTCTTGAATACATAATTCTTCTTCTCCTCTCAACGTCTGCTTCCATCCTCTGTCCACCTCTTTTTATCTCTTTCCACTCTTCTATTTCCCTCCAACCTTCTCTTTCTCTCTCTCTCTCTCTCTCTCTCTCTCCTTGCTTCTTCCCCCATTCATCGCTTTTTTCCATCCCCTCTCCTCCTATCATTCTCTCCTTCCATTCTTCTATTTCCCTCAAACCTTCTCTCTCTCTCTCTCCTCCCCATTCTTTGCCGACTTTTCATCCTTCTCTCTCCGTCCATTCCTCTCCCCCTACTCATCATTTTCTCTCCTTCAGTCCTTCTCTCTCATACCTTTCTCTCCCTTGCCATTCTTTTCTCTCCTCCAGCCCTTTTCTCTCTTTCCACCCATCCTCCTCTTTCTCCCCTTCTCTCTTCCGTCTTTCCCTCTCTCACTTTTCTTCCTTCTCTTCCCATCTGTTTCTCTCTTCCCATCTTTCTCCTTCATTCTATCCTTCTCTCTCCTTCCACTCTGCTCTCTCTTCCCATCTTTCCATCCACTTCCATCCTCAGAGAGAGAGAGAGAGAGAGAGAGAGAGAGAGAGAGAGAGAATGACTGAGTAAGGGAGGCTTTAAGAGGTAGGTAATAGGGAGAGTGAGGGGGTGGGGATCGAAGGAGAGGGAGGGGAGGGGGGAGCAGTCAAGGACCTGATGGGGAGAGAGGATCAGTGAGAGGGAAGTAATCAGCTGAGGAGAGGAGAGGAGAGGAGAGGAGAGGAGAGGAAAGGAGAATGGAGAGAAGAAAACAGTACAAAGGGAAAAGATTAGAAGATAAGCTAAGTGAACAAGAGAGAGGAGAAATGAAGAGGAAAGATGAGAAATGAAGAGAAGCTGAAAGAAGAGCAGAATCAGATGAGGAAGTGCCACGAAGAGGACAAGAGGGACGGGAAGAGAAAAGGGATATGATAAGTAAGAAGAATGATGAAGGGGAGAGAGAGGATGTAATGGAGAGGTGAAACTTTAACAGAGAGAGAAAAAGAAGAGAGAAGGGTAAAGAATAGACGAGAGATAGAAAAAAAGGCTATCGCTGGAGGAAAATACATGAGAAGTGATCAGTGAACGCTGAGGAAGTGGAAATAAGAGAAGAGAAAGGAAAGAGATATATTAAGAGAGAAAAAGTTGAAGGAGAAAAGGAAGGGTATGGGGAGAGAGAGATTTTGTTCAGTGGAGGAAGGAGGTAGAAAAGAGAGGGTGAAAAGAATGGAGAAAAGATAAATACGGAAAGCGGAGTGATGATCAGGAGAGGAAAGAAACGAAAGAGATGATTGAAGAAAAGAACGGGCACCATCAACGCCACAATCAACATACCATTATGACATCACGCAACATCCTGACCTCCACCAGTCACCAAACCGCCACCACCACCACACGCAGCAACCACACCTCCATCACATATTAACCACAACAACACCAGCACACAACCACAATGCTAAAATACCGTATCCACACTACCACCACATACTAAACACACCACCAACATAGAACAACCACTCCATCAACTTGCTACATACACAGCATCAACATAACACACCCACATCACCAACATAGAACAACCACTCCATCAACTTGCCACATACACAGCATCAACATAATACACCCACATCACCAACACACAACAACCAAACCATCAGCACAACACTGTCCTGCCATAAACACCACAACACGTCATTCCCACACCACCAAGGCACACCATACCAGAAACCATATACCACCACCGTAACACCACACTGCCTCCATTTTACTGACTCCCTCCTACACACACACCCTAACCCTACTCTACCCAACCCCTACCCCATCACCACCACAAAACTCTCTCTCTCTCTCTCTCTCTCTCTCTCTCTCTCTCTCTCTCTCTCTCTCTCACCTTTTGCTTCGTTTTCAGTTCAAAATTTACATCGCGTCCATCTCCCTGCTTTAGTCCCCTACACCATTTTCATCTCTTCTCTAATTCTCGACATCCACTTCCTCTACCCTACCCACGACCTGATTCAACTTTTTAACCTCACTAAAGGTCCATCCCTTATCTGAACAACTTTCCCCTAAAAATATCTCTCCTTCCACTCAGTTTAATTCTCCATTCCCTCCCTCTACTCATTCCCTTCCACTACCTCACACTACACTTTCTTATCTTGGTTTCCCCTCCACTTACTCTAATCATCTTCCTCCTTCCCCTTCCTCTATATCAGGTCCCTCTACGCTGTCTTTGCCTCTCTTCCCCTCTACCTCGCTCTATCTAATCTGTATCTTGCTTCCCCTCCTCTTACAGTTATTTTCACCCTTCCCCTACATCTTAATTTATCTGGCCTGCCCCTTGTCCTCATAGCCACAGTGGCTCCTGCTCTGCGCGTGCCCTGTGTCTGGTATTCGAAACCTAGGCTGTGAGGCGTTTTAAAATGGCACATGCCAATTAAGAATATGCAACACACAGACACAGACAGACAGACAGACAGACACACACACACACACACACACACACACACACAATCAATCAATACAGGACTCGGACTTTAACATCATTTCTCCCTAAAGAAACACCCTTCTAAATCGTTCTTTGGCAACACGGGAAATTTAACCTGGCCATCACTCTCTCTCCAAGGAAGTTTGGGTCCTGCAATAGACCTCATACAGCCTCATTCACCCACGTGGTCCATCTGACTTTAATTCAGCCCCGTCCCTACTTCAAGTTCTCTACCATGTCTAACCATCTCCCTTTCGTCTCCCTGTTCCTCATCTACTTTTCCCTATTCCACATCCCTGCCGCTTCCTCTCCTCTTCTACCCACCCCCATTTTTACTCCTTCCCAAGCCTTCCCTCTGGCCTTCCACTACCCCATATTCTTCCTCTCTCTTACTCTTCCCTCCCTCATCCTCCTCCTTCCTCTCCTTAACCTTCCCTCTTTTCATCCCCAACCTCTTCCGCTATCGAACACTTATCCCAGCTTACCATGGGCCCCTACACTACCTAAACTCCCATCCTTCTCCATCTTAGTCTCCTCTACCCACAGCCTGGCTCCTTCACTGTTACTAAATAATTTCCCTTCCCATCTCGTGCAGCCATTTTCCCCTACCCATCTTCTTACCCTACTCCACAATCCCCTTCCCCATTCCCTCTTCTAATCCTTATCCTTAGCCCCCTTCCCCATTTCCCCTTCTCTCCTTCCTCCAATCCTTATTGCTAGCCCCTCTTCTCCCTCCTCTCCCCTCTATCTACTCAGTCCCTACCCATATGCCTGTCCCCTTCACCACCCCTCCCCTTTCTCCTCCTTTATCCTTATCCCTCTTCCCCTCTCCTCCCCTCTCCTCTCCTTCTTCCCACCGTTACTGTATCCCTATTCTCCTTCATCTCTCCTACTCTCTCTTTCTCTATCCCATTTCCCAGACCTTAACACTAGCCCTCTCTAGTCTCTAACTGTCCCTTCCCCGCCTCCGCTTCTCAATCTTAGCCTTATTTCATACACTTCTCTTCTTGCCCTTTTCCCTCCCCCTTCCTTCCTCTATCCTGTTACCTAACTCTCTTCATCTTTCCCCACCCCCTTCTTTCCCTCACGCCTCCCTTCTCTTTCCTTTTCCTCCTCTACACCTGTCTCTCACTCTCTCTCCCTTTCCTTTCTCAATCCTTATCCCTTCCCTCTTTTTCCCTCTCTTTCCCTATCTCCTTCCCTTTCCTCCTCTTTACCTTCCCATATCCTAAGCGTTCCCTTTCCCTTTCCCTTCCTCCCTTCTCCCTATTTCCTGCCTTAACCTCTCCAATTCCCCATCCCTCTCTCTCCCTCTTCCTTCTCCTCCCCTCTCCCCCTGCCCCAAATACCTCCACCATCAGCTCATATTTCACGTATATATTAACATAAAAAGCGGAGGCCGATTTCCGCTTCGATTTTCTTTCATCCCTAACACGAGAGAGAGAGAGAGAGAGAGAGAGAGAGAGAGAGAGAGAGAGAGAGAGAGTTCTGTGACATGAGAATGGAGAAACATAAGCGGTGAGGAGGGTGAGAAGGGAGAAAGCACAATGAGGTGAGGAGAGATGGATGAGAATGAATAGCGAATTGAGGCAAGAGAAGAATCAGCAGAGGAAAAGCAGAGTGAGGTGAGTCGAGAAGAGTGAGCAGTGTAGGAGAACAGTAAAGTTAGACGAGGAGAGAAGTAAAATGAGGTGAGATGAGGAGAGAGCGTGCAGAGTAAGGTGAAGTGAGGAGCAGTGAACTGAGAGAGGTGATACACGGAAAGAGTGAGTAGAGTGATTTAGGCGTGGAAAGAGTGAGCAGAGGCGTGCGGGGAATGAGGTGAGGGTTGAAGAGAGTAGGCAGAGTGAGTGAGCCTTGATGAGAATAATCAAAGTGAGATCAGGCGAAACAGTGAGCAGAATGAGGTTAGGAGAGGAGAGAGAAAGCAGAGTGATGTAACGAGGGGAGAGAGTGAAGATCGCGAGGAGGATTAGGTATGGTGGTGTGACAAAGATGGAGGACGAAAGCGAAAGCAGTGTGGTAAGGCGAGGAGAGAGGGCATAGATAAGTGGATACGAAAGTGAGTGAGAAAAAAGTGAGATGATGAAAGAAGAAATGAAAGGGTGGAAGAGTTATGAGTGAAGAGACAGTGAGAGACAGAGTGAGAGGGTGAGTGAAGAAGGTAGGAGAGGAGAGTGAGTGTATAAGAGATGAAAGACAGGTAGGATGAAAGCTGAGAATAAGGAAAGAGATGATCAGAATACAGTGTGGGGAAAGAGTGTGGGCGAGAGGAGAGAATGTGAAGTTGTGGAAAGGGAGGGAGAAGAATGGTGAGGAGCGAGAATCAGAGCGTGAGGGGAGATTGTGAGAAACGAGGGAAAGAGGAAGAGTGTGAGGGTGAGAAAGGATGGCATGGAGGCGGGATAGGGGAAGTAAGGCTGGGAGGAAGTAAGGCAGTAGTCTCATGTGGTTCAATTGCCTTAGACTTATGGCCCGAGCAAATGGGGTTCCCTTGTCTAGCAGGCCTCACGGTTCTAACCCCTACCCCCTCTGCCTGGTTCTACTGCGTTCTATAGCATCCCCAATGCCGTTTCTCTACAATCCAGCACAGTCTTTCTTCTCTAGTGCTGGATCATATTTTTATAGTTCTATTTTTCTCACCCCAATACCTGGTCTACAACTAGTAGGCTATTTCAATCTCGGTATCGATTATCTTTCAACCCGAATACGAAGTTTTACATACAAAATTTTCACATTCATATTGCATTTACCGGTGCCGCCTTACTCTCATTTTACATTTACTGTTCACCGCCACCCACACCCACCTACACTCCACCTACACCCACCAGAACCACAATCATTCCTACCCACACCCACCCACAATATCACTATAGTCACATCCACAGCCTTATTTTACTTACACACACACACAGCCACAACCTGATTCAACAAACACCTGCACAACTTCACTCTTTCACACTCAAATCATGCACCATAAGTCACCGAAATCCACAATCTAACTCCACCTACAACCATATTCACCACCTCACTCTAACAAAATCCATATCCTGTCTATAGTCACCTCATTCACCAACACTATTCACATCACTTCACCTACACTTAGCCACAACTCACTCTCGCACTCGCTCTCACACCACCAACACACTCAACAACATTCCACTACCACAATCCACCTCACTCTATGCACCCACAACCTCATTCCAAAAGACTGTAGACTATTCCACACCAACGTGCCCTTTTTAATACCTCACTTTAGTCACCCTTTGCACCTGATTACATTCTCCCAGACAACTCACTCCATTCATAGCCGCCCACTGTCTACCTCCAACCATACTTATGCTCTCTCTCCATCCACACCTTTACTTCCTCCACTCTAACAAATCTCACCCCACCTACTCTCTCAACCACATCGACACCACCATCTCAAAATATCCAGGCCTCCACCACCACCCCAACCTGCCCCTTTCATTAGCTCACTCCACACACTCTTAACACAAGCTCACGCCACCCACACACACACATAATCTAGCGCTCTACACCCACAACCTCACTCCAGCTTGCCCCTGTCATTACGTAACTCATCCACATTCACATAAACTTTCTCCACCTATACCTATCCCACTTCACCCACACCCATATCCACACAAACCCACCAACCCACACCCATATCCACACAACCCCACCCATCCACACCTATATCGACACAACCCCACCAACTTACAACCATATCCACACAACCCCACCCACCAACACCAGTATCCACACAACCCCACCCACTCACACCCATAGCCACACAACCTCACCCACCCACACCTATAGCCACACAACCTTACATACCGACACCGATATCCACACAACCCCATCCATTCACATCCACATCCACACAACCCCACCCTCCCACATCCATACCCACACAACCCCACCCACCCACACCCATATCCACACAACCCCACCCACCTACACTCATATCCACACAACCCCACCCACCCACACCCATATCCACACAACCCTACCCACCCACACCCATATCCACACAACCCCACCCACCTACACCCATATCCACACAACCCTACCCACCCACAAACCATATCCACACAACCCCACTCACCTACACCCTTATCCACACAACCCCACCCACTTACACCCATATCCACACAACCTCACCCACCTACACCCATATCCACACAACCCCACTCACCCACACCCATATCCACACATCCCCACCCACCCACACCCATAGCCACACAACCCCACCCACCCACACCCATAGCCACACAACCCCACCCACCAACATCCATAGCCACACATCCACACATATAACCACACAACCCCACACACCCACACCCACAATCCCACCCCAAAATAGCCTGCCTACCAACCCCCTTTCATTACCCACAATAAGTGTCTCCATCTCGCGCCCGTGTGATCTTGGTCTCATTCTCGCGTGGCGTCTCTCCGTCTTGTTAACATTGGTAATATCTTCAGGAATCTTGATTAGTTCTCAGTAGCGCGGCTTAAATTAAGGGGGCTGCGGTAATTTGGAGGGGGTGTTAATAGGGAACTGGAGGGGCGATTCGACAAGGGTGGTAATAATTGGAGAGAGAGAGAGAGAGAGAGAGAGAGAGAGAGAGAGAGAGAGAGAGAGAGAGAGAGAGAGAGAGAGAGAATCGCTGGTGTAATAAGCTGCTTCCCATCAACACATCTCCATACAACTACTATCTATCAACATAACTGTAAATACATGTTTCCTAGTACCCTAAATTAAAACCAGCACCCAATCATCACACCTGGATTCAAAATGGATTCAATTATCACACCTGTACACTCCTTCTTGTCATCGTATTCACTTCCTGTTAATTTACACCCTCAGTCATCAACAAAAGTATTGATACCCTTAAATTAATGCAACTGGGCCTAAGCGATATTTATTTGTGGGTATGCGTGTGTCTGGTTATTCGCAGTAGTTTGTACCTCAGTATGTGACACTGCAAACTAATATACGGTTACTGCACGACGGTTACTGAAAGACGGCAGTATTTCAAAACACTTCGTTCTGTTTCCAAAATGTATGACGCCGCTAATGTCTATGATGTTTTTGCTGACTGTACACACACACACACACACACACACACACACACACACACACACACACACACACCTGCAAAGATAGTTACAAATTTACTCAAACATCGCTTAGTACATGCACATCATTACACTACACTGCACACCTGTTCCGTATCAACATCCCTGGCCCTACTCGTCTCAACTGTACACAAACACTGTACACCAACACACCTACCTCAACTCGTATAACTCTCCACACATCTGATATGAACCTCACCCGCCCTACCTTCACACCGCTCCTATTTTACATACTCCCGTCCCCCCAAACTCTCTCTCTCTCTCTCTCTCTCTCTCCCCACACACACACACACACATGCCAGCAGTAATTAAGAGGTGGAAGGATTGAAGCATGTCCGGGTGGGGTTATAATTTCTTGTTCTGGAAGGGGGAACACGAGGGGAGTGATAAAAGGAGAGAGGAGGAAGAAGGGTAATGATGAAGAAGGAGTATAAAAGAGAAAAAGAAGAAGCAAAAGTGAGAAGGAGACGGTGCAAGGAAGCGAGGATAATGATGAAGAAAGAGGGATAATAAAGAAAGGAGGGAACGCAAAACTGAAGTAGATACATAGATAGAAGGACAGACAGGCAGATAGAAAGACAGACATGCAGGGAGATGAACACACAGAGAGTCGAAGAAACAGACACACGGACACAGAGAGAAAGACATAAAAACAGACAGACTCATACAAACAGATAGACAGACTTAGAGAGATAGGCAGATAGATACTTAAACAGGTAGTTATATAGATGCATAGACAGATATCAGATATAAACATAGATATAGGTAGATGATGCAGACTGACAGAGACATAGATAAGTACTCAGGAATGGGAAGAGAGAGAGAGAGAGAGAGAGAGAGAGAGAGAGAGAGAGAGAGAGAATAACGAAGAAGCAATACGTGAGAAAAGGGGAAATGGACGACGCAAGGGTGAGTGATGAAAAGAGAGAGTGACATGTGGAGGAAAAAGAAAGAACGTTGGAGGAGGGGAGGCATTATAAAGAAGAGAGACGAATATACGAGAAAGTAGGAAAGAAATGAGAAATCTCGGAGGTGAAGGAAAGCACGAGAGAAGAATAAAAAAATGAGGAGGAAGAAGGTAGAAGAAAGAAAGGAAGACGCCGCAAGAAAGTGATAAATTGGAGGGAGGTTGTGGAAGGGAGGGAAGCACAACAAAAATGAAATGGAAAAAAAGGGAACGGAAGGAAAAAATGCGGAGAAAATGAGAGTTTCAAACCGTAATGAAGTAAGAATGATATGGGAAAGGAAGAAATAATTGTGGATAGTAATGTTTAGAGTGATATACGAGGGGAAAAAAGGTATGTTAAGCATAGTGCAAAACAAGACTATAAAAAGTAAAGATGGGAAGGAGAGGAGGCAGAGGATAGCGATACAGAAGAAAAAGGAGTGAAAGGACTGAAAGGTAGGGCTGAAGGGAAATCGAGAAGCGTAACTAGAAACAGAAGGGTAAGGGGAAACTACAACGAGCGAAGAAGACAGAGGGCGGAGAGTTGCAAGAAAAGTGGTCACGGTGATAGATCTGACGAGGTAGGATAGTGAGCAGTGAGGCAGCGTACGTGGAGTGGCAAAGTGAGGCGGGAGGATAGGGAGGAAAGCTGGGATAGGGTGTTGGGTAGTAGTGTGGTGGGGTGATGAGACAAAGTGTAGGGTGTAGGGTGGCAGTGTGGTGGAGTGGTGAGGCAGGTGTGGGGTGACAATGTGGAAGGATGGTGAGGAAGTGTGGGTTGTGAGGCGGTGTGGGGTGGCAGTGTGGTAGGTTAGCGAGGCAATGTGTGGGGGAGTGAGGCAAAGTGTGGGGTGTGGGGTGGCACGGTGGTGGGGGGTAGTAAGGCAGAGTGTGAGGTGTGGGGTGGCAGGGTGGGGGCTGATGAGACAGAATGTTGTGTGGCGAGGCGGGCGTGGGGTGGCAAGGTGGTGAGGGGAGGGGAGACAGAGTGGGGTGGTGGTGAGCACAGTGAGGGAAGAAAATGGAAAAATAAAGGAAAGGGAAATTAAAAAGATGAATAACTGACTGATTAAAGCAGAAGAAGGAATATGTCTAAAGAAGATATAGCAAGGATAAAATGTTAACCCCTTCAAGCCGATCAAGTATTTCTAGTATGAATCAGCCTACCGCCAGACGATTAAATTCAAATGATGGAAGTTATCTGGAAGTGAGGAGGCAAATTTTTAAGACTGTATCTAATCTATTCGGTTAGAAAGGACTCCACTAAGCTAAATAAATCGTCTGGCAAAAGCAAGAATGATACACAAAATACGTCACCGGACTGAAGTGATTCAAGCAAGAGGGAAAAAATGAAGATACAATAGAAATACCAAAGAAAATAAGAAGGCAAAAAAGGGGAAGCGACGGTGAAGAAAAGACGAAGAAGAGAGATAACACGCGCAGGGAGACAGGGAGAAAAGAGAGAGATACAGAGGGAGAAGAAAAATAAGTGACAACAATGGCAGCAATAAAAGAAATAGGAAAAAAATGAGAAAGGGAAGATTGTGAGAAGGGGAAGCGTAGTGATAACAGAAGAGGAAGGAAGAGAACAGAGGAGGCAAAAGAGAGGGTACAGAAGGAAGAAAAATAAGAAAACAATGGGAGATAAAATAGAGAAAATGAGAGATGGAGAAAGACAAAGAGAAAACTGTGGGAAGTGTAATATCAGGAGAGAGAGAGAGAGAGAGAGAGAGAGAGAGAGAGAGAGAGGAAGTGATTGATAAATATATACAGATAGATAAAAACAGTGACTAAGCGCGTGGGAGGGAGGGGGATAGGAAAGAGAGAAAGAGAGTGAGTGGGAGGGAACTGAGGGAGGGATAGAGAGAGCATAATAAACCATAAACTAAAATTTTTGGTGGTCACTGGTCCAGAATCTGAGTCAAGGCTTTCAAGATGGAGCTGTATGGGGCAGGATATGAAGGAGGAGGAGGAGGAATTGATAATAGAGGAAGAGGCATGAGATGGGAAGGGAAGAAGTGAGGTAGTAGGAGAGAAGGAGGGCAGAGAGGAAATGGGGAGGGGCGCGAGGGAGAGGGAAAGGACAGAGAATGAGGAGTTGGAAAAAAAAAAAAAAAGAGAGCGACCTCGAGCGAGAAAAACAGAGTAAAACAAAAATATGGAGATTAGAAAAGGTGGAAAGAAAGGAATGGAGGAGGCTAAGGACCAGGGGAAGGAAAGAAGAGGTAGGAAACAGACAGAGGAAGGAAGATGAGGGGGTGAAGAAGAGGGAGACATTAAGAGGGAAAGGGAGTCTAAAGGAGTACAAAGGAAAGTAAACAGCAACAGACACCTAATGGTCCTTCCGAGGCTGCATGTTACAGAGAAGACTATCAATCTAATTCTACACGTTGAAGGTAAGGATAGTAAAGCAAGAAGGCTCTCCCCCACCCACCAAACCCTCCAGTCGAAACTGGGAGGAAAAAAAGTGAGAAGAACCACCATGCAGCATGGAAAAGCTGACATGGAATTTTCATAGGAAGACTGAAAAGTGGTAAACTATATTCTGTCCGACCATATCTAAACAGTACAAGTGTCAACAAGCTACAATTATCATTATCATTAATTACATAGGAAAGAGAAACAAGAAATGGAGAGAGCAGGCGAGAACTGAATAACGGAAGGGATTAAGATTAAAGAGGAAAATTGGAAATAAGATGGGAGGAGAGAAACAGAGAAAGGAAGGAGTGAAAAAAAGGAGAGAAAATTAAGAAACGAGAGCAAGAAAGACGGAAAGGAAAGAGTTAACAAGGACACAGTGCAGGAAGAGAGGAAAGGAGGAGGAAAGAAGTGGGAATGGAAGAATGACTAGAGGGAGAGGGGGGGGGGAGAAAGAATAACGCGGGGATAAAATATTGGAGGGAGAGATATGGAGAGTGGCCGGGAAACGGAGGTACAATGAGAAGAAAATATCATGTGCAGAAAAAAGGGAAGGGGAGGAGAATGAAGAGGACAGGAGTAGAAAGCGACGAAAAACAAGAAGGGGAGCAGGAAGGAATGGGTGGAAGGAAGAGGCCAAATGCGGCTGTGGGTTATATGGGATGAAGTGGGGAATAGAGATAAAATGAGAGAAAGGTACCACAAGGAAAACAAGGGTGAGGCGGGGGAAAAAGAAGGGGACACAGGGGAGAAAGAAGAAGGGGTAGACAGGAAGGTGGGGAGGGGAAGCGAAGTGGGAGGAAGAGGAGACGGAGCGGGAAAAAAAAAAAAAAAAAGACGGGGGAGGGAGGACGGAGAGGTAGGAGAAGAGATGGAAGCGAGAAGAGGTCGAGATGAATAAGATGAGGAAAGAATGGAAGACGACAAGGAGCGAACAACACCAAGGGGAGGAGGAGACAAGAAGGGGATAAAACAACACATGAAGGAGGACGATGCTGAGGGCAGAAGAGGGAAGATGTTAAAAAGTGGTAAAGAAGACGAGTGGACAGAATAGAGGTAAAGGAGAGGAAACAGGGAAAAGATAAGACGACATGAGGAAGGGAAAAAAAGTAGACAAGAAGAATGGAAAAGGAAGGAGGGAAAGGCTGAGTCATGTGGTGGCAGGAAAACAATGAAGTACCATACATCAGATATACAGACGACTGGAAGGTTATTGCCAAATACCACGGTTATCTGACGAAGGTAAATACAGTAGTTCCGACAAAGTAAAGATCAGGAGAAGTATTCATAAAGGATCTTAACTAATTTACTCAATACAAGAAGCTTCCATATGTAACCAATTGAAAAATATTTTGGTGTGTGTTTAATCACTTTTATGTTCATTGTAATTTAAGCGTGGTGTTTGGTAGCTGCTTGAGTGAAGACAAACGTATGTACAAGAAATCTTAATACGAACTTACTTTTAGAACAGTTTATGTATATGGTCCCTAAACTTTAAGTGTGAAAAAAGACGAGAAAAAAAGAAGGTTCTCCAAGACCACAACTCCCTCCGGCAAATTACCTGGCGGGAAAAAGTATCCATCATTGTTGGAAAGGGGAAAGAATGAAAGGAACGGACAGGGTTGAGAGGGAAGGAAAATAGCAGGAGTGGGGAAGAGTGCGGATGACTGAAGTGGAAAGGGGTGGAAATGAGAAGTATAGGGAGAAGAAGGTGGGAGGGAAGGGGGCAGAATCGTACGGGTGGGGAGAATGAAACAAGGAGTGCGAGAGAAAGAGAGAAGACGATAAGAAGTCAGGAGAGGAGGGGTGTGCAAAAGAAAGGGTGGATGTGAAGTTGCGTGGAACGAACATGTAGAAAGAGAAATGGGCGCATGACAAAAAAAAAAAAAAAAAGAACGAAGAGGACAGAAAGATATGGGAAGGAAGTGGAGAGAGAGAGAGAGAGAGAGAGAGAGAGAGAGAGAGAGAGAGAGAGAGAGAGAGAGAGAGAGAGAGAGAGAGAGAGAGAGAGAGAGAGAGAGAGAGGACAAAAAATTAATGGAAGAGCGCTGATGGATTATGAAGTTTCATGGGGGGGGGGGTGTAGTGAAGTAGGGTGACAGTATGAGGCTGAGGGACGAGTTGGGGTGTGCGTTGATAGGGAAAGCTGGGGTGTGGGGTGGAAGATCGAGCCAGGGTGTGGGGTGGCAGTATCAGAAGACTGGAGGGGGAAGTGGAAAGGTGTGAGGTGGCAAGGTAAGGTAAGGTGTGAGGTGGCAAGGTGGAAGGAGAAAAGATGAAGCAGGAAGAGAGAGAGAGAGAGAGAGAGAGAGAGAGAGAGAGAGAGAGAGAGAGAGAGAGAGAGAGAGAGAGAGAGAGTGGAACGGCAGGATGTGAGGTGGCAGGACAAGGCAGAAGGGAGGGGGTTTGGGGTGGCAGGGTGATATGAGGGGGCAGTTGGGGGTGACAGTGTGCACGAGCTGAGAAAGCAGCATTACCGGCCGGAGATACGAGGAGACGAACTGGCAGGGATGAAGGTGCGGTAGGAAACAGAAGCTTGTGGCTGGGAAACAGACGGTGAGGAGTGGTACAGAAATGTGTTGCAGAACGGAATTGGTGACTCTGAGAACTGTAACACGGAGAAATGTTGGAGAATTGTGAGGCAAAAACTGGAAAAAGGGAATGCTAGATAATACGCCAGAGAAATGGGCCAAAGTTATACAGCGAAAAACTGAATCAGAAGTAGCGGAGAAATGTGCCAAAGAAGTGCAGATGTGTACCAAACAGTGTACCAGAAGAGTGCAGAAGAGAAGTAAAACAAGGAAGTGTAGCAGAAGTGTTCTAGTGAAGTGTGTCCCAGAAATGTACCAGAGAATGTTAGCAAACAAAAGTAATGACAAAGTGTACCGGATAACTGTGCCAGAGAAGTGTGGCAAAGAAACACTGCATAGAATTGTACCAAAGAAGTCATTTAAGGAAGTGTATTTTAAGAAATGTGCCAGAAATGTATCAGAGAAGTACAGCAGAGACGTGTGGCAGAGAAATGATGCCGCCGCTCATAACCCCAACACCACCGCCACAGCACCACTGTCTCTGCCACACCAACACACAATACTTGCTGCGAGGTTAAAAAAAAAAAAAAGCTGGAAATTGTAGATGGAAATAGTTTATGAGAGAGAGAGAGAGAGAGAGAGAGAGAGAGAGAGAGAGAGACAGACAGACAGACAGACAGAGACTGTGTGTGTGTGTGTGTGTGTGTGTGTGTAACACTAACCACTACCGCTATTCGTCTGTGCTTTCTTTTTTAATTCCTTCTCCCCCCAGCCTCCCCCTTCATTAATATGCACCCTAACTAACAAGCGCTTTACTCCCCCCAACACAAACACTGACCCTCCAACCACAACACCAGTCCCCAACCAACCTCCTCCTCCCAACTAACACCCTCTCTCTCTCTCTCTCTGCTATCCCATTCTGTCCCTGAGTTCCACATTCTACACTTTACATTGCACTCCCATCTCCACTTTCATTACTTTCCTACCTCCCTTTCCAATCCTCTTCCAACTTTTTTCAGTCATCATCTTTTTACCAGCTCAGTCTTGTCTATTCTGCCTTCCATTCCTTTCCTGTACACTCTACTCTTTTTAACATTCCATTTTTTTTCTCTCTTCCATTCTTCTCCAGTCTTTTCTTTCATTACTTTTCCATCTCTCTCTCTCTCTCTCTCTCTCAGTGTCCATCACCTCCGCTGCCTACACTCGCTTCACCTGAGTCAGCAACCGGGGCCTACTGCAGATTCTATCAATGCTGCTGATTGGCAGGCGGAATGAGGTGCGCTGGATTATTTTTCACGTTATCTGAAATCCCCAGTAATATCAGAAATCATGTGTTGATATATGAATGCGAATCCAGGGAAGATGAAGAGTATCCGCCTGTGAAAACACTGATAACTTAAATATTGTAAATAAAAATGGTAAAGCTGAAAACAATGAGGAATGTCTTTATTACGTGGCCCATCCAGGGACGGAATGCACAAACGAACCTGTGATCAGATTCCAGTCGTAGCCTTGATCTGTCTTTTGCAATAACAATCAAGAAAATGTGCAGTCTTTTCCTATCTCTTGATCATTACAAAGAATAAATTCTTACGTTACGAGAGGACAAGAAAATGAGAGCCGAAACTTTCATTTTTTGTTCTCGCAAATCGAATTAAAGACTGCCAACAATCCCATGGGAATGCAGGATTATCTCCATAAAAAAAATCTATAGCATTCACAGTGATGAATGTCTTCCAACCCTCCAAGCAAAGGTTGGTAAACTCTAAGGTTTCGTGTTACCACATTTCCGTAAATGTGTGTTTGTATGGTTTGAACTATGACTCCACAAAACCCTTTCAAAGGCCTATATCCCCCCCTCCCACAAAAAAAAAGAAAAAAAAAGAAAGATGTCTGGGGTATTTTCCCAAGGAACAAATGTACTTTGTATGAACGTCATAGAAGAAACGAATGAATGGTATCTAACCGTAGTGTGCTCGAAAGAAAAGGAAACTAATACACTGTGAGTTATGAAAGGGAGCTGACTGGAAGATTGTTCGCAAATATCATGTCTGTGGTTTTCGGATCAATGATGTCACTACTATAAATTTCACAAAGGGAAGATCCCAGATATTCCAGGTGATGTATTAATTATTACAACTATCCAGACGCATTTATTAACAACATGAAAGACGAAAAAAAACTTTAAATCAGATTCTCTCAGTTGCTTAAAACAAACAACCATTAATATTTCACTGCCTTCACGTATACTACGTGAACTTAATTACTTGCCATTAAAATTTCAGATTACGTCCAGTGTGAACACATGCCCGATGCACTCACCTAGGTTTAACCCTCTCACTACATGTCCTATTAGTTAAGTCCATTCTAGCTGCCTTCAGACAGTTTTATCCTAATTAGGAGATCTCTCGTGTCGAGGGGGTTGACGAAAGCAATAGCTTACTTCCCCCATTCCAAACATCCTCCCTAACCTGACTGAAACTGCCAATGCAGAGAAAGAATAAAATACTGCTTAAATTAAGACATCTGACCGATGTGGTTAAAATAGATTTGATAACCAATTTACTGTTGAAATTTACACAGAAACTTAGTATCATGCTTACATGAACTTCGTAATGACAATGCAAGGAGAATGCATTTATAACTATACTGATGTATTCGTTTATAAGTAATATATATACCGCTGTCAGTTACTGCCAGCCAACACAGATCCACCCTTATTAATTGTGCGACACTCTGAAGGCAAGAAATATAAGAAATTGCTAACCATATTTATTGAAGTGATTAGTGTCTACTTATTGCATATAAAACGATAATGACCGGCATGCCAGGGACAAAACATGCCACTTCATCTACCACCTCTTCACTAATGTTGTTGCAAGAATATCGCTAAACTCATCACCAGATCTGCTCTCCATACAGTACCGTAGGACGATAATTAAGCTATATTTTGATGCCTACAAATACTATTGGATGTGGATTTATGATGTAATGCTCACTTACGTTAAATACCTGTACGCCAAATCACTTTGCATGCTCTACACTGAGAGGGATGTCAGCAAAGAGAAGCCTATTTACGTCCCTAACACTTGCTTTTACTAATTTTTACCTCTGTTAACCATATAAATTATGAAGCTTACATCTGTACTATAATTAAGTATTTCAGAAAAACGTTTGAATACCGAAGGAAGCTTACATTACATAACTACGTCGTTTGCTTACATAGATTTCCTGTCGCTAAATGAGTTATAATTTGACGAATTAAGTTTTGTGATGGTTTCAAATCCCAACAGCCGATCACCAGTTGTGGCTACGAAAATTTTCTAAATATCCTACAATGGTGTTACTCGAGTCAAAATGAGGCAACGGCTTCAGTACAACTCCACAGACAACATTTGGAAGGATACGGACAGTAAGCTGATATACCTTGCCCTATATCTCAGGCAGTAAGTATCTCCTTATGAAGATTAACTGTTACATCTTCAATATGTAACGAGTCTCCAGTTACAATACATACCGACTGTCACTGGAAGCTAACGTGACTGTCTTAATCAGCCGCTGCCCTAAGTGTTCACATAGGGAGAAATAAAATAATGCTTCCTATGCACCACCTTTGCACAGTTTCGCCAATTACTGTTTTCTTTTCTGGCATAGTCGCATGTTTGGAGTGAACAAAATATATTCTTTTCTCCTACCGCCCTTTCATTTCGTTCTCTCTATTTGACTTCTCTTCCAGCTAATCCCCCCGCCCCCCCTCCCTCTCTGACGTCAAACTCGCCCTCTGACCCTTCCCGACCGCCGACCCTCCGGAAGCACACAGTAGGACAGTTTATTCATGGTGGCCGCCGGGTTAAAAAATCTCTGTCTGTCTGTCTGTCTGTCTGTCTGTCTCTCTCTCTCTCTCTCTCTCTCTCTCTCTCTCTCTCACACACACACACACACACACACACACACACCTAAGACCACAAATCTATATACTGCAAACACACACACACACACACACACACACACACACACACACACACACACACACACACACACACACACACACACAAACACAAACACACAATCATATCTGTCCTCCCTTTCATCCACATGCAAAGGTAACATGAATAAACATACATACATTCCGGTACATACATACATACACTGAACCAGGGAGAAGAGAGCTGAAAGGAGAGGAAGAAAGGAAGAAAAGGAAAGCCAACAAAAGAATCGAAGGAGGAAGTGGAAACAGAAGAGAAGAGGACAATGGGAGGAAAGACTGGGGAAGGAACGGAAGAAGATGCAATAAACGGAAGAGGAAAGGAAGGAATAAGTAAGAAATGAGAACAGGAAAAAGATAAACATAAAAGAAACCAACAGGCCACGCGGAACCGGGTGGCTACAGGAAAGAAAAAAAAAAAAAAACGCCAGAAAAGAGAGGAATAGGAAAAAAAAAAACATGGCAGAGAAGAGAGGAAAAGGGAAAAGAAGAGAATATAAATGGAAAACAGGCGGAATCGGCTAAAATGGAACGGAGAGAAAAGAAGAGAGAGTACGGGAAGTTTTTGGGTGGAAATAATGGAAGAGAACAGCAAGGAAAGAAAGACAGGGAAAGAGATGTCTGGAAAAGGAAAGAAAGAGTATACTGAGAGAAGAGGGGAGGAAGTTCTAGGCAGGAAATATCGAGGAAAAAGAAGCAAGAGAGAGAAGAGAGGAAAAGGAAAAGATACACAGAGGGTGAGAATGGGAAAGAGAGGAGAGTAGATGAAGGACTGGGAGGGCATGATGGAAAAAACAAGGAAGAGAATGGAGGGCATGGAAATACAAGCTAAGGAAACAGTAAGCAAAAGGAGAAAATGATAACAACGGTACAGAAGTAAAAGGAAAGGAAAGGAAGGAATGGGTGCGAATAACTAAACGCCAACTGATCCAGACATAGAAGAGAGGAAATGGAGAAAATAAATAATGGAGGACAACAGGACAAAGAAGAACAGAAAAAGGGAAAGGGTGGGAAGAGGTCGAGCGTACGAAAAAATATTTAAGCCAGAAAGAATTAAACAAAAAAAGAAAAAAAGGAAGATGAGTGGAAAGGAGGCATTTGGTAGGCATATGGGAAGAAAAATTAGAGAAGAAAACAAGAAAGGGCACATAAACGGCGAGAACAGGAAAGAAAAGGAAAGGAAAGGAGAAGACTGTTTGGGCTTAAGAGATGAATAAGAGAGAGGGCAGGGAAGAACGGGCAGCGGAAAAATACCTAAAAAGATAAAAAATAATGAGGAATAATAAATGGAAGAAATAAAGGAATGGACGAGCAAAATAACACAAGTCGATCAAGAAATGGAACAGAGGTATGGAACATATAGTGACAAAAGATAATAAAGAGGATGAACTAAGTGAGCATAAAGACACGCTAAAGGACAATAAAGGAAAGAGGGGAAAAGGAAAGAATGAGAGAATGAGAGAAAATGAAAAGGGAAAGGAGAGAAGAAAGAAAAGCAACTCAGTTTCTTTTCTTGCCCTGGTTACTGAAGTGATATGGCCTGTCTTCCAGCATATGTGATTTACCACTCACTAAAACATGCTTGGCTAACATTTTCCCCTGCAAACAATGTATTTTATCTGACTCCTGCCTGACCCAATGTGTGTGTGTGTGTGTGTGTGTGTGTGTGTGTGTGTGTGTGTGTGTGTGTGTGTGTGTGTGTGTGTGTGTGTGTGTGTGTGTGGAGAGAGAGAGAGAGAGAGAGAGAGAGAGAGAGAGAGAGAGAGAGAATTATGTTCGGGTGTCTTTTCGCTCTTTTTATCCTCTCACTCCTCGATCCACTCGCTTCTTGACCCACTGTTTTCTCCATCCTCTAAATCCTCGCACCTTAGACTTGACTCTAGATGCACTCGATCCTCGATCCACTTGTCCCACTTGCTCCAATCTTTTCACTTTCACTTTCCTCGGTCCTTTCTCCTCTCTCCCATTCCATCACTCCCTTCATCTCTCTCTCACTTCCCTCACTCCATGCTGTTTGCTCTCCTCTCCTCGCTCCCTTATCCTCGTTCCTTCATACCTCGCTCTCTTCTACTTGGTCCCCACTCCCCTCCAAACTCTTTTCTTGCCATCTAATTTCATTTTCTTTCAAACGCACGCCGCTTCTCTTCCATATGTCCACTCTTCAATATCAATCCACTTTCCTTTCCCCTGTCTTCTCCACTTCTCCTCCTCCCCTCTCCCCACCCTTTTCCCCGTTCCTTCTCTCATTCTCTTTCCTCTATCTTTTCCCTTCTTTCCCCTCTCCCATCTCTGCCCTCCTCCACCTTCCTTCTTCCATTCTTCCTCCTCTGTCTTCTTTCCATCTTTTCCTCCCATTCCTCTTCTCACTCCACCATCTCTCCTCTCGTTCCCCCATTTCTTCCTCCTCTTGTCTCCCTCTCCTGTCTTTCCTCTTCCCCTCCACTCTCCTCCTTTCTTCTTACTTTCGACCCTTTCCCCCCCTTTCATTACGTCCCTCTCGACTCCTCTGCTCGTCCTAATCTCTTCTCTACTCTTCTCTCCCCATCTCTCACTTTCTTTTTGACTCTTCTCTTCCCTTCTTTCTCACTTACCTCTTCCTTCTCCATACACCTACTTTTGCAATTTCCACCTCCCTTCCCACTTTCCTCTTCCCTTTCTTCTTTTCCCCTCTCTCTCTCTCTCTCTCTCTCTCTCCCCCTTTAAGTCGACACATTCAGGTAAACACACACACACACACACACACACACACACACACACACACACACACACACACACACACACACACACACACACACACACACAAAGAAAACACACAAGTAAACACACCCGAAGATTCCGTCCACAAATCATCTGGAACTAAAAACGCAGCCCGTGATAACACATACACACTGACATGCCGATTACACAGCCTGGTTATCTGTATCATCCTCTGACGTTCATATTTTGCTGGTTCGTTCCCGCTAAATAAAATGGTTTACAATTAGCATAAGTAAACTCCCTGGGTGCGGCACCGGGCCTCACTGTAATAATGCAGATATCTGAATGCTCAGATTTACCTTAGGTGAATACAATTATCTGGGGCTATCTGAATAAAACACAGGTCCGTCCACAGCATCCAAGAGTTATTCAAGAGAATCCTTAACCCAATGACTAGAAGGATATCTTTTAGCAAAGCAAAATCCATCTTGCCAAGAAAAAAATAAAAAATAAAAAAGAATAAAAAGGGGCTCTGCAGCACTAAATCTAAGCCAAGCGGCCATCCACCGTCCAGACTAAGCCCTTCACCACCCAAACTTCTTCACATAATCGACTAACCCAACCCACTCCACCATTACGTCAACAGGCATTCAGTTTTAACTCCGAAGCTAGGAATAACATACTTTGTTGTTGTGGCAGCTACTACCACACAATTTTACTATGATGCTGAGTAACCGCAGGGTAGTTAAAATGTTCGGTATATCATGATTAACATTTTGACACGTAATAACTTCGTATTATATAACGGAGTGCGATGGTTAATTTTATTTACTACAGCAGAAGGCCATCGCAGCCAAAGGATGAAACCACCTAACACTAAATTCCAAGCCATCTAACACTGAAATGCCATCTAGTAGCAAGCAATAAGCCACCCACCACTTGACTGTTATCCGCTTAGCACTATATTTTAATTCAGCTAACACTGAACTGCAAGTCACTTAGCAATTAACACTAAGCTACCCAGCACTGCATTCTAAGCCAGTTAACACTACATTTCATATCACCTTGCACTGAATTCTAGGCCAGCCACCACCAGTGCCACGTTGTCCAGCAAGGATAGTAAGCCACCTAACAACAAAACTAACCCAATCAGAGTCAAAACACGTCCATATCCAACACAAACAAAGCCACCCAGTATCAAAACCAAACCTGTATGCGCCGACTAAGCCACCCTTGGACTAATCCCTGGTGTGTGTGTGGGTGGGAGGGGGGGGGTTGAGGAATCATGGGCGGGTAAGGAGTGTGGGGACTGAGGAAGGAGCTACACAGGGCCGGCCTGCATGCAAATTAAGCCCAGACACACCCTTACAATGTCCGCCGGCCGCCAAGGGAATGGTGCTGGGGATGTACAGGGAGGGAAGGTAGGGGGAGGGAAGGAAAAGGACAGTGGAAGAAAGGGAAGCAAGAACGGCAGGGAGAAAAGGGGTCTGGAAACAGGGGGAAGAATGATGAGGAAAAGGCAAGGGTGCAGGGCAAAGTGGGATTAAGTGGGGTGATTACAGGGAAAGGAGTGAATGGAGGAGAGGTTGGGGGCAGCAGGGGAAAGGGGCGGCAATGGGAGAAAAGTGGGTTGGTTGATTAAAAAAGGGCAGGGGGGCGGTGAGGTAAAAAGAGGAAGAGTACAAGGGAAAAGGGAGTGAGGTAGAGGCATATGGGTCAGAACACTGTGAGACAGGAGAAATGGGTGCAGGGGGAAGGGGAGAGGGTGAAGCAAGAGGCATGGGTACGAGAACAGTGGGGGAAAGGGGGGTGCAGGGAGACGGGGAAATGGGGGGAATGCATGGGGGCATGGGACAGTAAGGGACAGGGAGCACAAGGGGAAGGACGAGGTTGGGGGGATAGGCAGGGGTATAGTGGGCAATGGGAGGAAGTGGGCTGAGTACGGAGGAAAGTGCGAGTTAGGGGGAAAGGCAGGGATGCAAGGGGCAGTAGAGGGAAAAATGGGTACAAGGGGACATTTGGGAGGGACGAAAAGCAGGGAGCGCAGACGGCAGTAGGAGAAACAGGGGCAGAAATGACAGGGCGAAATTGCATGAGACGGGTGTAAAGAGAGATGATAAAAGGGAATAAGGGAGGAATACTGGGAAGGAAGTGTCTTTAAAATGTAAGGGAAGATTACATGACGTAAGGGAGGCAAGGGAGGACGTATCTGCAAAGATATAAAAGGGAGAGAGAGAGAGAGAGAGAGAGAGAGAGAGAGAGAGAGAGAGAGAGAGAGAGAGAGAGAGAGAGAGAGAGAGAGAGAAAATATATAAGACAGAGTGGAAAGGGAGAGTGGGGAAAAACTGTCAGGGAAATGAAATTGAACAGGTATGGAAGCTGGGAGAAAAAGGAAGGCAAAGAGTAAAAGAAAAAAGTGTTGAAGGGAGAGAGGGCATGAAAGAAAGGGAGAAAGAGGATGGATGAATGGAAGAAAACTGCCTGGAGATGCTAGGAGGGTTGGGTAGGGAGCTATGGGGCGAAAGGGAAAACACTAAGGAAGTACAAAGTGATGGGGATACGATAAGGGAGGTTATCAAGAGTACAGGGAGAAGAGGAGGACTGAAGTGGGAACCTACGAAGGAGGAAGTAATAAAGACATGAGAATGGTAATGCAACTAGGACGGAAAGTGAGGCAGGAAGTAAACAAGAGTAGAGAGTAGATGAGGGGGGGGAGGGCGGAAGACAGGATGGCATGGGAGAAAGAGGAAGAATGAAGGGAGGTGGAATTGCCAAGGGAGATGTATGGAAGGCAGGGCAGGGTGAGGGAGGTAGGGGAGGGAGGGAAAATTGCGAGGGGAGCGTGAAGGGAGAAGCAAGGACGCCAGACTTCAAATTAAGCCACAGCGACGTTGAGATTGCGAGGAGGGACAAATATGGTGAGCAAACGAGGTCTACAAGAGGCGGCCCAGTCCACATGGAGGGGGAGCAGGGCTGAGGGGAAGGCTGAATTGAAGCAAGGGGGAGAGGAGGGTGAGTTGAGAATGTGGAGGGAAGAAAAGGAGAGGGGTGGGTCGTTGTTGAAGCAAAGGAAAGGAGGGGAAGGAGTCGACTTGGAAGAGGTGTAGGGTAGGGTGCTCTTGGGTGAAGGCAGAGGATGGAGTTGGAGTCAGGGATGGGGTGGACTGAAGTAAGGGAGGTAATGGCTGGGCATGAGGGGGTGAGGAGGGGCTGGAGTAAAACTGAACTTAGGCAAAAGGGGACTGGTCATTGAGGGGAGAAGGGTGAGTCAGCAAGGGCGGCACGTGGGGAAGAGCAGGCGTGGAGGGGGAGAGGGAATGAGTGGGCGTGGAGTGCGATAAGGATGAGCAGGAGTGGGGGAATTGAGACATAAGAGTGTAGGACGCGAGGAGTAGAAAATGGGGAAGGGAGGAGTAAACGTGGAAGGAAGGGAGGAATGGGGGAGGGGGGTAGGGAAGAGTAGGAGAAGGAGGAGGGAAGGAGTACGGTGTGGAAGAAGGAAAGCTGGAGTGGGGGTGGGGTGTATTACAATGGAGTGGGAAAAAGGAAGAGCAGCAGTTGGAATAATGAAAGAAGAGTGGGAGTGGCACAGGAGTGGATGGGTGTAGGAGTACGTTGATGTGGGAGAGGAAAAGTGGCTGGTAGGGGATGGGGTGAGTATATATGGTTGGAGTAAGAAGCGAGGGGGAGGTGGAGAGAAGGAGAGAGGTGATTCATAATAGAAGCAATGAGTAGATATGGGATGTGAGGGTGAAGGAAATGTGTGACGAAGAACGCAAGATGACGATCCGACGATGAGGGAAGAAGGCTGAATGGCGTGGAAGAAAGGGCAGGGATAACAAAGGTATTGGAGAGAGAGAGAGAGAGAGAGAGAGAGAGAGAGAGAGAGAGAGAGAGAGAGAGAGAGAGAGAGAGAGAATATAGATGACTGGATGCTGGGAGGAAGGATGCGAGGCAGGCATGGAGAGAAGGAGGGGGGGAAGGTTGCAAAACACGATGGGAAAGGGAACAGCCATACAGTAGGACAAGGGAGGGATTTGACAGGACTAAGGGTGGAGATAAGTGTGGGGGTTGAAGAAGAAATGGGGAGATGAGAGGATGTGTGCAGGGTAAAGGAGTGTGTGAAAGGGGTGAAGGCAGGTGAAAGGAGAGAGGAACGGAGTTTGTGGGAGAGATAAGGCTAGACAGGAGAAGGAGTGAGAACAAGGAGAGAAGAGAGTTGGAGGAATACGGGGCAAAGGGAGAATTACTGTGGAAGGAAGGGAGACGTGAAAGAAGAAAAGTGTATGGGGAGAAATGTGGATGAAAGACGTGAAAGAAGAAAAGTGTATGGGGAGAAATGTGGATGTAAGAGGGGTGCAAGAAAGAAGGGGTCCAGGGGAGGGTGTGAGAGAGGCGGAGAAAGGAAGAATATGAGAAAGATGAAGAAAGGATGTAAGAGGTACAAAGGAGCAGACGGTAACACAACCAGCAACAAACCCAGCAACAAACTTGCTGGTCCTGTCGTGGTTGTATGTTACAGGGAAGGATATAACTAATAAACTACTCTATGAGTTAAAGACAAGGATACGAGGGGAACGATGGGTGGGGGGTGTAGGGGACAGGAGGGGAGGGAATGAGAGGAGTTTGGGGAGAAGGAATGATGTAGGGGGGGGGGAGGAAGCCGGAGGGTGTGAGAAGGGTGACGGAGCAATGGAGGGAAGGGGAGGGAATGCGAGGAGAGGGGAGAGGAGGGGGGAGAGGTGAGGGTAGCGAGCTATGTAATTAGAGAGGGAGTGAGGCAGGCATCTCGCGGGGCACTGCTAACATTCTCACCACCTCATTAAGGCACGGCACGACACACCGCCAGATACGCCACGGCACCCAGGCAGGCGGGGGGACACGGAGGTACAGTATGGAAAGAGGAAAGCAGGTAAGGAGAAGGGTACGGAGTTGACAGAGAGAGAGATAGGGGGTTGAAAGAGGGCGTAAGAAGAATTAGAGGGAGGGGTAAGGAGGTGAAGCAAAGAGGTAGGGAGCAAGGCAGGGAGGTAAAAGGAGAGGCAGAATCTTGAGGCGTGAGGATGAAAAGGCACGGTGAGAGACAAGGAGGTAGGAAGAGAGATAGGGGGTGAAGCATGGAGTTAAGCAGAGAGGCAGAAGGTATGGACAGAGATAATGAGGTAGGAGGTAAGGCTGCAAGGTGAGGTGTGAGGCAGGAACTGAGGAAGGGAAGTAAGAAGAATCATGAAGCTGACGAGAGGCAAGACTGTGAGGAAAGAAGTAAGAAGTTATAAAAAAAAGTAGGGAGGTAGAAGAAAGGTATTAAAGCAAGAAGGGAGACTGGGTGGCGGGAAGGTAAGGAGACAGGTAATAAGGCATGGTGGGAGGGAAGGAGGAATGAGGAAAGGAGAAAGGCAGGATGGCAAGGAGGAAATGATGAAACAGGCAGAGAGTGAGGCAGGGAAGCAAGAAGAGAGACAGAGAGACACAGAGGAAGGTATGGAGAGTGACAGAGAAGCAGAGGGAGGGAGGGAAGGAGGGAGACAGTGAGTGGGCTAAGGGGGTAAGGTGGGAGAAAGGAAGTAAAAGAACGGGAAGGTAAGTAATATAGCAGACACGGAAACAAGAGGGAGAAAAGAGACAGGATGATACGGTGAGGGGGGTTTAGGAAGGGAAGTTGGGGAGACGACAAGAGAGAGTACCATGGAGGTAAGAAGGTAGGAAGGGTGAAAGGACGGCAGAGTAGACCACACTAAGGGAAGGAGGAAGATATGATGGGAAGCAGAGAAGCAAGTACGAAGGTTTGAAGAGATGGAGAGATTATAAAGAGGGAGGTAAGCAGGATAGTAAGAGGAACGTAGGACGAAGTAGAACTGGGGACAAAAACCAGATATGGAGAAGTAGGGTGGAACACAAAATTTAGGGAACATGAGAGAGAGAGAGAGAGAGAGAGAGAGAGAGAGAGAGAGGAAGGCTGTGAGGCAGAATAATAAAAAGCATAAAGAGAAATCGCAAGAAAAAGGAGTACGGAGTGGGAGGAAGAAAAATGAAAGAGCGAGTGTGACAGGGAGACAGACAACTTCCTGGAGACGGGCGAGGTGGAAGGAAGAAGACAGATGCTTGGACAGAAGTTTGATAATTAAGTGAGAAATGGTGGGGCTGAGAATAATGGAGAGGGAGGGAGGCGAAATTAAGGGAGGGAGAGATGAAACCGTGGGGAAAGGAAGGAGGGAGGGAAGAGAAGGTTGGTGGAGGGAAGGAGAAGAAGAGGAGATGGGGGGAAGAGAAGGAGAAAGGGGGATTAGTGGAGAGGGTAGAATGGGGGTGTACGGAAAAAGAAGAATACAGGAGGAGGGACGAAAGGAAAGAGGAAGAGTGATGGGAAGAAGAAAGAAAGATGGGCGAAGGAAATGTGAGAGGCAAGGGAATCAGCATAGAAAGACGAAAGGGAAGGGGTTATATGGAAGGAGAGAAATGGAAAGAGAGAAGGAGAAAAGGGTAAAGGGAAGGACAAAAAAAAGTGTGAAAGGGTGGATGAAGGGAAGATGAAAAGAAAGGGTGATGGCGAGGGGGATGGCAGGGAGGAGAAGAGGGCGGGAGGCACGAGAAATTAATGGAGAGAGAGAGAGAGAGAGAGAGAGAGAGAGAGAGAGAGAGAGAGAGAGAGAGAGAGAGAGAGAGAGATTGTGAAGAAAAAATATGAATGATAGATACGAAGGGGAAAGACTATGTGATGGAAGAAAAGGAGCAGGAGGGAGGGAAGCAGAGAGAAGAAAATACAAGACATAGAAGAGAGGAAATGTGGAAGTAGAAAAAAAAGTAATGATGATGATGATGATGATTAGCACGTCGAGGAGGAGGAGGAGGAGGAGGAGGGCAGGCTGGTGTGTCTTGGCAGTGCATAATTCCCCCCTAATTACAATTACGTCCATTAGAAGTGGGAGAAGTGTGTGCAAACCTAATTAAGAGCAGCCTGTGACACCCCCCTATCCCCCACCCCCACCCTCACCCCCATCCTCCACCCCTTCCCCACCCTCGCTCCATCCTCACCTCATCCCTACCCCACCCCACCCAGTCCTTACAGGGGACGAGTGCCCAGAGAACGAGAGGTAGAGGAGAGAGAGAGAGAGAGAGAGAGAGAGAGAAACTTCCAAATGGAGGAGGGCAGAAAATGAGAAGCGAATATTCAAATCACCATTAAATCCCGGAATCCAAATAAATGGGGAAGAAAAAAGACAAATAGCATGGAGAGGGGAATGCCGGGAAGAGGGGATGGGGATGGGGAGGGGGAGGGGAAGGAGGACAGCAACAGTGGGGAGGGGAAGAAGAAAGATGCGATAGAAGGTAGATGGGGAAAGAGAAGAGAGGAGAGAGACAATGGGGAGGCAAGAGGGAAGGAAGGAGCAGAAGAAGAGGGAAAAGCGATGAAAGGGGGCGAAACAGGATGGAGATATGGTGGAAGGGGGAAAATGAGAGGAAAAAGGAAGGTGAAGCAGATTGGGAGGAAGAGGAAAGAAAAATGAGGGAGAAGAGATGGAAAGAGGAAGAGAGAAAGGGGGAGGGCTAGGAAAGGTAAGGAAGGTAAGTAAACAAGGAAAAGGAGAATTAAGGTAGCAGACTGGGGAAAAAGCAAGCAAGATGGAGGGATCAAATTAAAATGTGTAAAAAAGAAGAGACAAAAGAAAGAACGGACGTAAGCAAGGAAAAATGGTGTGAGATGAGAAAGACAATAGGGTGAAAGAGGTGACTCGGAACGGCAAGGTGGAAGGAGAAGGAAAAAGGGAAGGGAAAAGAAGGAAAGGTCGCTGGGGAAAATGAAGAGATAAATGAGACGAGAACGGAGGGGAGAGGAGAAAGATGGAGGGGATGTACGGGCGACAGGACGATGAAAAGAAATGAAAGGGTACACGGAAAGTAGGAAAAAGAAGGGGGGATAAGCGGACAAGAAGGAAGGGAAGGATGGAGTTAGAAAGAGATGGGGGAAGGAGAACAAGAATATATAAGAGACAAAAAAAGGAAAGAGAAATGTAGATATACGAGTACGAAGAGGAGGGCAAGCAAACTGTTAGAAATATTATAGGGAGGGGAGAGGTAAGGAGGGAAAAGGTAAAGATGAATATAATGACACTGCAGAAGACCTGTGTACACTTATTACAGGCCGCTTCTGCCCAGAAATACGACAAGACTACGATAATAAGAGAAGGATAGCAAAATGTGCGGAGGTTCCCAGCAAACACCTCAGCCGAAATTAGAGGAAAAACTGTGAGGACACACAAAGCATCAGAATAAAACTGTGTGTGTGTGTGTGTGTGTGTGTGTGTGTGTGTGTGTGTGTGTGTGTGTGTGTGTGTGTGTGTGTGTGTGTGTGTGTGTGTGTGTGTGTGTGAAAGAGAGAGAGAGAGAGAGAGAGAGAGAGGTGGAGGCAGCAGATAAACAATTGCTATTACCCAGCTATCAGGCCTATTTTCCGCCACGTTGCCTGCTTGCAGTCAACAGCACCAGCCTCGCTACACTGCCTCACCCACACCACACCACACCACACCAAGCAAAACCAAACCACACCATACCACACTATAACAAACCACACACCATACCATACCAAATGACACCACACCACACCACACCACACCATACCAAGCAAAACCAATCCACACCATACCACACTATAACAAACCACACACCATACCATACCAAATCACACCACACCACACCACGTCACATACCCTACCACACCAAATCACACCACACCACACCATGTCACATATCCTACCACACCAACACCAACACCACACCACACCATACCACATCATACCAAACTACACCACACCACACCGCACTACATCACACCACACCACACCACACCACACCATACCATACAATACCACAGCACACACCACCACACCAGACCATACAATACCACAGCACACAACACACCACACCATACAACAATATCCTAACGCGAGAACATCATACCACATACCATACCATACAACATCACAGCACACCACAATATCCTAACATGCCAACACAACACAACACCATACCATACCTCACACCACCCCACACCACACTACACCACCCCACACAACACCATACCATACCATACCTCACACCAAACCATAATGTCCTAATACTCTTACACTACACCACACCATACCATATCTCACACCACACACACCACACCACACCATACCACATCATAATATTCTAATACGCTAACACTACACCACACCACACCACAACATACCAGACCACACCACAACACAACACATTACAGTATCCAAGCACGTGAAACCAAACCATAACTCTGCACCACACTTCACCGCACCATACCACGCTGCACCACATCATACTACAACACTGAAACCCAACAAAATAAACCACAAAACACCATAACACACCACAATATCCTAATGCCCCCCACACCATACCCTAACTCAACACCACACTACACCACACCATACGACACTACACACTACAATACCGTAACATGTCACCACCAAACTACGCTTAAACACTATAGAGCAGTACATCACACAACTTCACAGTATTCTTACATAAACACAAGACAATAAACTACACCACAATACTGCCCTACACCATTCCATATCACAGCACACCGTGGAATTTTGTTCTGATACACCTACACTACATAACCACTCTACATTAGGCAACATTTCATCACACATCACAATACACCACACTGCAACACAACATTCTACCACAGTACAGCACATCACACCACAACACCACCTCCACACCGCTACACTGCTTCACACCACAGCATGATATTGCAAACACATCTGTCACACTGAAACTGCCCGCAACACAATATCCCGCAACACAATACCCTAACATGCCTTCAACCCACAATACAACACCGCTACACTGCTCCCCACCACAACACAATATCCTAACACCCCTAGGAAACACCACATCACAGCACAATCCCATTCCACACCGGAAAATCAACAATACACACGACTCCAACATAACACTAAAATATACAATATCTTGATAGGTTTAAACACCAATTCAATACTATGCAGAACACAAAAAGCCACACAGTTCATCTATACAGCATACTTCAGCATCAGAACACACACACACACACACACACACACACACACACACACACACACACACACACACACAGGGGATACAAGTACTAAATAAGAGTGCAATCAACCATAACCATTCATACTTGCAGGAAAAGATACAATCCAAAAGTGTGACAACAAATACAAAGCAACAATAACAAAAACGACGGTCGGTACTACTACTACTGCTACTTCTACTGTTACTACTACTACTGCTACTTCTACTGTTACTACTACTACTGCTACTTCTACTGTTACTACTACTACTATTAATGTGCTTATCCGTAGCTACCAAGATGTCATAACATCTAAAGTACTTCCATCTTCTTTTACTAGCTTAATACTTGGGCAGACAGGAAGTCCTCCACAAGTTTTCCTTCCGAACCATTGGCATTTCAGCTATCCAGTTGACAGAGATGCAGAATGCAGGAATGAAAATAAAAGTGGACATATGTCACAAAAGACAGAAAACGCACGTTAATAAGAACCACACATCAACATTAGTATAATCTACCGCAACAAACAGACATCAAATAACAAAACGTTGATAACAAAACATTACCATACCACCAACCGGAAACTACACAACATACAGTTACTACTTTACCAAAGCACACACTAAACACGAATAGCAAACAAGTATGGCATTAGTAAATCCCAATTACAACACTAAACCATCCATTCATCTATCCATCCATCATACGATTATTTTAAACCAAACAAACTAGCATTTATAACAACCAAGCTACTATCAAAAACAAGTATTAATTTCTTATTTTATGCTTGCTATCTCCAGACGATACTGTTCACCTCAGGAATGCCTTTTCAAACTAGGGGGTTATATGGAGGGTAGTCCGTAAACAGCACTCCACTAGCAACTCATCCGACGGTATCTTGTGTCTTGCTGGAAAGGCTATGCTAATGCGGGCTTATGTGTGGGTGGTGTGAGTAGGAAATGTACCGTTACACATGGAAAATCGGCCGGCATTGTGGAAGAACAGCTTTACATATGGGCCACCGGGTATACAATTCATTATCTTATTCCCTACCACATGGCTCTCCCATTAAAAACATCTGAAGGCAACAAAAATACAAAGAAAAATACGTCACCGGATAGATGGGGTTAACAACTCACAACACCAGCATCACAACCACAACAACAGCCAAAGATCAACCACTACTATCACCATAACACCACTATTACAACCAAGATAATCACAAAAATCACAATCACCACAATACCACAGCTACAACAATAACCACAAAAAGTACAACCTCCACATCGCTACCACCACAACCACGGCAGTAACTACAACCCCCCCCCAAAAAAAAAAAAAAAAAAAACTATACTTCTACCATCACAACACCTAACATAATCACTATTACCATCGTAAGTCACCACCAACAATAGCCACAACACCCATATAAAAAAAACACAACATCCATTCCCACAACCATCGGCAACACACCACCACCATCACCACAGTAGCAACAAAGCAATAACAACAACAACAATAATAATAATTATAATACTAAAAATAACAATAACCAGAACCATCAACTTAACATCCACACTTATCATCGCTCCAACTACAACCACGGCAACAATCAAGACACCATGATCACCACCACCACCACTACAACCAGCCATCAAAACAAACATACTCACCACACTCGCAACATCTGCAAGCATCACCATCACACCCACACCTTCGAAGGCAATACTATTATCGTTATTACCCGGACAGCCATCACCACCACCACCATTAACAACAACAACAATATCAAAACTAATACAACCACCACAATCACCTTGAGACCAACCACCACAACAATAATCGCAACAAAAACCACCACCAAAACCAACACAATCAAAACAACAATCACGACAACCACCATCACAGTAACAACAATAAACAACGCCACAACGACTACAATCATCCAGACGTCTACCACCCACCCCAGCACAACCATATCAACCCACCCCACCCACCCCTCCATCTCCTTGCCTCTCACAGCCTCTCTAGTACTGAGGTCCCTCCAAGCCTAAAGCCCAGGGGATCGTGTGGTGATAGTGTGTGTGTGTGTGTGTGTGTGTGTGTGTGTGTGTGTGTGTGTGTGTGTGTGTGTGTGTGTGTGTGTGTGTGTGTGTGTGTGTGTGTGTGTGTGTGTGTGTGTGTGTGTGTGTGTGTGTGTGTGTGTGTGTGTGTGTGTGTGTGTGTGTGTGTGTGTGTGTGTGTGTGTGTGTGTGTGTGTGTGTGTGTGTGTGTGTGTGTGAGAGAGAGAGAGAGAGAGAGAGAGAGAGACGGGAAAGATAAGGGGAATGGGACTGAATAGGGAGGATGAGGGAGTTTTGACGGAGTGGCGTTTTGGGAACTGAGCTGTGGGGAATATGGTAAAGTGAGGAGTGAGAAAAGTACAGGGTAGTAGTGAAGTAAGGAGGATTGATGTGGGCGTGGGGTAAGGGAGGAAGTGAGGAGCATGCTGGGGTAGTGAATGGAAGTAGCATTGTGTTGTAGTGGAGTGGGAAGGTGTGAAATTAGGAGCGGAAGTGACGTAAAGGAGTGGGGGGCGGAGAGGGAGTCGGTTCTGGGCTGTATGGTGGAATGGTGGGGTGGAGAGAAAGGAGTGCGGGAGTGAACTGGAGAGAACGAAGTGTGGGAGTGGGGTGGGGAGGGAAGGTGGGACTCTGTGAGTGAGGTGGGATGGGGAAGGAGCACGAGAGTGGGGTGGGCTGGGAAAGTGGGACTCTGGGAGTGGGGTGGGATGTGGAAGGAGCACGGAGGTGGGGTGGGATGGGGAAGGAGCGCAGTACTGGGGTGGGATGCGAAGAAGGGAGTGCGGGAGTGGGGTGGGATGGGAAGGAGGGAACGTGCGAGAGGGGTGGGATGGGAAGGGAGGAGGTGTAGGAGAGGGGTGGGATGGGAAGGAGGGAATGTGTGAATGGGGTGGGATATGCGAGATGGGTGGGATGGGAAGGAGGGAATGTGGGAGAGGGGTAAGATGGGGAGGTGAGAGTGTGGGAATGGGCTGGGATAGGGAAGGGTGAGTATGTCAATTAAGCAAGGGGGAGTGCGGAAGTGTATTTTGAGGATTATGCTAAAGAGGAGTAGGGAGAGGGAGTGGTTTACGGAAGTACTCGTATATTGCAGTGATAGCTGTAAGGTTGGTGAAAGTTGTGGGAGTGGATCCAGTGGAATGGATATGTGGAGAGAGGAAAATGATATTGCTGGTGGAGGGGTAGTAGAGGAAATGGAATGGCATCTATGGAATAGGAGTGGTTTGTGGAATGGAGGAAGGAATATGAAACAGTGAAGGTAAAGGTGTGGAATGGGAGTGCTTTATGTGGAAAAAGATGAGTTACTAGTGGAAGTACGTTGAGTAGGGTGGATCAGAAAAGTGGAAGAGACAGTATGGAGTGGGAGAGAAGGTGCGAAAGGGTGAAGTGGCCTTGTGGAGGAGAGTTGGCTGACGGAGGGGATGTGTGTGTGTGTGTGTGTGTGTGTGTGTGTGTGTGTGTGTGTGTGTGTGTGTGTGTGTGTGTGTGTGTGTGTGTGTGTGTGTGTGTGTGTGTGTGTGTGTGTGTGTGTGTGTGTGTGTGTGTGTGTGTGTGTGTGTGTGTGTGTGTGTGTGTGTGTGTGTGTGTGTGTGTGTGTGTGTGAATATACACTACGTAAACAGTCCTTCTACGTACAGCTCGACAACAGTTTCAGATCCCTATAACTTTCAGCTCTATGTAACACTCCTCTCTGTGGCACTTTTCTGACACTATTGAATATAACTAATGGACACCTTCAACATTATTTTACAGAACTTCAAGGAATAGTTTATAATCTCTCTATGACATGCGTAACATTATCTGAGAGTATTCAGTGTAACTTCTATGTAACACTTCTACTTATCATTTCTCTAATACTATTCTACATAACTTTTCCATAACACTGTTCAATGTAACATTTCTCCTACAATATGTCATATGACTCCTCTCTGACACTTATTTATGTACGGTATTAACTCTAATTCCATTCCTCATAGCTTCTCCACATGGCACTCGTTTATGTAACTATCATTAGTAATTTCTCAGTGCACCTTTCCATATAAAATTCTCGAACATTATTAAACAACAGTAACATATCCCTCCATCTTTCCTCTACGAACGCATACTTCTATAACACTATTTCTGTATGTAGCACTTCAGTATGGAACATTTCTATAACACTGTGCTTCCCAAACTTTTCTAGTATCTAGCATTTCTATAACATAAGTTTAGGTAATTTTCTCAATTTCAAAGTAACATTTCTCAAAAACTATGGTACGCAATTTCTCTGTGAAACAGTCCTTTAAACAAAAAAGAAAAATCAAGAACTGTCCTGCATAACTTCTCTATATAATATAACTTCAACACTTCTATATAACACTCACGTATGCAAACTTGTCTTGACAGTGTGTAACACCGTCTAACACTGTTCTAAGCAACACTTCTATACAACACACACCTCCTCTTTGGCGGGTGTTTGTGCATGAGGATGAGACAAAGACTGATAAGGAGAAGAAAACAAAGCCCAGGGATCCACATAAAACACCCAAACATACTTACAGTGACAAAGTGTGTTTGGGTACCCCGAGGTCACACACACACACACACACACACACACACACACACACACACACACACACACACACACACACACACACACACATCTCCCCCTTCCTCCCTCTCTCTACGCTCTCTCTCTCTCTCTCCTAACAACGTCCTTTTATTTTACAGTTTGATTTCTTTTTTTACCTATCATTCTTTCTCCAGACCATTTTTCTCTTCCCATCGTCCCTTCTCTGCTTCCACATTCTCTTGTCTTCATTCCTTCCCTTTACCATCCCCTCTTCTTACCATCCTCTTCCCCAACTCCTCCTCTTAAGATCGGTTTCTTCCTCCCTCTCTTTCCTTTCCTTCCCTTGTTTTCTACTCTCCCCTCCAGTCCTTCACCTTCCCTCTTCTATTTCATCCCTCTCCCTTCCTTTCTCTCGCTCTTTCCCTTTCCGTCCCTTTCTCTCGCCTCCCATTCCTCTCCCACTCCTCTTGCCTTCTATCTCCCCTTCCATCCCAATCCATCCCCCTCTCTCTCCCTGCTTTTTTAATTTCATTCCTCTCCACATTCCTCTCCTTTTCCATTCGTATTCCTTCTCCCTACTTACGCTTCATTCCTTCTAGCTATCCTTCCCTGTCTGTTTTGTCAAAAGGAATGGAGAAAGTGAAGGGATGGGTGATTAGTGTGGAGAGAGGAGAGGGAGGGACAGAGAAAGTAATAATGTGAAGGACTGAGAGGGATGAAAGATAGATGAAGAATGAGGTTGGGAAAAGAGAGAGAGAGAGAGAGAGAGAGAGAGAGAGACGATTAACAACACAGACATGACTTGGGAAGGATGAGAAAGAAAGTATACAATGATGGGAGAGGGTAGGAAGCTGAGGGAGGAGGACTTGGATACAGAAGAAGAAAGGTAAACGGAGAGGTTGGTTGTTGTTGTTGCTTAACGCCGGTATGTCTGGCCGAGAAGACCCGTCGACTATAGGTAAGCAACTATGGGCCGTCCTATAGGTACGATGCAATACATACAGTACACCATGTAGGGATCCGGTACCACCCTATGGTGGACAGCGCCTTGCCAGGGTTCTTCCCACGGCGAGATACAGGGAAATATGAGGAAGTCTGGCTCCCGACTGGCCCATCAGCTGCTCTACCCAGGATGCACAGTGCCACCACGTGTAGGCTCCTCGTCAGCGCCACAAAGGGGTGGTGCTGTGAGGAAATGGACAGAACGAAGCAGAAAGAAAAAGGGAAGGGAAGGCAAACGAAGAAAAGGACTGGAGGGGACAAGAGTTGGAAAGGAGAGAAGAGGAGAGGCGGAAAAAATTAAAAGAGGGATAATAAAGAGATAAGTAAATAATGGGAATGATAATGAAAAACCTTCAAAGGAAACGAGAAAATTTGATTATGTTATATGAGAATGAAAGAAAAAGAAAGGAATGAGAAAAAAATCAAGTAAAGCAAAAGGACGATCACACGACCAACAACAAAAAAGGCCAACAGGCGAGCAGCGGGTAACAAGGCAGGCCACCATAAACAAGGGGCCGAGTTTATGTCATTATGTGGCCCTTCACATAAACAGTTTATCTTCACCAAACTCGGTCGTCCCAAAACACCCTAAAATCGTCCCCAAATACACCCCGGGGAGGCCCCAAAACATCTTAAATATAGACTCCAAATACACCATACATAAAGGCGACAAGTTCATCTAAAGTATAAGCTCTAACTACATCACATATCTAAGCTTCAAATACACACCACATACATGCTATAAATATACACCCTAGTTTCTAAATTCACCTCATCTAGGGCTTAAATACACCCAAACTGAACCTAAAATATCCAAAAACCATCCCCAAACACACCCCAGTCAGGCGCCAACACACCCCGATATTACACCAGCGAGAGCCTGTTTATAAATACACTCCGTCTAGATCTGAACACCCTGAAAGAGCACGTATTTTTCTTCATTTCACTCGTGCCATCTTCATACATTTTCATTCACCATTATGAAGAGGATGGGTCAGATATAGCCTTCACTAACTATTTCACTGCTGAAAATCCATCCCAAAGCTGCATAATATCGCTTACAGTGGTGGTGGCCTCTTTAATATGAAAAATACGCCATCCTGCTGAGGGGCTTAAATACATCCCAACTAGACACTAACTACAACATATAAAGGTTGAAAATATACACCCAGATAGGCCAAATACACCCCACTAGGCCCTACTGCACTCTGACCACATTCAAAATACACCCTACTGTACTTACATCCTATATACTCGTACAATCGAACTACATCCCAAATACACTCCAACTACATTTAAACACAATCCAACTACATCTCAAATACACTCCAGCTACACACCACACACACACACATACACACACACACACACACACATATCTATCTATATCTATCTATACAGGATACTACAGCTACATCCCAAATACACCTGTACTTTCACATACGTCCTACCCAAGCCTCGAAAACAACCAAACTAGACACCAGACATATCTCAAACTGATCACAGATGTTAAGCTGGGGTGAGACTATAATAAACATGTGGCCAGGGTGAAGTGAGAGATAGTGAGCGAGACGAGAATAGGAGACTAGTGTAAGCCCGCTACAGTAATTAAAGTGAAAGAGGTGAGGTGGGCAAGTAAGTGATGGGAGAAAATGAGTGTTGTTTGTGAGTGGGTTAACTGAAAGAAAGAGAGGTGAAAGCAACTGACTAAGGTGCGTAAGTGAGACTGAGATCAGCGGCTGAAGGAAAGGAGTGAGGGAAAGTGAATGAGAGTACGAGACAGTGAGTGAGACAGACGAGTGATGAAAGCCAGTGAGTGAGGTGTGGTAAGCAAGTGAAGGTGTAAGAGAGTGTGAGAGATCCCCGACATCAAAGTTAATAGATGTGGCTTCCCGAGAGTAGTGGTGACTGCTACTGTGTGTGTGTGTGTGTGTGTGTGTGTGTGTGTGTGTGTGTGTGTGTGTGTGTGTGTGTGTGTGTGTGTGTGTGTGTGTGTGTGTGTGTGTGTGTGTGTGTGTGTGTGTGTGTGTGTGTGTGTGTGTGTGTGTGTGTGTGTGTGTGTGTGTGTGTGTGTGTGTGTGTGTGTGTGTGTGTGTGTGTGTGTGTGTGTGTGTGTGTTCTTACCTAATTCTTACCTAATTGTATCTTTACAGGAATGAGTCAAGCTCGTACTGTCCCGTGTCTTAAACCATATATATCGTACATATCCTTAAATTTGTGAATTGTTTTGCCACACACTATTTCATTCGGTAATGCATTCCAATGATCAATTGCTCTGTTTGGGAAACTGAATTTCCTCGCGTCCTTATCACCTCTCTTCTTATGCAGTTTTTTGCAGTGTCCTCTTGCTGATGCTTCCCCATATGTTAAGTAATCATTTATGTCTATTTTCTCTTTCCCTGATATGCATTTATATAGCATTATCATGTCACCTCTTATCCTTCTCTCCTGTAGTGTTGGTAGATTCAATTTATTTAGTCTTTCTTCGTAGCTTAGATCCCTTAAGCTTGGTATCCATCCTGTAGCGGCCCTTTGAACTTTTTCAATCTTGTCTATGTGTTTTTTGAGATGAGGACTCCAGACTACTGATGCATACTCCAGGGTCGGTCTGGTGAATGATGTTATTATCCTTCTTAGCATGTCTTCATTTATGTATGTGAATGCTATTCTCATATTTGCAAGCAGTGTATACATGTTCCGTACCTTCTCACTGATGTGGTCAGCCGGAGATAGTCTGTTATTGATAATCACACCTAGGTCCTTCTCTCTTCCTGATGTGTATAGGGTTTTATTTCCTAACTTATAATCCCAATCAGGTCTTTTTCCACTTTTACCAAACTTGATTACATGACACTTGTCCACACTGAATTCCATTTGCCACATATTACTCCATTCATGAAGTTTATTTAATTCTTCTTGTAGCTCTTTACAAGAGTCTGTGTTAGTAATTCTCCTTTGTATTTTTGCATCATCTGCAAACATATTTAGATAGCTTTCATTTCCAGTGTTACTGTCTATATCATTTATATACACTAAAAATAATGATTGGTGCTAGCACTGAGCCCTGTGGTACTCCAGTAGTCACTTCTTTCCATGATGAGTAGTTTCCTCTTAGTACTGTTCTCATTTCTCTTTTTATGAGAAAATCTTTCATCCAACAAAACAGTTTGCCTCGAATTCCTCCTTGATGGTACAGTTTCCATAAAAGTCTTTGGTGTGGTACTGTGTCAAATGCTTTCTTGAAAGCTAAATAGATACTGTCCACCCATCCTTCTCTTTCCTGTATTGTGTCTGTTACTCTGTCATAGTAGCTCAACAGATTAGTAACACATGATTTTCCTTTCTGAAACCAAACTGTCTTTCTGTTATCATATTGTGTTCTTCTAGATGATTTACCCCAGCTTTTCTTATAAGCTTTTTTAATACCTTGCTTACAACACTGGTCAGTGATACTGGTCGGTAGTTGAGTGGATTTTGTCTATTCCCTTTCTTGAATAAGGGGACAATATTTGCTTTCTTCCAAATATCAGGTAGTTTACCTTGACTCAAGGATTTCTTGAAAATCAAAAATAATGGTTTACTTAACTCCTTTGCACATTCTCGTAGCACCCAACATGAAATTTCATCAGGACCATTTGCTTTTCCTCTGTCTAATTTACTTAACTCCTCCTGTATTACTTTTTCTGATATCTGTATATCTGGTAGTATGTGTGGGCATGCATGTTCCGCATAGTCCCTCTCAAAATTTTTTTATTCTATAAAAACTGATTGGAAATTCTTATTTAGTACTTCACAAATATCCTTCTCTTGTGTATAGGTGATTCCCTCGTCCGTAATGGATTGTATTATATCTTTTACTTTGGTTTTGCTTCTGATGTAGCTGTAAAATAGCTTCGGTTGATCACTACTTTTATTTATGATATCCTCCTCAAACTGTTTCTGGGCTTCCCTCCTTATTCTTGTATAATCGTTTCTTGCCTGTTTGTAATTATCATATGCCCTTTCACTATTGTGTCTTCTGTATCTATTCCACAACAAATCTTTTCTTTCTTTTCATTTTTTACATTGTGTACTGAACCATTTCTGTATTTTCTTATCTGCTTCTTTGTGCTGTGGTATGTACTTCTGGACTCCTATTTCATAAAATTCACAAAATTTTTTATATACAGCATTTTAATCTTGTCCTCTAAGCTCATTTTCCCAATCAACTTCTAAGAAATAATTCTTTAGGTCATGATAATTTCCCTTTTTATAGTTTAGACTCTTTTTGTAACTTTCATTGCTATAACTATGTCATATGCTATCCTGAAGTTGCAATTTAGTACTGCATGGTCGCTTTTGCCGAGTGGAGGGTGATATATTAAACTGTCAATATCATTTTCTTGCCTAGTAAATATGAGATCTAGCATTGAAGGTACATCGAGTCCTCTTTTTCTGGTGGTTTCCCTCACATGTTGCGTTAGGAAAAACTCTTGCACGAGATCCAGGAGCATTTGGTACCAACAGCTTTCTTGGCTTATTATATCTAGAGTATTCCAATTTATATTTGTATTAAAATCTCCAGTTAGTATAATTCTTTCCGATTTCTCTTCCATTTTATGTAGTAATGCTCTTAAACTCTGAATTGTACTCTCTGCTAGGTCCTCATATTCGCATCTTTCCCATGTATTTGATCTGGGTGACATGTACAAATTGGCTACAATTACTTTCCCTTCTGATGTGTTGATCTCTACTGCAATCAGTTCTACTTGTGAGGGTATATCTAGTTTTATTTCATTGACTTTTAGATTTTTCTTAGTTAATATTATAATTCCTCCTCCTTTTTTTAAGTTTCTATCTCTTCTCCCTATATTATATTCCTCTAAGTTTAATATGTCATTTGATATCCTTGGTGTTAATTTTGTTTCAGTTAGGCATATTATATGTGGTTCATTTTCTCTGACATAATCATTCATCTCTAATAATTTAGATACCATTCCATCCACATTTGAGTACATCAACTTAATCATCTTGTTTATATACTTGTCATGACATGGTTCTACTACCTTCCTCCTTTTTATTCCCTCCTGTTTATGTACCACTTTCGTACCTGCAATCCTATTACTTTGTAAAAAAATGTGTTCTTCTCTTCTTCTGATCTTCCCTCATTTTTTGTTTTTGCTTCCTCCCTCTTCTCTTTCAGTAATTCCAGTTCCTCTTGTGTTAGGCATCTTTTTATCCATATGGTACATTTTTGAACTCCTCTTTATCCATGAGATTCTTTGCATTTTTTAGTATCTCCTCCACGGTGTTTACACTCTGGAAAGTTACCTATAGAGGTCTTGACTTGCTTTTCTCGTACTTCCCTAACCTTTTGTGTTCCTCTATGTCTTTACTACAGATTTCCTCTGATACTTCTTTCAATAAACTCATTACATTTGCCATCTCCTTTTTGTCTCTTGAGATCTTGTTTTTTACTTCTTCCTCTTCTATACCATTGATTACTATAGATTTGTTGATATCTACTGAATCTCTGACTAACTTTGGATTGTTTTGGATTATTCTTGTCACTTCCTTTTTAATGCTTTTTTCTTCTTGTGTGTGTGTGTGTGTGTGTGTGTGTGTGTGTGTGTGTGTGTGTGTGTGTGTGTGTGTGTGTGTGTGTGTGTGTGTGTGTGTGTGTGTGTGTGTGTGTGTGTGTAATGGGTGAATGGATGGTGAAATGGGAGGACAGAATGTGGGATAGGTGGATGTATGGTGGAATGAAGGGACAGACTGGGATAAATGGATGGATGATAGAATGAGTGTATGAGTGGCGGATGGGTGGATGGCTTGGGTAAGTTAATGGGTGGAGAGTGGTGGAATGTGTGGATGAGGGTGGACGGAGGGCGGAATGGGTGGATGGGTGGATGAGATATTGGATGGGCGACGGGCTGGACGAGGAATGGACAGCGGAATGGGTGGATAGGGTTAGGTGGGGAGAGAAAGGACGTGGCCATGAAGAATACATTAAGATGATATCGGAGCGGGTGGGACTGTTACCGGCACTTACTGCATGGACACCATCGTAAACCATCCCATTCCACTTGACCCAGCCCCGCCCCGCCCCGAACTCATCTGTATGCTGCTCCACCCCGCCATACCCTACCCTGCCCTGACTTACCCTCATCTCTATGCGGCATCACCCCACCTCACTCCGCCCTATCCTTGTCTGTATGCTGCCACATCCTGCCCAACCCTCGTCTATATGCTGCCCCATACCGCCCTACCTTTGTCTGTAGACTGTCCCATCCCGCCCTACCCCCGTCTATATGCTGCCCCGTCCCACCTCATCTCACCCTATCCTCAGTGTATGCTGCCCCACCCCGTCCTACACTCATATATCCGCTGCTTTACCACGCTCTACCCTTATTTTTATGCTGCCCCATCCCATCCTACCCTCAATGTATGCTGCCCAATCCCACGCTATCCTCATCAGTACGCTGCCCTGCCCTACCCTGCATTTATATGTAAGCTGTCCCACCCTGCCTCGCCCTGCCGTGCCCTCACCTACTTACTGCCCTGCACTCCCCAGCCCTGCCTTCATCTGTATGCTGGCCCAACTTGTTTCTATGTTGTCCCGCCTCGCCGTGTCCGTATGTGTGTGCTGTTCTTCCCCGGGCCACCCAACACCGTTCTCTCCTGTCTTATGACACCCTTACCTGCCTTGTTCCTCCCCGTCACATCACTCCTAACCTTCAATAGCCACACCCTACGGTACCCTGTCTTGCCCTGTCCTGCCCTAACCTTTCTAACATGCCATGATTTACTCTGCCCTGTCCTGCCTTGCATCATAACCACTACCTCCCACCCGCTCCACCTAACCACTCTCTCTGCTCTCGTATGAAGAATCTCCCATACAGTTCCATTCTAGCCTAATCCCACACAGTCCTACTCTACCTGACCTGTTCCGTCCGACCCTATACCTCTGAACGCTCCTTTCCGTCATTTTTCCTGAAGGAGAGATATTTCCCCAGCCCAGAGCATACACCAAGCCCCACTCATTTAAAACCAATGAAACCCATGAAATCAAGCCCTACCTACTAAACCCAGTCTCACCCATTACACTGAGTCCTAACCATAACATAAAACCCATTATCCACTATATTTAGCCCCACCACTACACCCAACCCCACCCACCACATCCACCCCACCAAATACACTAATCCCCATCCACTACACCCAGCCCTACCAGCTACATCCAGTCTCACTCACTACACCCAGCTCCACCCATTATACCCAACCTTACTCACTACACCCACCCTAAAACCACCACACCCAACCTCACTCACCACACCTAGTCCCAGTCATTACACCCAGCCTCACTCATTACACTCCAGTCCCAGCCAATACATCCAGACCCAGCTTTACATCCTACCCTTTCCCAGTCACACATCTACTTTCCTTCACTGATTATCCATATTTTCCATCCACAACAATAATTTCCACCCATTCACATACTCATCTTCACTACCCATTTATATAAGCTACTAACTTTCTCCACCTAGTTCTAAATTCGCCTTAGGCACAAACTCACATATTTATCTTTCTCACCCACATACAGTATATACCATGCTAACTTCCCGCACTCTTTCACATGACAATCATCTTTCTCACACACTTACATACTCTCCTAACTTTCCTCACCTAGTTTTATATTCTCTTCATCCACCTACATAATCATCCACTCGTAACTCCATATCACCCTCTCCCTCAGTCGCACACACACCCGCCTCTCTTCCACCCGCACACCCACACATCCCGCCTCCACCCACCTCACTCTGCCCACCGCTCCATTTCTAATCCCTCTTTGATCTCTGTCCTGTCCATATACTCTCTCTCAAATCCTTGTTCGGTTTAATTCCAGTCTAATATTCCAGTCCAACCGATTTCCCTTCCATTCACTCTAATCCATTCTCAGAATCTCTCTCTCTCCCTCTCTCTCTCTCTCTTCCACTTTTATTTCTTTCCTCATCTCATTCCTTTCCATTATCTGTGCAACTGTCTATCCTCCTCCTTGGTAGTTTTTTTCCTATTCCATATGCCCTTCGCCCTTTTCTCCCTCCTTCTCCCTCCCACCCTCCTTCTCCCAGTCTCCCTTCACCCCAGCATCCACCACAGCCAACTCAACCACTACATACTAACTACCCATTCCTTCCCCTACCCACCACTCCCAATTAACTCCCCATCCTCCCCCATTCCCCACACCCCACCTGCCTCCTATTCCCTAGTCTCTAAGTTAATGGTAGCACCCCACACTCCCCACTCCCATTATCCCCGTTACGACTACCATACCCACTATCAGAGAGACTTAGGTTAGTAAAAGGCTGGAACGAGAGAGAGAGAGAGAGAGAGAGAGTCTCGAAGGGAAATGGATGAGCTGAAAGGAAAGGAAAAAAAGTCGATAGTCGTACAACATCGCCTCCCCCCCTCCTCTCTCTCTCTCTCTCTCTCTCTCTCTCTCTCTCTCTCCTCTCTCTCTCTCTCTCTCTCTCTCTCTCTCTCTCTCTCTCTCTCTCTCTCAGGAGGCCGGGATAAGCGAGCACTTAAGGAACACACTTATTGGTTCAGGCCATCAATACTGACCTCAGTCCGATAAAACACACACACACACACACACACACACACACACACACACACACACACACACACACACACACACACACACACACACACACACACACATAACGAAACAAGATAACAAGATAACAGTGGAAAGATAACGGATATAACGGGAGGCAGGTTAACAGCACAAGGGTAGGAAGGATAACGGAAGTACGGGCAGGGGATATAACGGGAAGAAAAACAGAATAACGGGACGCAGGACAGTGGAAGAATAGGACGCTGGAAAAATGAAATAACGAGAACAATAACGGGATAACGGGAGGCAGGATAACGGGGAGAACGGGATAATGGGAGTCAGGATAATGGAATAACAGGAGGTAAGATAACGGAATGGAGAATAACGGGTCTTTTGATCTGAAATTCCCTGAACGAGAGATGATAAGAGGAAATTGAGAAGACGGGAGGAAAGTGAAGGGGGTGGAGGGAAAATGGGAACGAGGAAGGAAGGGGAAGGGAGGAGAGGGGGAAGGAGGAAGGAATGGGAGGGGAGGAGAAGGGAAGGAGGAGGAAGTGAGGCTGAGGGGAAGCAAGGCAGGAGATGAGGGAAGGGGAAAAGGAAAGAAAGAGGAAGGGGAGGAAGTACGGAAAGGGAAACGGATTGAAGAGGGACGGTAGGAGGGACGGTGGAGGGAACAGGGGTGGAGGGAGAGGAGGGATGAACTGGGAAGAAGAGAGAATGGAATGTGAAGAGAGGGAAGGGAAGGGAATGAGCCAGTGGGGAAGGAGAGGAGTGGGGCTGAATGTAAAGAGACGAGAGGGTGGGGAAGGGGAAAAGGGAGTGGTGGGAAGGCGGGGAAGAAAGGGAAAAAATAAAAATAGGAAATGGAAAGGAGGAAGAAAGTGGGAAATGGAAAACAGGCATGAGTATAGGATGAGAAGGGCAAGTAGAAGAAGCTGAGATAGAGAAAGAGAGGAGTGAGGAAAAGGGTAGTGAGATGGAGAAATATGAAGAGAAAGTGAACATAAGACGAAGAAAAAAAGAAAACAAGACATGAGAGCTGGGGAAGAGAGAGAGAGAGAGAGAGAGAGAGAGAGAGAGAGAGAGAGAGAGAGAGAGAGAGAGAGAGAGAGAGATTGACAAGATGAACTGGTAAACAGACAGACACAGAAAAAAACAGATAAATATATAGCACGACAGATACGCCGATGTCTGCATAAAACTGTAAGAAGAGAAATTTGTAATATGAAAGAACAAGAAAGCAAGGAGGAGAATCTAGAAAAAAGTACAGAGTATGTCCAAACAGAGGCTAGGGTGGGAACGGGAAAGAAAGCAAAGAGTGGAGGCAGATAAAACAGTAGAGAGCATATAAAAGAGCAGAGAGCAGATAAAAGAGTAGAGAGCAGACAAAAAAGCGGAGAGCAGATAAAAGAGCAGAGAGCAGATAAAAGAGCAGAGAGCAGGACCGGATATGGAAGAGGAGCTGCTGTGTTGCCCCGGATATTGTGAAGAGAATCGTTCATGTTTATCGGGAAAGTAAGAGGATGAGGCAGGGTCTGTGTGTGTGTGTGTGTGTGTGTGTGTGTGTGTGTGTGTGTGTGTGTGTGTGTGTGTGTGTGTGTGTGTGTGTGTGTGTGTGTGTGTGTGTGTGTGTGTGTGTGTGTGTGTGTGTGTGTGTGTGTGTGTGTGTGTGTGTGTGTGTGTGTGTGTGTGTGTGTGTGTGTGTGTGTGTGTGTGTGTGTGTGTGTGTGTGTGTGTGTGTGTGTGTGTGTGAGAGAGAGAGAGAGAGAGAGAGAGAGAGAGAGAGAGAGAGAGAGAGAGAGAGAGAGAGAGAGAGAGAGAGAGTACTAATAAAAGTGACGAATGGGTGGACATGATTCTGATTAGTACTAGTACTACTACTACTACTACTACTACTACTGCTACTGGTAGTAGTAGTAGTAGTAGTAGTAGTACTAGTAGTGGTAGTACTAGTAGTAGTAGTAGTAGTAGTAGTAGAACTGAAAAATTTATCAAATGGAATACAAGTCGATCAGGACTATGTAGGTGATACGATTCTCTGCCTTACCACCAATACCTGATATCTCACCTGCCCTCCATCACCCCACCACCTGTCAAACCCACTCCATCACCCTCGCCTCCATCTGTCATCCCCTGTCACCCACTGCACCACCTGTCACCCCGTCCACCACCGGTACTCCCTCCAACATCTATCACTTCCTCCACTACCTATCACCCTCTCGAACATCTGTCGTCCACTGCACCACCTGTCATCCCCTTCTCCACCTGTCACCCCCTCCACCACCAGTCACTCCTCCCACCACCTGTCACTGCTTCCACCACCTCTCACACCTTCCATCACCTCCTCCATCATTTCATCCCTTTCACCACGTGCCACTCCCTCCTCACCCTCCCTCCACCACCCGCTCCATCACCTGTCATCCCTTCCACTGCCTCCTCCACCACTCCTTCATCACATGCCCCTCCCTCTCACTTCCACCATCTATCACCCTCCCTCCACCAACCTCTCTACCACATGTCGCCCCTCCACCACCCCTTGCACTTCCTGTACTTTTATTTCATTTTCCTTCCTTCTTCCTTTATTATCTTCCTTTTGACATCTCTCTCTCTCTCTCTCTCTCTCTCTCTCTCTCTCTCTCTCTCTCTCTCTCTCTCTCATTTTCCCCTCCACTGCAGGAGTCTGGGATGCACAAAAATTCATTCAAATATTCCAGCAAATTTAATTCTGGTAAGGGAGGTGCGGGCTGAATACGTAAGGAGTCTGGGTGTATCTGTGGGCGGTGGGGGTGTAATGAGGGTGGGGGGGAGGGAGAGAGAGACGGAGAGAAAAAAGAATAAAGAGAGAGAAGTGAGTGAGATGAAAGAAGATGGGCACAGTAGGGAGTAAGGAAACATGCGTATCTATATGGGAAAATGAGATAATGGGAAAATGTGAGATAAAAATGGATGGGTGGGAAAAAAAAAAAAAAAAAAAAGCGGGTGGAAGCAGGAAGAGGGAGGGGAGAAAATGGGAGTACGAAAAAAAATGAGAGGGAAAGGAGGGGATGAAGAGAAGAAGGAAGAAAAAAGAAAGGATTAAGAGGCATGAGAGAGGATGAGGGAGGAAAATGAAGAAAGATGAGAAAAGAGTGACAGGGAGGAAGTGAGGGGAGAGAAAAATGGAAGAAAAAGAGTGAGAGAGAAGGAAGAGCAGGAGAGAAAAGGGAAAACAAGATGAAGAGAAAGGATAACAGCAAGATAAAAATGACTGGGAGTAAAATGATAAAGGATGAGGAGATGGTGCGACGGAGGGCGGGACAGGAAGACAAGAAGAAAATGAGGGAAGAAGAAGAAGGGATGGAAGGGAATGCAAGGAAAGGGGAGAAGGAAATAAGGAACATGGAAAAAAAGGGAGAATAAGAGAAATGCAAAAGGATGGAGGGAGTAAGATGGTATGGGATGGGTAAGGGGTGAGGAAAGGGAATGGGAACGGAAGGGAGAAGAACGCGGGAGGGGACAGAGTTCGATATAAAATTGAAGGGAAGAGTGATAGGGAAGGGAAAAGGAGTAAATGGAATGGAAAGGAAAGGAACGGGTGAGAAATTAAGAGGGACGTGGGGGCTGAGGGGAAAGAAGGATGGAGGAAAGAGAAAAGGAATTTGTTAAGGATGAGACGGAGAGGGAAGAAAGGAAAACTGAAGGAAGGCAAGGAAAGAAGGTAAGAAGAAGAGAGAAGGAGAATAAGAAAGGAAGAAAGAGAGAGGGATGAAAAGGTACGATGAAAAGGAGGGGGGAAAGGGAAGAAGAAGGAAGAAAGAAGAAAGGGGAAAGGGGAGACAAGGTAGAATGAAACAGAACAAGGAGAGGAGGAAAAAATAAAAAAACGGAGAAAGTAGGAGGGGACAGAATGAAGAAAGAAAAAAAAAAGAAAATGGGAACAGAAGAGAGAGTGAGATGAAAAGGGGAGAGAGGGAGTAAGATGAAAAAAGATGGGAGGAAGCGAGAGGGTGGAAAGTTAAGGGAGGAAGTTAGGATGTGGGAGGGGCTGAATGAGAGAGAGAGAGAGAGAGAGAGAGAGAGAGAGAGAGAGAGAGAGAGAGAGAGAGAGAGAGAGAGAGAGAGAGAGAGAGGTGGAAGGGAAAAAATACGGAAAGACGTACTGTAAATGCAAGACAGATGGAATATGGAATGGGAGGAGGACAAAGAGGATACGTAAGGAGAGTAAGAGAGAGAGAGAGGAGAAGGGAGGGAAGGGAGGGAAGGGTGGAAGGGGATGGGATGTATAAAAGTAGGAGGGAGAGAAGGAAGGAAGGGAAAAAAATATGAGAGATAAAGAAGTGTAACAGATGAAAATAAAAACTTAGGGTTACTATAAACTATGGAAGAGCTGCGGAACAGAAACTGAGAAAAATTAAAGAATGAGCGAAAGAAGGAAGAGGCAACATGACAGATCAGGGAAGAAGCAGGGGAAGGTAACTGGAAGGGTGTGTGAGAAAACACAGAAACACACACACACACACACACACACACACACACACACACACACACAATCAACATCTTGTCCTATTTCAGAATACACACAGCTCTGTTTCTGAAGCCAGTCTCAACTCTCACTCACCAAATCTCTCACACTTTATATGCCATTTCAATGTGTTTGAATGCGCAAATTTATTCAGGCTACCTCAATTTTTTTTTGTTTCAGCTACGAAGAATTATGAAGGTTAG
>NC_137040.1:13992996-13995496 GCF_032717465.1 Coenobita brevimanus | reverse complement strand
AACGACAGCAAATTGTATTTTCATGTAGTGGGAACAAACTGATATTGAAAACACCATAACCATAACAAATAAATTTCTTTTATAATGTAAGCAATGTAATTAGGTAAACAGAGCAAATGCCTCATGGAAACAACTTTATTACAACAAACAAAATTCATACGGCATGGAAATAAAACTGATATTCCATTTGGTTTATTCCGGTACTAATTATGGTACACAAAACAAATATAAAAGTTTCTTCTACTAAGGCAAACGAATTAATTTTCATATGCATACTGATTTCTTAATCACTATGTAATATGAGTTAATGATTACAAGAGACAACATTTTTATGTAAGAGACTCAAACTGAATATGGGATACACACTTTTCAGCCAAGCGAGCAAGTTAAATACAGCACAGAAATTCTTATACCGGGACATAAAGTAATTACGGCAAAACCCAACCCTTTTGTGCACACGGCATTCCAAACGTCTGGGTATCCTTTGAAATGAATGTTGACTCTACCTACAGTATACTGTACAAGCAATGTATTATTGTTATGGTGACATTTAAATATATTATACAAATTTCTTGTGTACACTGATTTCAAATGAAGGAAAACTAAAGTCACTTAAACTTGACTATGTGGGTGATAACACAATTTACAGCATACAAAACATCTATGTAATGGGAAGAATTTGACTGTAAAATCCTCTTACATGCCCAAACTAATGGATGAGACAACAGAGGTTTAGGCTACTACACACAGAGGGAACATTCGGTAAAATGTCTGTCACTAGGTTTACATACAAAAGAACTCCCATACACACGTTTTACGTTTCCACAGATAACTCATATTTCATCGGTATATATGCAGAGTACATAAATACCCTTAAATAAATAACGGTAAAATCCAGTGCCATAACTCTTCCAAGGAGCAGGGACTCATGGCCAGGCTACCGTGATCAGTTTTTCACTATTTAAGGTCAGGTGACCACCCTACACCCCATCAGGCATTACAGAATCGACAAACCTCTCACAGTCTTTGGGAAATGGAGAATTATCGCAGCAATGGAAAGATACTAACAATATGAGTGGAATGATAACGTGGTGAAGGGCTACACTGCACCATCATTACCACAACCTCAAACAACCTCACTATTAGCACACTGCAAATCACCATCATATCATCGCATCTCAGTGCTACCACATCATTACAGCCATCGCCACATCGCAACCCTACAACCACCACCCCACCACCTCATTAATACCATCCTAAGCCCAACCAATCCCTTCCATTACTACCACACAGCCAACACCACCACTTCACGTCATACCACTGCGACAAACACACAATGAAACACAACCCCACAACATTACACCACTTTACCAACACCACACCACCAACCTAACACAACACCGTCACCCTCACACAGCCAACACCACCACCACTATGTCAATAGCTACAATACCAACTTCACCTCATCACATCACATGCTCTCTATTAAAGCACACCTTATCACACAACTATATCTCTACCACACCAGCATCAACACCACACCGCATCATACCACACTATAACCTATCCACCACACCATACCTCCACACCACAGCACAAGACACCGGTATACGAGCACCGTGGCCCCCCCCCCCCCCCAGTTTTCCATGCCTGTGAATGAGGAGTTTATGAAAATTCGAGAGCTGGACCGCTATGGGAACTCAACATCTCGCCGTTACTCTGTCTTATTCCACTGCCTGTCCAACTCCACCTGTCCTATTCCACCTGACTTACCTTAGCCATTTTAATTCACCTCCACTATTACTACCTCCTTTAACCTTTTGACATGGTGGGGTCTCTCTCTCTCTCTCTCTCTCTCAAAAAAAAAAAAAATCGTCTAAATTTGAGACAATAAAATACCTACGTCTCAGTATCTTAAAGACGGGGTTATACAGCATGTTTTTAGCACTTTCACTCTGCAGGCATTTTCTCTGGTGGATATATTCGACAGTAGTGAATGACAATTAACATCATATCAAAGTCTACTAATCGAGGTGGAAAGATTAATCCACATGCTAAAATCTGCTTGTCTTAATTCACCCATCTCATAAAATCTGTCCCAATCCATAGTCTTATATACCATCCATCCCAACCCACCTGTCCCACACCACCCATCCCAATCCACCTGTCCAACACCATCCATCCCAATCCACCTGTCCCACACCATCCTCCATTTCTCTCATATCATCCATTCCAGTCCACCTATCCCACCCCATCCCAATCCATCTGTCCCACATTACCCATCTCAATTCATCTGTCCCACACCCCTTATCGTAATGCAGATCATCCACACTAATCCACCTATCCCACTAACCTGTCCCAAATCAATTACAATATCAACTTAAGTACTGCATGTACATACACGAACTGCACATGATTACATTCCATCAAAATACCTTTCAAATTCTACTCTGTGTAATGCTTCTGTGCAGTCCATCTGATGAATATGTACAAATGTAAC
>NC_137040.1:13965496-13985496 GCF_032717465.1 Coenobita brevimanus | reverse complement strand
TCGATATTTTTACCGTAAGTGCTCTGACGAACTGGCTTCAGTTGTACCTCCCCTTCACATTTTCTCCCGAAATACTCGGGCAGCTGGGAGCGCCCATGAACTCACACTCCCTCCCCCACAATGCAGAACCTCTGCTTACCAAAATTCATTTATCCCCAGAACTACTACTCTCTGGAATTCACTTCCTGGGAGTTGCTTCCCACATACATTTAATCCTCTCGATTTTAAATCCAAGTGTTATCAGTATTTTATGAATGGAGGATGCCTTTAGGCACATGGACTTATTTTTTTTCCTTTGTTTTTCCTTCCTCCATTCATTATCAAAAAAAAAAAAAAAAAAAAAAAAAAAAAAAAGGGACTGAGGATGGGGAGAAGAGGGTGGGGGAGGAAGGGATGTGTTGTTTGAACGACAGAAAAAGGATGGGAGGGGTGAAGGATATGGGATAAATAGCTGAAGATGTGAGAAAAAAGGATAGGGTGATTAAAAGGGGATGAATGGGAAGGGACTGCGAGGAAAGAGGCCCTTGGGGTAGGAGTGGCGGGGGAAAATGTGGTAGTAGTAGTTGTTCACTAGGCAGTCTGGCCGAACAGCCCCGAGTCCCTTAGGAAGGCCATGGCCGAGACCGGGCTTTCCCCCAGAGCTTTCAAAGAATGTATGTTGTGTTGTTGGCGTAGGTGATAGTGTGCAATGCAGTCTTCCATAATGTGCTAAATAGTAAGGAGTGCTGTGTTGCATCCTGGACAGGCATGTGGTTGACGTGGGGGGTAGATGGGGAAGGAATATGGGCTATTTAAGGAGTATCCTGAAGGGGAAGGTGAGCAAGAATGGTTGTGGGAGAGGAGGGGATACAAAGAGACAAGGAGAAAGGGGATGACAGGGGGGTGGGAGGGGGGTAATAAAAGGAGGGGGAGGGAAAGGGAAAAGAGGATATGAAGGTGGGAGGGGAGAGTAAAGAAGACTTGATGAGAACATGCGATACAAGAGAAGTTGGAATGATGAAGCAGAGTCGGGGAATGGGTATATCGGAGGGGGGACTGGGGAACAGGGCGGGGAACGGGGTAGACAGGAGGTGAGGTATAGAGGGGACACGGATGCAGACGTGGTTGGGGGTTCACAGTAAGGGGTGGGGATTAGGAGTAGAGGGTGGCATTGGGGGCAGAGGTTGGACGCTGGAGGTGGAGGGTATGAGGCATGAGGGTGGGATGAGATTATACAAGAGGGACGTAGAAGACGGGCTGGGGTGGAGAGGGGAGGGGAGTTGGGACGGAGGGAGACAGGGACAGCTGGTGGTAGGGTGGGGTAGGGGGGTGGTGGGTGGGGGGACCATAAAGCCCGTTGATCAAAAAGAATAGCGAGGTTCATCCCGGACCCAAGATTACAGAGCGTTCGGCCTCCGCAAGCGAAAAATATTGAGCCAAGACGTACGACCTAAAAAAAAGGAAAAAAAAAAAACTCTGTAGCCACACGTGATGATCCCTGGCCGGCCCCTAACCACTGTAATTAGGGGCGATATTTACAGGCAATCACGTAATTAGTTCACAATTAGCATACGACCCAGAAGTCAAATGAGCCGCGCTGGATTAAAAGAATGAAAAAAAGAAAAAATGAAAATGAAGGATGAGAGATTTTAAGCCAATGAATATGTAGTGCTCTAAAGGTAGACAGATTTTGTAAAGAACGAGATTTTGCGTAAAACGGCACGAATAAAAAGGCTGAAGAAATTTTAGAGACGACATTTTTGGCTTCGAGAAAGATTAAATCGATTATTTTTTTTGAGAGAGAGAGAGAGAGAGAGAGAGAGAGAGAGAGAGAATTTTAAGAACTAATGAATTTTCGTTTCTAAAAATACCGGGACGATGAATAGGCTGGCGGGGACAGGAGGGAGGGGGCGAGAGAAGCGAAGGGGAGGCAAGGGCGGGAGGTGAGGCAAAAGGCAAGGCAGTGGTAGCGGTAATTACTGCCTCCCCAACCAGCACTCTTATTCACTAATGTAATTGGTGTTTTGAGAAGGCGACAAAGACCCAGATGCCTTGATCCCTTAACAAAAGAGAAAGGGGGGGCTGGAAGGGAGAGGCAAGGGGAGACAGAGAAGAGGAGAAGAGAGAGAGAAAGGCTGGGGGACTTAGGGAGAGAAGAGAGAAAAGCTGGTAAAGAAAGAAGAGTGGAGCAGGCTGATACGGGTGGTAGGAGGGAGCTGAGGTAGGCGATGGGAAGGGGAAGAGGGGTAAGCGAGTGAGGAGAAGAGGGGAAGTGAGTGAGGGAAAGGAAAAAGAAAGTGGTTAAGATTGGGGGAAAGACAGAGAGTGGATGGGATGGAGTAGAATGGATGAAAATCATGGGAGACAATGGGAAATAGGGGTACGGAGAGTTAGACAGTGAGGCAGAGTAAAGAAGAAATAGGGGAAAAAGGGATGAGAGGAGGATGAGGGGTTTGTGAAAGAGGAATGGAAGTAGATGGAAGCATGAGAGTAAAGGATTGGAATGAGGGAAAGATCTGTGGAAAGGGTCAATATTAATAATGAAGAATGCAGACGAGTGGAGACAGCAGGAGAGGATGAGGGAGATGAGAGGAAGGGAATGGAAGAAAGAGGGGACAGGGATCGGAAAGACGAGGTTAAGGAAGAAATGTAAGCTGTGGGATGGGGAGGGCTGGATGAACTGAGGTGGAGGAATGGAAGACAATGAGAGCGAGAGGAATGGTAGAGATGGGATTGGAAGGAAAGGAGTGTGGACTGGATGAGAGGGATACAAATACAAAAGGAAGGGCTACAGTGAAGGGAGAAGTGGAAAGGGAGAATGAAACTGGGAAAGAATGAAAAAGAGGAGAGACGGAGGAAAAAGAAAGGCTGAGAGAGAGATGGAGGCAAAATGGAGATGGGAAGAGTGACAGAAGGTAGCACAGAGGTGTCTGAGTTATGTTCGGGTGAGAAGGATACTAGAAAGGTGAGAATATTAAAGAGAAAACTGAGTAACAGGAAGAGCATTTTCTTTATAAAAATCTTAATCATCATTCTCTTACTTTTCACTCTCTCTCTCTCTCTCTCTACTGTATCACCTCTAAAAAATAGTATTAATATATTCAGCAGATGAAAAAAAGAATACCGGTATCATTTAAATGAGAGAGAGAGAGAGAGAGAGAGAGAGAGAGAGAGAGAGATTACAAGGTCCACATTAATCATTCACGCGTACAGTTTCGCGGTATGGTTAAGGCAGCTAAATAATTCGTATCGTTTCACAGCAAAAACTGGCTTGCGTGTGGGTGAGTGATGGGGAAGGCCACACGAATGACCCAGCAATTGAACGAAATGGCGATGTGTTGCACGATAGGGGCATGCCACGCTACACACTGGAACGGGCGGTGTGATTGCATAACTTATCGTTCACGTGCATGTCTGGGTGTAAGAAGTGATGATGCTGGGGGTATTAGGAAGTAGTGGTCGTACATATAAGCATACGAACATATCTACTCATTAAAGAAGGACGCACGTAACCTGACTCTCTCTCTCTCTCTCTTTCTCTCTCTCTCTCTCTCAAACCAAGACCCACGCCTCTTAAGCTGCTCTAAACTTCACTCCCCCGCTCCCCTTCCGACACACATATTTCCCAATAACTTATACGGTTTCCTCGGTTAAGGTCACCACAACAACCATTCAACTCTACCGAAAACAAGGGAGAGTTCTTCCGTCACAAACACCAAGCCCATAACATTCCTCTTACTCTGAATTCTCCACTTAATACTTTGGCTGATATCTTCGGTTCTGCCAACGTGAACACAGAAGCAAACATTATTCTGTACAAATATGGCACGCTTTCAACCTAATCCCAGCCAATGACTCTTACAGATTTTCCCCTTCAGTCCAAGGTCGTGCTTTTCGTCTTACTATGGACAATTACCTGACTATTTTGTTCAACTTACACGGGACCCCTGAGGCTGACGGGGTGAACCTTGTCGCTGCTATGAAAGCCTCGACATAATTTATTCTGGCTACTGCCCGATTATTTAATTCAACACAGAACTCCCTGCAGACCAGGAATTCACATAAATGTTATTTAATCCCGTAGCTGCTCTGGACACAGCAATTCTAACCATACAGTTTTGTTAAGAGTAGACAAACCCCCAAGCATTATGCTCGGCTGGGAGTATTTTCATGTTAATATATATATGCATATTCATAATAACATGGGTACAGTAGTCGCAGGCATATACACACATGTCCACTCTCACCCTGAGACATACATAGCTATGTACAGAGCACATCATATTGTGCATATACACACATCCATGCACATGCGAGAATGTACAGTAAATATACGCACCAGCATAATGAAATTATACACATGCATATTCATACAACTCTCTCTCTCTCTCTCTCTCTCTCTCTCTCTCTCTCTTTATATATATATATATATATATATATATATATATATATATATATGTGTGTGTGTGTGTGTGTGTGTGTGTGTGTGTGTGTGTGAGCAAAGTTGGAGATAAAGTGAGGCAAACTGCCGGGCTGCAGACAAAGAGAATGGAGGGAATTAAGTGACAAAGGAAAGTTAAGGAGGGGAGGAGGAGCCAGAGTGAAGAGAGAACGAGGCGGTAAACGGAGACTGACACAAAGAATAACAAACACACACACACACACACACACACACACACACACACACACACACACACACACACACATACACAATACGATTCTAAGACAAAAACATTATGTGTAAAACAGAAACTATCGTTAAAGGAAGAAAATTAGGAAAAATCTGTGAATACACACACACACACACACACACACCAGACACACACACACACACACACACACACACACACACACACACACACACACACACACATACACACACACACACACACACACACACACACACACACACACACACACATATCTTTGGATAAATCTTTGATAAGAATTGGGACAAATATTAATTTTTGAATAAAAATCAGAAAAGTAAAAAACCATGGTTTAGGTCACTGATATAATATTGGATGAAATGGAAAACTTGATTAAGCTATCCAAATGCTTCCAATAATACTGATAACAGATGATTTTCTAATAAAAAAAAAACTTTACAGAGAAAAACTCTGGCTATGTATTAATACGCTTAGGATCCACACTAGCAATATAAAATCCTAGCACAGAAACTACTACTACTGCTGCTACCACTAATGATAATAATTTATGATGAACAGCCAGATAATTAGGAAATTCAAAAAGTATTTAAATGATTTGTTTACCTCATTCCCGCTACCACCAACGGATTATAATCATAATTTCGTCATGCAGATTAGACCATCTCCATTAATAGTCCTACACAACCATGACGACTTATGTTATATGATTCTCGCTACCGCCACGCGATTCTTTCATATGCTGGGGACCCTTCGTAGTGATGGAGTTAGGGAAGGATGCGGTACCAGGTCATGATATAACATAAGATAGGATTCCGGAGGGTAAGGAAGAGTTATTCAATCCCTTCCTCCTCATGACGCATTATGGAAGTTATTCAATCTCTTCCCTCTCATGACGCATTATGGAAGTTATTCAATCTCTTCCCTCTCATGACGCATTAAGGAAGTTATTCAATCTCTTCCCCCTCATGACGCATTATGGAAGTTATTTAATCTCTTCCCTCTCATGACGCATTATGGAAGTTATTCAGTCCTTTCCCTCCGATGACGCATTAAGGAAGTTATTCAGTCCATTCCCTACGATGATGCATTATGGAAGTTATTCAATCTCTTCCCTCTGATAACGCATTAAGGAAGTTATTCAATCTCTTCCCTCTGTTGCAGGAAGTTATTCAATCCATTCCCTCTGATGACGCATTTCAACATTATACTCTGGCTATCGCTTAAGCACATTAACAAGCTAAGAAGTTAATCTGAAAACTGGTGTGGTTAGACTCATCATTCATTAAACCTTACACTTCTACATAACTCTCCTAAACTGAACAAAATCGTCTAGTGGCAGAAAGTAAAAAATATATATAACGTACTCAGGGTGATGTGGTTAAGGAAATCCGGGTAAAAGGAGGTAAGGATAAACGAAATTTTTCCCTTCCTTACCGACATCTTCAATCATATGAAAGCCAGAGACGAAAATGAATTGGGAAGGTGTGAGTGACTGATGGGAAAGCGATGAGAGAGAGAAAGAGAGAGAGAGTGTGTGTGTGTGTGTGTGTGTGTGTGTGTGTGTGTGTGTGTGTGTGTGTGTGTGTGTGTGTGTGTGTGTGTGTGTGTGTGTGTGTGTGTGTGTGTGTGTGTGTGTGTGTGTGGTGGAAGGAGATAAACCAAGGAGGGAGAAAGAATGGCGCTAATTATGCTTTTGTCAGTTGAAGGCGAAGGAGGAAGAGGGGAGGAAGAGATAACAGAGAGAAGGAGAGTAAAGAATTATGTGAGGTGGAGTGGCGGGAGAGAGAATATGATGGTAATGAGAGGGAGAAGGTGTGAGGGAGGAAACTGGGACGACGAGTGAGAGCAGAGGGGAGAGGATGTGGAGGAGGAAAGGCGAGGAGAGGGAGGGGAATGAAGAAGGGAAAGAGAGAAGGAAAAGAGGATTAAAATATGTCAACAAGAGAGGGAAAAGGAGGAAGGACGAGATGGACGAAAATAAGATAGTCACTGGTAGGGGACAAGAAGAGAAGGGGAGGGTGTGAAGAGGGAAGGACGAAGGGAAGAAAGGAAAGGGAGAAAGGCAATAAAGACAGGAGGGAGGATCAGAATATAACAGCAATGAAAAAGATTATGTGAGGAGAGGGGGAGAAACAGGACGGGGAAAGAGAGAAGAATGTGAAGAAAGAAAGTCTACGAGAAGAAAGCACACACAGGGAGTGAGAATGTGATGGTACTGAGAAGAAAGAGTGCGGAGGGAGGAAAATGGGACAGGGAGTGAGATAAGAGTGCCTGAGAGAAGGTGTGTGGAAAAGTTGCAGAGGAATGGAAGAATCGAAAATGCGGAATGCAGGAGAGAAGGAAAAAGGGGAAGGATTAGAATAAGATAACACAGACGGAGGAAGAAAAGTGGGAAGGCCAATGAGAGATGACAGGAGATGGGTCGGTGTGAAGGAGGAGAGAGGAGAGAACGACAAGAAAATATGGAAGGCAGGATAGAAGGAAGGAAGGAAGGAAATGTTTCAATGTTAAAGCACTGAGAGGGAAAAGGTGAGAGGGTGGGAAACTGGTCATAGAATGAAAGAAGAGAGCGGGAGGGTAGATATGATGAAGGAAAGAGGCGAGGAAGAAGGGAAAAGGAAGGAAAAAAGGGAAACACTATTAGAATATGGCAGTGATGAGAAGGTAAAGAAATTAAGAACTTGGGAAACTAATTGTCAGAAGTGGGTGGGGGTGGGAAGGCGTGAAGAAAGCAAATATAATGAGGAAGAACGGCAAAGAAAGAAGGGTAAGTGAAGAGGGATTAGAATATAACATCAGAGGCGGAAAAAATATGGAGAAAAATGGGAAGGAGAACGAAGGAAGACAGACGGAGACCGTACATAAATGAATGCTTATGTGTATGTAAGTATGTATGCATGTTGAAGCGTACGGAATTGTCACATGTCTTGATTGACGTCTGCTGTACTTTACGCGTTCACATCGATCATTGCGCACTTGATGGCAACTAATTTGTAGGGTCAAGGAACGCTACTTTGCCACTGCCTGAGTGATCCACCTGGACCCATGCCTGGTACATGGACACAGTCAAGGATGGAGACGTGTTCTGTTGGAGTGGCAATGTTTGTCAGATTGCATACGTCATAATCAATAGGTAACTCAACACGGTGGGACCCTGTAGGGATGTATTGCAAGTCTGTATCTGTATCTGCAGCAGTTTGTACAGGGCCCGAAGGATCGGACCTTCTCCCAGGAGGGAGGGTGATCAAAAGAAAGAATCCTACTCCCATGCTAACCGAGTACGAATCAGGAGGCTGGGGCTGCCTAAGTATCTGTTCAAAGGAGACAAGCACGCAGTCCACGAAACCACCTAAGATCCTGGAGTTTGAAGCTAAAAGGTAAGAATGAGGAGAGGGGGAAGCAGTGTTGGGAGAGGAAAGGAAGAGATGACGAAAGATGTAATGAAGGATTGAAGAACTTATGAAGAGTTGATAACATGACAGAGTTAAGCGGGATAAAACTAATGTATAAGAAGATAATGGAAATACGTAGAGAATGTCAGAAATTAGAGGAAAGGATTAGTTTGAGAGAGGACGGGCTGTAGTAAAGGATTAAAGAAAATGACGGGTTGAAAGAACGGAAGGAAAAAAAAAAAGTCGAGGGGAAGGGATGAAGGAAAAATCGGAGGGTTTTAATGAAAGGCTGGGATTACACGAGAGTGAGAGAGAGAGAGAGAGAGAGAGAGAGAGAGAGAGAGAGAGACAGACAGACAGACAGACAGACAGTAAAAAAAAACATTATTACTATCAACATTTTCTATTAACCTTACACAGAAATTTGAGTAATAATATACAGTATCAACAACCATCAACAAAGCAAGATACTCTATACAATGCCTTACATATAGTTGGTTATTGCTAAAACCTCCCCTCTCCTCTCTCTCTCTCTCTCTCTCTCTCGTATTTACCATTAAAGGAAGTAAGAAAAGTGTGAGAGTGTGAGACGCTTGTACAATGAATTGCTCTCTCCTCTCTCTCTCTCTCTCTCTCTCTCTCTCTCTCTCTCCAAACACCAGTGAGAGGCAATAACCTGGGAAAGGATATGCTAATAAAAGATGATACAGTATAAGGGAGCAAACACGCAAGAAAGGAAGAAGACAAATGAGAAAAACATATGGTAAAGAAGAGACAGACAGACAAATGGCGTATGAGAGAAGGGGAGGCGATACAGAGATAAGAAAAGTGATAAAAGAGGGAGCAAAGAAGAATGGCGGGAGGAGAGGGGAGGAATAAATGGAGCGAGAGGGGAAATATGTCATGAAGGAGAGCATAGGTGTCGGAGGCGAGGGAGGGGAATACCAGGAGGGGGGAGGGAGAGAAAGTGGAGGAAAGAGGGAGAGAACGAGACGGGAGAAGAGGAGGCAAATGTGTAGGACGAGAAAGAAGCGTTATGAGAGGTTGGAAAAAGATGAAAACGAGAGAGAGAGAGAGAGGGCTATAAATCACCACTTCTGAGAGCACCACAGACGTTGGCAGCCTCTCGCCTGCCTTGGTTTTGTCCGACCAAGATGCAGTTCCGCCTTGCCCCTCCCCACCCCAATGCAGCCCCAGATACCCTGCCCCGCCCAGTTCCATCTCTACCAAATCCAATCCCATCCCGCCCCGCCCCACCCAGCTGCGCCCCACCTCCACCCCACCTTACCCTACCCAGCACCGCCCCTCCCCCACCCAACTCCACTCCACTCCTTTCTTGCTCCTACCTGTCGCGTTCTATTCTTCTCTTCATCGCTCTGTTAAGTCTCATTCTTTCCCTGCCTTGTACTATCGTACCGTTCCTTGTCCCATCCCACTCCTGCACCATTCCCACTTTCTGTCCCAATCTGTGTTGCTACTTTCCACTTTCTGTCACCGATTTTCGTTCCGTATCTTAAGATTTACTCTATGTTGCTATTTTTCGCTGAGTCGTTACATCTCGTTCTGTCGCTACTTTTCACTTGTGTCGCAATTTGTGTCTCTTCGTTCTATGTCGCTACTTCTCTTTCTCTTTCGCTACTTATCGTTTTGAGTGTCCCTACCTTTCGTTCTTCCTCGCTACTCTTCGTCCAAGCTCCCTTTTTCTCTGGCCCCGTTTTTTGCTCCGTCCACACTGCTCCACTTTCCGATCCGTAAAGCCCCGCCCCGTCCGCCCCGACCTTGCCCCAAACAGCCCCTAGTTCGTGTGTCTCATACATAATTCCCTCCTGTTCTCTCCAATTTCGTTTTTTCCTTTCACTTTCGTCATATTCAGTTCAGTTTCATTTTGTTCCGTCTAGTTTCGTCGTGTTTCATCCAGTTCCATGTTCCATCCTGTTCCGTTCCGTATTTTTGTTTCTTCCAGTTCTGTTTCTGCTCCTCTCAGCTTCCTCCTGTTTCGTTCAACTCCATCTTATTTTTTGTTTCCCGTTCTGTGTAGTCCCGTTGTACCTGGCTTTGCTTCGTTACGGCCTATACACTTGTTTCATTCTACTGTCTCCTTTCTCCTCTTCCGTTTCGTCCCGTCCCTCTGTTATATGACGTATCGCCTCACCATACAACGTTGCGACTCGTTTCATCTCTTTACAATATGATCCATCCCGACCCATGTCGTTCCGTCCCGTTTTACTGTATCATTCAATTCCGATACTTCGTCTTATTTTCCTGTTCCGTTTCGTTCTGATCCGCAAATTGCTCTTGTTCTGTCTTGTTTCAGCCACTCATCGTATTCCGCTCCGTTTCCCTACGCTCTACTCCAGTAAGTTTCCTTCTGTCCTGTTGTTTTATTTCGTTCCATGCCATTCTTCTTCACTCAGGTTCTATTCCGTCCAACCTCACCCTCATTCAGTCCTTCCCGTATAGTTTCTTCCTACTCATCGCAGTATGTATTCTATCTTACAGTACCACAAATATCATGACTCGTTCCGGCTAGATCTGTCCACACACACCAAGCCGTTCCATTTTGTTCCGTCCTGTTACGTTTCGATCCGTTCCGCTCTGCTCCGTCCTCGTCCATTTCGACCTAGTTCTCCCCATGTTACAACACCGCTTCGCCCTTGTCCATTCCGACCAACTTAACTCCTTTTTGTTCCATTTGATTTCGTTCTGCTTCGTCCTGATCCATGCCATTTAATTTCCTCTCGTTGCCATGTCTTTTCTACCGATTTGCAGCCAATCTGGCCCCACTGCTTTTAACTCCACTCCATGGACCACTGTATGTACAATATCTGTGTGTGTGTGTGTGTGTGTGTGTGTGTGTGTGTGTGTGTGTGTGTGTGTGTGTGTGTGTGTGTGTGTGTGTGTGTGTGTGTGTGTGTGTGAATCTTCTCGGAGTATGAGACTACCAAAAATGGTGTATAACAAGGAGGGGGTTGCAGGGAGGAGGCAGACCCAACACAAAATGTACGGCACAGATAAGGTACGAGTATTTCAAGGTTGGTGGGTGTGTCGTGGGAGGGGCCGTTATTGAGTAGGGAAAAAAATGCCTGCACCTCCACTAGTCCAGGCCACCTTCCAAGAGATGCAGTGCCAGGAAAAGGTGAACAGATATATGAGAAGAAAATCAAGGAAGCCGTTAGACAAAATAAAACTGGAGTAAAGAATGAAGAGAAGAGGAAAAAAAAGGAAGAGAAACGGAAAAATAAGGAGGAATGGTGAAACTGGGGACAGGGACCGAATGTAACGATAAACAAAAAAGAACAGAGAATACAGCAGGGAAACATGAAAGTACACAAAAAAAATTAAAGGGGAAGGGGAGAACTTATGTGTAGAAACGATGAAACGTGAGAGAGAGAGAGAGAGAGAGAGAGAGAGAGAGAGAGAGAGAGAGAGAGAGAGAGAGAGAGAGAGAGAGAGAATTTAAAGACGTAAACAAGAAAACATAAAGAAAATGTAATACAAGAAGTTCTGAAAAACAAAGACAAAACTAGAAAAAAACAAACAGAAGTATCGAGAATAAAGAACCAGATGATATAAGAAAAAACCAAGCCCACAGGAGCACTCAGTGGTGCTAATCTCTCCGACAAGGGCAACGTAACTTCCAAACCACTCATCATAATGGGTTAGGTTTTCTCATCACTGATTAGGATTTCGCAGAAAGTGTTTTCCGGATCCATAATCTGTAATACGATCCCAAAAGTTAACTGATTTTTCCTTGGGACATCAACTATCTACCCACCAAACTGAGTCCAGATCTCTCTTTTAGTTTTTGAGTCATCCTGCCAGCAGACAAACAAACTAACAAACATCGGTCCAAAAAGTTAATCGATTGTTCCCTGGGACTTGGGCTTATCTACCCACAAAATTTGGTCCAAATCTCTCTTTTAGTTTCTGAGTAATCCTGCTAACTGAGAAACAAACTACAAAGAAACAAACTGGGGTGAAAACGTACTCTCCTTGTCGGAGAGAAAAAGTAAGGAGAGTAGGAAAGAAAACAAAATGGTTCAAAATAAGTAAATGACTAGAAAAGGGAGGGAGGGAGGATTAAAAGGAGAAGATGCAAAGCAAACTGCAAAAGTATAAAAGACAGACGAGCCCAGCACAGGGGGAAAAACAACAGATGAGAGGAAGTAGGTCTTGAAGGAGGTAGTGAAAGGATGAAATTACATCAAGGGGTGAGACAAAAGGAAGAACATTAGAAAATCAGAAAGAAACTGAAAGGACAGAAGAATATAAATAAGTGGAAGAGAGAAGGAAACATTAAGAGATTAGTCAAGAAATAAGACAGACAGTTCTGGAGGAGACGAGGCGTGGAAAAAAAGAAAGAAGATATCAGAGGGTAGAGAAAGGAAACAAAAAAAAGTACAGAATAAAATAATATCAGTGAAAAATCGAGAAAAATTATTGAAACTAACTGTAGTCATAAATATGAAGAAAAGTTGGAGTAGGAGGAGGAGTACAAAGGAGTATAAAGGAAAGCAAACAGCAACAGACCTTATGGTCCTTTCAAGGCAGTTTGTTACAGAGTAGACTATGACTACGAGATCTAATTCTACATGCTGAAAGATAAGGATAGTAAAGCAAGAAGGCTCCCCCCACCTCCAAGGCCACCAGTTAAAACTGGCATGAAAAAGTGAGAAAAATCACCATGCAGCGTGGAGAAACTGACATGGAAATTTCATAGGAAAAACGGAAAAGTAAAACTTACATTCTATTACTTTATCTATAAGTTACCAGTTTTAATAACCTGAAAGAGGAGGAGGAGGAGGAGGAGGAGGAGGAGGAAGAAAAGAATGATATACCAAGAGAGGAAAGGGAGTAGCTATATATAAAAAAGATAAGAGGACAATAAAAATGGAAGAATATAAGACATGGAATTATAGGAGAGACTGAATGAAAGAGAGGAATGAAACATAAATACGAAGAAGGAAGATAATGGTGGAATAAGGAAGAAGTGATGGAAGCACAGGAATGTAGACCAAAAGATGGAAAGAAAAAAGAAAGAGAATGACTGAAGGAGATGAAGGGAATTAGAGAATAAATGAAGGAATAATAGAAAGGACGAGGAGGCAGGAAGCGAGGGAGGTGGGTCATCCTTGTCGTCCGGCCTTAAGTTAAGGGTCTCTGGGGAGCGGTGGGGTAATTAAACGTGGGTTGTGGTTACCGTAGAGTTTGTGTGTGTGTGTGTGTGTGTGTGTGTGTGTGTGTGTGTGTGTGTGTGTGTGTGTGTGTGTGTGTGTGTGTGTGTGTGTGTGTGTGTGTGTGTGTGTGTGTGAGAGAGAGAGAGAGAGAGAGAGAGAGAGAGAGAGAGAAGCGTGACGAGTAATATAAAAAAAAAAAGTTAAAAGGAAAGGAAGCAAACAGACAACAGAGAATCCAAGATAAAGAGTGCGAAGTCAGTGGATGATAATGATATGGAAATATTGTGTGGGTTGGGTAATACTGATGACGGAGGGAAGGATGGAGACACAAGGAGATCTGGGTAAACGAGATAGCACACAGAGATAACGACAGATAAAATGTAACACAAGCAAAGAAGGGGAAGGAGCTGGAGACTGAGGAAATAAAGATAAAAGGCGAAGAGATAAGGAGGGATGATTAGCTGAGAAGCAGGTAATGGTGTTTGTCTTTATCCCGGTATTTCCATTTTTTATCAAGTCGTTGAGCCAACTCCTTGTCCAGTAACATTCATCCATATATCCTCTGCCATGGGGTCACGATGGTCCAGTGATTATCGCATTCGCCTTCCATTATGCGGTGCCCTGAGGTTTCAATCGAATCCAGTCCCGGCGGTCATTAAAAGTGTCTGCTGATAGTACTGTAACCCTATATAAGTTCATATGCCAGCATATGCTTGCAATCTGTTTGTCTGTTTTTTGTTTTTGTTTTTTCTTGGAGAGAGCAATTTGCAGGCCGCTGGCCTTTGGTTCCTTCTTTGCATTAAAAAAAAAAAAAACTGTCAGTTCATACCAATGCCATACAGACTCTGATACAGACAAACACAACCAATACAGCACACCAGTACCTGATTCGTACAATACTTAATAAGCAAGGGGAAAGTATTTTGATTCCCACTCATACTCCTAAGAGGTTTGATCCTGTATTGGATTTCTTACCGATAGATTGAGATACAGGTACACATCATCTCCCTTCCCTCCCTACTAGCTTATATTCACTTTTTCTTCTTCATTCCACATTTTTCCTGTAACTCGCATTTCCTCCACTTCTGCCTTCCCCTACCAACTCTCCTTCCAGTTTCCCAACCAGCAACCCATTCTTGCCTTATTTTCCTCCCGCTTCTTCCCCCTCCATTCTCATTCTCAGTCCAATCGTTTCCCCCACTCTCCCCCTCTCTAAGCAGATCATCTCCTACCATCCCCCTCTGTTTATATCTTTCACTCCTCCCCCCTCTTTTTTCTTGGGTTTCGTCAGTTGCAGTTCCATTCACCCACCTCTTCCCTTGCTCTCCCGAACCCACCTTACTCAAGCATCTTCCCTTCTTTCTGTTTTAGCTTCTGTTCTCCTTCCTCTCTCTTCCCTCTTACCCCTTTCAAACTCTGTCTTCACTCATTTTCCATCTTTACACCTGACCTTCTCTCAAATTTCCGACCTTTCCCCATCTTACCCAAATACGTGTATTCCGCTGTTTCCTCCTTTTCACTCTACTTTTTCGTTTTCCCTCCCCTTGGCCCAACTTTTACGTTTTCTTCTCCTTGAATACCATTTTCCCCTCACTCCCCTCCCTTAAACCCCTCAAACTCTACACACCACCCACACTCCTCATTCTCTATTCTCTACTCCACTCCATTTCTCTCTGTACCCCTCTGTTCTTCCCTCAGACCCAACCTTCTCCTTTATCCTCTTCACCCCTCTACAATGTCAGCTCCTCGTCCTCTTCCCTTCCCGTCCCTCAGTTCTTCCTCCTTCTCCCTCCCTCTTCCCCGCTTCTCCATCTAACACACTCTACTTCCCTAACCCCTTCTCCATCCTCTCTCTACTTTTCTCCCATCCCCGCTGCTTACCAACTCAGTCACTCCCCGTCGTCCCTCTCACCTCCCTCAAGGAATATTTCCTTCTGCTTTCGTTCTCCATATATAAATCACTCCACCACTTCACCGACTTCTTTTCTCTCCTTCCCTCTAAACTTCCTTTATATTTCTCTTTCCCCTTCCCACGCCATCCTATCCTCTTTTTCCCCTTCCCCTAAACACACCAATCTCTCCTCCTTCTCCCTTTCTTCTTCTCACACAATCTTATCTTCCCGATTCCTCCTCTTCTCCATCTCTCTACCTCATCCCCTTCTAAGACCCTCCATTCTTCCCCCTTTCTCTTCCCAGTCTTCCCTAATTATCATTCCCATTTCTCCCCTCTTCCCTCCCACAACTCTTCCTTTGCCCAGGCCCTTCACAAATCTTCTCCCTTCCACTCCCCCAAACCCTTCCCAAACCCTCCAATCTGCCCTTCCTCCACCACCCACATGCTTCCGTTTTCCTTCTTGACCTTCACACACTCACCTTTGTTCTTTCACTCCCTCCCCTCACCACTACATCGCCTATTCCTTCCTTCCACATGTCCTTCCTTCCCTTTCCCAGACTTTCCTGCTCCCCCATTCCTACCAACTCTCCCTTCCTTTTCCCGTCTCCACTATCTCATGCATTCATTCCCTCCACGCTTCCTCTCCTTCCCAAATACTCGTATCTTCTCCTCCCCAAACCCACTCCGTCGTCCGCCTTTCCCTTCTTCCTCTCTCTCTCTCTCTCTCTCTCTCCCCTTTCCCCTTCCCCCCTGCGACTTCCCCTCCCCCCCTCCCCTGCAGTGCCCCAGCAAGTTAACGCACCATTACCCTCATCCCGGCACTTCCACCGCCTCTAAAAATAAACTTAATATAATAAAACACAGCAGGGGGAGTGTATTAAAGGCGCAGACACTCGACTTGAAAAAAAAAAAATGAAAAATTATACACGAGAAAAAACTCAGGTGACCCCCAAATTACATTAAGAAAATTATTAACATGTAGACACTCTGGAATAAACCTTGAAACACTAAATAATTCTCTGAGGGGAAAATACTGTGCAGGCCCAAAAATATATATCAAGATTAATGTAAAAGAAAGTCGACACCCTGGAGTACGAAAATACTGTAAAAAAATGCGAACAACGAAAAACTAAAGTTCCCAAAAATGAATGTTAAAAGCCTAAAAACAAAAAGACGTCGAAATTCTGGAACAGGAATATCATACTTGCAAAATATATATACCATAGCTAAGATGAGGCAAATTTAATATGATGAAAACCTACAAACCTTATGGGTAGAAAAATTATGGAATGTTGCACAAAAGTAAGTCATAAATGCATTCTGAAAAATATCTTACAGGAACAAATGAAAAACAAAACTGAAAGATATCAACACACTGAAGTACAAAAACAATGAATAATACAGAACAGCAGCAGCCAAACCCGTATTGGCCTACTAGGGTACCGAAGGGATCAGGGTGTGGGAGGGCCCGAGGCTAGGCCACCGTGATCCGGATCATTTAGGCCACAGGTCACCAGCCTATGCCACTGCTAGCTTTTGTATGGCAGAAAAACCTTCGGGCACCTCTTGAACTCAACCACAGAGCGTTAGCACATGGCTTCCTCCAACCAGATCTATGTATTACTGTACCACTAAGGCGGCCTGTACTGAAGCCATTACTGTACGTGAGAAAAGGATAAAGCAGCAAAAAATCATACATTGCAAATATACAGTATTATCCGCACGCCAGACCTTGACACACCGGAGCTGAAAAATAATCTGTAAAGCGCTAGTGGGACAAATAAACCGAAGGACACAAACGTAACATAATGCGGTACTAAGCGGTTAACCCTATGATAACAATGTCGTATTCCCTCAACAGTTCTTCCTACCCCTTTACGATTTCATTCAGTTTCTGAAAGGACTAGTAGCTACTGAAGGCTCTCTACTCGGTCTTAGAGAATGTTAAAAATCACGCATTCTCTGAGCTCTTCATTATCATATCCTACCGGTACCCTTCCCTTTCCGAAGCTGAGATTTTTCACCTCACCCCAACCAAATATTAACCTAGTCATGTCCTAGGCTTGTCTTTCCTTCATTCTCTCTCTCTCTCTTTCTCTCTCTCCCTCGCTCACTCGCGCGCGTGCGCTTTTAACCCTTTTCATCACTCCTTAAACTCGCTTAACCTTTCTCCCTCCTCCCCTACATATCCTCCTTACAAAATGTCAGAGTTCACGTACCCTTTGAACCTTTCCCTTCCCTTCCCCTCCTCGGTGGCCTTCCACCTAACTCAACCCAAATATTAAGAGTCATTTCCTAAGTTTCTCCTTAACTCGTTCGTCTAACGTAATTCTCTCTCTCTCTCTCTCTCTCTCTCTCTCTCTGTATGTCAATGTGCAGCTGGGTGGATAAAATGCAACGCGGTGGAATGAGTCAAGTCACGGACGATTCCACCCGGCAGGTCACAAAAAGGCTACAATTACACACACACACACACACACACACACACACACACACACACACACACACACACACACACACACACACACACACACACACATGAAATAACATTAAACATCGTACACTTACTGTAAACACATCACTCGTCCACACAAATCATACACCTACACACACCACACATCCACACACCTACGTACACATTATACACCTACACACGCCATACAGCTCTACATACATTGTACACCAACACACACCACACACACATACATGCCATACAAACATCACACATCTACTCACACCAACACACACCAACACACACCTACATATACCAAACACATCCACATACCCATCATACCTGCATATATCACTTCCACTTCAGCGCACACCCGTCACACGTCCGCATATATTAAAGTTACACCTGCGCCAGCTAATCTGACACGTGTAATGCCATCAGTCTGCATATTAACCTCTGTAACCTAATCAACGTCACCTGAATTAATAACAGTCGTAATATGCATACATCCACACCTGTCCTCGCTTACACATTCTCTCTTCCTACCTCCCCCTCCATCTCTCCCTGTCTCACACACACACACACACACACACACACACACACACACACACACACACACACACACACACACACATCTAATAACATGGATTCTAAATTTTCCTATATAGACACACCTGCGCCGTGGAAATTACTTGAGCTACAAAATGACTCTCTTAAAATACACCTCAACCTGTCTCTTTATCATCTTTCATTAAAAATATGTCCTTTAAAAATATCTGTCTTTCGTAACACACCTGTTCTTGAATACACCAGTCATTTAAATAAACCTGCCAACTAAAACCGTATCTGTATATGTATTAATCCGAAAGAGATCCACTGCAGGACTGGACCTCCTGCTTCGAGGGCGAGTGATGGCAAAGTTTGCCCCTTTCTCATACTGACAAATCTCGAATCAAGAACGGGATGTCCCTTGGGGATAAAAATCCATATTAAAGTCGAACTGTTGTACTGAGTATGGAGTATGTGTCAGCCAGGAACGGGTGTCGGTAGGGAGGGAAATGCATATTAAAGGTGAATTGCTGAAGTGAGTATAGGGTGTGTGTCAGAGTCTATACTGCCACCGGTATGAACTGACAAGGTGTAAACATTAACTAACCTTCACCAGTTCCCATTTGAATGTTCACCACGGCTGGGGCATCACAGATCGGGAGGCGAACGCAAAGACACCGAGGCACCGTAACACCCCATTAATAAAACAGCATAAACGCGCTATTTCATTTAATATGACATCAGTTCATGTCAGTTCATTGAATCAAATCCAATTCATTTCAATTTATTTAAATTTCCTATTTTTCAACACTAAACAGTCTATTTTCTCAATCAACTCCAGTTTAGTTAAATGTATAAATGACAAAATCTGTCAAAAACACCTGCCATTTAAACATACTTGAGCATTAAAAATTTACCCTCAAAGCCTCTCTCCATTAATACACCTGTCATTCCAACACACCTGTCGATTAAAACACTCTAAAACACCCACCCCCTAAAATATGTCCATTAAAATGACCGTCATTTTGAAACACCTGTCCACTGACATACTCTAAACCAATTACCCTCTAAAACATATATACTCAAAAATACCTGCCTTCTAAAAACACTTTCCCATTAAAACACCTGGCATTTCAACACATCTTTCCACTACATCACAAAAACACCCACCCTCTAATACACTTGTCCCCCCCAAAAAAAAAAAAAAACTTGCACTTCACCACACCTGTGTACTAAACCACTCTAAAACACCTTCACTCTAAAACATCTGTCCATTAAAACACGTGTCCGCCAGAACACCTGGCCTGTCTCCACCCCATACCACCCACGTCACTCTGTCTGTCTCTCTTCATTCCTGTCACTCTGTCAGCGGGCAGAAGGGTCGGTCAGAAACAATTAAATAAACATAGAAAAAGGAAGGTTCATCTGTGTATATACAGAGTTATACATATTGAACAACTCTCTCTCTCTCTCTCTCTCTCTCTCTCTCTCTCTCTCTCTCAGAACTAGCTTCGTACATAGCATTGTTTAATTTCCGGTACTGTTTAAAAATTCTAGCTTAAATTTCATTACTGCACTATCATTTCTTATCATTACGGGGTCACAGTTTCATGTCACACTCCATCGTGTTTTATTTCACCACCATTCCTTTTATCTGTATTATCGCTATCAACCCTGGCCATACCGTTTCTTTTCCTTTCATACTTTTTTATCTCTAACTCCTATTTCTTCCATATTCTTCTCTATTCCCTCTCTTGTCCCTTAATGCCAATGAAAGTTTTCTTTTTTTATTTTCTGTTTTAAGCAGAATAAAATCGCTTGACTGCCCTGGAAAGTAACTACGAGAGGACACATAATATTGTTACAAACCTCATAACTACAAGACAA
>NC_137040.1:13925496-13960496 GCF_032717465.1 Coenobita brevimanus | reverse complement strand
TTGTCTCCTCCTCCCCCCTTTTCCCTCGCTTCTCCTCCCTTTTATCTCACCCCTGCATTCATCCTCCCTCCCTTCATTTATCCTTATCTCTCTCTTTTCTTATCTACATTCTTGCAATGCCGAGAGAGAGAGAGAGAGAGAGAGAGAGAGAGAGAGAGAGAGAGAGAGAGAGAGAGAGAGAGAGAGAGAGAGAGAGAGAGAGAGAGAGAGAGAAATCACTGACACCAATACTCCACATCCAACCTTGACGCTTTCACGGGATGACGCCATTAATATATCAGTTCTGTTACCATCACACATTCTCACTCAGCTCAAACCCCTCTCATAACGAAGGGTTTGGAAACGTTCTCTTTAAACCTTCAAGAATACTGTCGCACCGTCCAAGTTCATTCCCATTGCCTCCACGGTGTGTTATTCAGCTTAACATCTTGGCTCCGATGATGTCTATACGTTACATTCTTGCTGTCTCATATCGGTTTTAGTTTACCTACTGTAGATATTTATGAACTGGAAGGATTATATGCAGCTTTCATTAATCCACTACTAGGGCACTCTCCTTGGCCGAGTAAAATGTCTGTATCAAGAATAATAAGCAAATGGACATCATGTACGGAAGAGTTGACGTCAAAGCTCTCGTCCAAAATGAGTTTAAGTCAAGGCTCTCGTCAAGAGTGAGTTGGAAGAGTTGACGTCAAAGCTCTCGTCCAAAATGGTTAAAGCCAGGCATTAACCTTCCAACGATGGCTGACGATCTGTATATTTTAAACTGGATGACATCAAATGGGTTTACTTGCCACAGGGAACCTTCCATTGCTCAAAGGTTGCCGAGAGTTATCATGTAAAAAAAAAAAGAAAAACAATCTTCCTTACGATTCTTGGACACTTTTTAACTGCTTACTCTCTCTCTCTCTCTCTCTCTCTCTCTCTCACACACACACACACACACACACACACACACACACAAATCCTATCACACTGCCAGAGAAATCAACATATCAACCTCCAGCAAAATTTACAAGTAAAAAATAAATAAACAAATATTGTGGACCCGCAAAGTTACAACCCATATATTTTTCCTGTTGTTTGTATTTCCCCGACACCAATAACAGGTCATCCTCCCGTCCCTTCCACACGACCTGACCTCATGCCACACAATTTCTTCACGGTGACCTCTCTCTCTCTCTCTCTCTCTCTCTCATCTACCCTGATCTATTTCATCCCCATCTGTATCTATCCATTCATCTACTTCTATAACTCTTCTTCGTCTCCATCTCTATAATTTATACTTCTCTCTGGATTAGGTTCCGAGAAGACGGGAAACGCACACCTCCATTTTTTGGGTCATGAAGGGAAATTGACATGGAAGAAATATTGTGGGTGAAATAAGGAGCGGAAGACCGAGACATATTTATAAGGGGTGCGTGTGATTTGTGTTGGTTGAAAAAAATATAACCATGAGACACCTATGAGAGAGAGAGAGAGAGAGAGAGAGAGAGAGAGGGGGGGGGGAAGGAAAGGAAAGGAAAGGAAAGGAGTGGAGAGGAGAGGAGAGGAGAGGTGAAGAGAAGAGAGGAGAGGAGAGGAGAGGAGAGGAGAGGAGAGGAGAGAAGAGGAGAGGAGAGGAGCGGAGAGGAGAGGGAAGCACGACAGGGTAAGGTAGAAAATAAAAGGACAGGAGTAAGAAGGAGAGGACTGGGCAGGTGAGGATACGAAATGAGAGAAGGATATGGGAAAGGAGAGGAGAGGCAAAGGAGCGAGGGACGGAGCGGAGAGGAGATAAAAGGGCACAGAGATGAGCCTAAGTCAAGAGGAAAAGAAGACTGGACGGAGATACACTGAGAAATTGCTAAACAAGGTGAGCTGGTTGGGTGGCCGAGAACTAGATCAGAGGGTCTCCTGGTACTCTGACAAAAGGGCTTAATGCGAGGTGTATCTATCCTGTGGGAGACGCCCTGGCCTCGTCCCCTCGGCTACTGACGAAGACGACCATCCACTCCAGGTTCTTTGTCACAATCAACAGGCGAGGGAGGGGGCGGCAGGAAAGTGGCGTTTAACTTGTATTTTCTACTTGTATGTACTTGTTTACTTTAGTTACTGTGTACGGTTCCGATGGGAAAATAAATGGACTGAATAACAGAAAGGATGTATTGCTTATTTGGGAAAAGTTTCATATGATGATAAAATGATTGATGATGATGATAAGGTCAGGAATTTTTCTTTCTTTATTCTTCTTTTCTTGTTATTTTCATTATCTTCTGTCTTCTTTCCCTCTTTCTTCATTTATTTTATTTTACCCACACCATCCATTAACCCCTTCATTACGATAACATTTTTCTTTTATCCCTGTTCCCACCACACTTTTTTTTGTGGGTGGCTTGTCTGGGTAATGTTTCTAACCCCATCACCTCAGCTGGCCTCCCACATTAATAGAAATCCGTCTGGAGATTGAAAAAAACATAAAACGTCATTGTACTGAAGGGGATACCGGGATAATGGGCTAGGGTTATGATTCTCTCTCTCTCTCTCTCTCTCTTTGGTCTCCGTTCCCGGGATAAAACTGGATTAAGTAAGCTTGGAAGTAAAGTAAAGGTTAGGCCACTGAGGAAAATAAAGAAAATCCTAGGAGAAACGAAATAAGGTGCAAAGGAGAGAGAGAGAGAGAGAGAGAGAGAGAGAGAGAGAGAGAGAGAGAGACGGGTGGGGAGGTAGGTAGGTGTGTATAACAGCCCCCGTGGGATGTATTACCAGCAGCGTAGTGGCTGGTAGGGGGAAACTGGCCATATCAGGTATAACACACTGGCCATGTACAAGACGCGCACCATCGAGTTTATTCGGTTTATTTTTACCTGTGCCAGTTTATTTCATTCAGGGGAGCAGGACCCTATGGTGAAACAATTAATCCCTTCTGTCCGATTATGCCTCTCTTAGTTTCTTCATCCTCCGTCCAGACGTCTTTTCTAGTTTCTTTTTCTTCCTCCCACACGTCTTCATTCAACTTGGGAAGGCCTCTCGTAGTGAAGGGTTTGCTGAAGACTGCCTATAACCCTTCGCTTCAAAAGTCTCTCCTAAGTTGAATATGCTGGTGTGGCGGCAACAATAACAACATACATAAAACACATGCCACGGTATTCAATGCCTTCAAAAAAACAATATCTAATCCCTTTCCAGGAACAAGTCTCTTCTGAGGTGCATGGAATCGTCTGAGATAGCAAGATTTAAATGTCATGTTCTGGGGCTGAAGTTGTTAAGAGGCTCGCTATGTACAAGAAACTGGCCATGTATAAGAAACGGTCATGTATAAGAAGTTGATCATGTATACAAAACTGGCCATGTATAAGAAACGGTCATGTATAAGAAACGGTCATGTATACGAAACTGGCCATGTATAAGAAACGGTCATGTATAAGAAGTTGGTCATGTATACGAAACTGGCCATGTATAAGAAACGGTCATGTATAAGAAACTGAGTACGTACGGGAAATCAGCCGTTGATATAAAACTGATCACGTAGCTACTGGACACTATTTTGCTTGTAAAAAGAGACAGGTAAAAAAAAAAAAAAAAAAAAAAAAAAACAGATTCTCAAGCAGCAGTTCATATTTCTTCGTAAAAAACTCCTGATGACATGAAACCTGCGTATTATTATTCTAACACCACATTTTCTTACGCAATGCGGTTGTGTTTACAAAGGACGCAAATGGACGGTCTGGCAGTCTCCCCTCTGCGCTTACTAGTTTTCCGTCATCGTTGCCCTACCAATACTACTACTACTACTATTAATAATAATAATAATAATAACAACAACAACAATAAGGACCACTCAGAATGCAACACCCACGCCCACTAGCTGGTGTATGGGCAGAATATCTGACTAAGCCTTTCGACCCTGACTTTCAACAGAGTACCCAAAATAAGAAATTGTCTTTAATATGCCTAACCTATAACTCTTCCACCAACTATTTTTCCGATAAGACCACAAACGTCAGAGTTGACTTTACAACGTGACTAACGTTGCACCTTTTACTGCGGCACAGACTTTTGACTGCTCTGAAAATCCAATCTCTTTATCCTCGCCTTTATCTGAACCTTTTTACATAGCTGAGGCGACATCTGACAAAAACTGTCTAAGTAGACCTTGCCATGTGAAACTGACCTTTGACATACACCTAAAAAAAAAAAAAAAAAAAAAGTGGGTGATCCTGAACTCAACCAGGTTTGATCCAAATTACAGTAGATAAAGCTGTTTTAGCTATTATCTTCAGACACACACACACACACACACACACACAGGTCGAACTTTGACCTCGTCCTGTGACCTTGACTTTTGACTGTTCTAAAAATTACATCCCTTCGTTGTTGCCTGATCCCTAACCGTTCCCTCGTTTCGCTGAAATCAGATAAAAACTGTTTGAGTTGACCTTAGCTCTTGACTATGAGTTATGATTTCACCCTTGACTGAACGTTCTCAAAATCGAATCCTTATATTCTTCCCAAATCCTCAACTCTTCGACAAAGTTAGGTCTAAACCAGATAAAGACCGCTCAAGTTGTCACTGCCTTATGACCTCGACTTTGACTTATTGTCCTAGGGAAAAAAAAAAAAAAAGTTTACCCGGTGTCGGACTCTAAACACTTCTAACAAGTTTGCTTAAAATCACATCAGAACTGTTTATATTGTTAACATTGACACATCAATCAAGTTTTCACCTTGCCCAGTGATCTTGACTTTTTTGTTCTCAAAACTGAACCATTTCATTGGTCCCTTACCCTCAACCCTTCCCTCACGTCTGGTCAAAATTGACTACATAATGTATTAGTTGATTTTGCTAGGTCATGGTCCGCCCCAGCCCTGTATCTTGACCTTTAACCTACTGTTCTCAAAAACAGTAGGCTTCTTCATTGCCTGACGCCCAATCGTTCAATAAGACTGATTAATATCGGATGAACAATGAATTATTTTATTAAAATACACACACACACACACACAGGCGCGCGCGCGTCATGGAAAACATAACATCCACTCTCGCCCGCAAGCACGGATGTAATGATAAAATAAATATCAATATAACCATTAATAATAATAATGATAATAATAATAATAATCCATTCCTCCGCCAATGACATTGCCATTAAAAAGGATCCGGCTCCGCCTCCGGATCCGGATCCGTCACAAAATTTAGTCAGTTCTTTCTTGGCCCATGGCCCACCCTTTCACAAAATTTCACTGAAATTCAATGAGAACTTTTGGAGACATCATCTGGATAAACAGACAAACAGGTGAACACATAACCTCCTCCAAATTCGTTGGCAGAGTGAATAATAATAATAATAATAATAATAATAATAATAAATAATAATAATAATAATAATAATAATAATAATATTATTATTATTATTACTATTATTATTATATTATCATCACGAGAGAAAGAGAGAGAGAGAGAGAGAGAGAGAGAGAGAGAGAGAGGAGGGGGGGGAATGGTAACAAGGTAGTGCAGTCGGCTACACTAATTTCCACTTGGGTGTCCGGCCGGCTGTCCACGCCTCACTACCTCCCTATCAACACCACCGCCACACTGCTGCCTCTCCCTCCACTGCCTCATCCTCCACTGCCTTTCCCTTCACTGACTTATCCTCCACTGCCTCATCCTCCACTGCCTCACCCTCAACCGCCTCATCCTTCGCTGCCTCACCCTCTACTGCCTCACCTTTTACTGTACTGCCTCACCCTTTACTGCCTCACCTTCCAATGTCCTCCTCTCCGCTGCCTCACCCTCCACTACATCACCCTCCAGTCCACACTCCACTGCCTCACCCTCCACTGCCCTCTCCACTGCCTCACCCTCGACTGTCGCTCTCCACTGCCTCACCTTCCACTGTCACTCGCCACTGCCTCAGCCTCCACTACATCACCCTCCACTGCCCTCTCCAGTACCTCAGCCTCCACTATATCACCCTCCACTGCTCTCTCCACTACCTCAGTCTCCACTACATTACCCTCCACTGTCTTCTACACTAGCTCAGTCTCCACTACATCACCCTCCACTGCCACACCCTCCATTGTGTCACCCTCACCGCTTAATTCTTCCTTGTCTCACTCCCTTCTACCCACTGTACACCCTCCCAAAAAGGTATCGGCACTCTTACAGCACGTATCATTCTGAAACCTGGATGAAACACTGTGATAAATGGGGCATCCTGTAATAATAAGTGCAAATATTATCTTTGGTAATTATTAGAACTCAAAACTGCAAAAAGATTCACTTACTGGGTGGTATATGTGTTGAGGCACCACATTTATGGACTCATGTGTGTTTGCGGAGGTTGCTCATTTTCACAACCATCGTACCCAAAGGTGCCGATATTTTTTTGAGAGGGTGTACACACTTGCCTTGCCCTCAGCTGCCTGCCACCTGCCTGTGCTTCATCTTTCACTGCTTCATCCTCCTGCCGCCCTTCTGCATCTGCTTCTCCTCTTATTTGTTTTGTAATCTATCTGCCATCCCATTTCTTTGCCTGCATTTTAGTCTTGCTTCATTTCTTTACTTACAAGCTTGCTTCTCACCCAACCTATCTCGCTTCTGCCTGGCTTGCCCTTTGCATGCTTCGTTTCTGTCTCATTCTGCCTGTTGCCTCTGCCTCTTCCCTACTTGCTATGTACTGTCTCTGACTTCCTCCTCTTTTATCTGCAACTGAAATTTACATCATTTCTCTTCCTACACAACTGCCTCTCCATCTATTTGCCTCACTCTTTGCCTGCCTCGCATCTGCTTCCTGTCTGCCTGCTTCCTTTACTTGTTACCTGTCTGCCTCCTTTCAACCGGCATCTCTCTTACTTCACTGATTATCTACATGCCTATCTCGTTGCCGGCCTCATTTTCCCCGTGCCTGTCTCACTTTGCCTGCCTTTCCCCGTGCCAAATTCGCATAATCCTTTCTATCCTTTGTCGCCATTGTCTGACTCTTTCCAATGTTCCTCTCCTTTACGTGCCTCGCATCTACCTGCCCCTCCATGTTTTCTTGTTTCCACTACCTGTCTGCCTCACTTCTGTCTGTTCCTCATCTTTTTCATTCCTCATCTGTGTGTCTAATTCGCTATCTTCTATTCTTCAATGTCCGTTAATTTTCTGCCAACCCTTTTTCCTGTTTCCGTATTTCGCCACTGCTTCCCTGACTCCCCCTCTCTGCCTTCCTATCAGTCTGCCTGCCTCTGCTCCATTCTCACCGCCTCTGATTCCTCTGCCTACATCGACTCTATCTGTCCGTCCCTTCCTAACTGCCTGCCTCCCTACCTCCTTCTAGTCTTCCCTAACTTATCCCTGTTCCTTTCCTGGCTCCTCTTCCTACCTGTCTTCTTTCCGCTTGCCTGTCTTCTCATATAGTCCTTCTCCACTACCGCACACATATTCTGCCTGTCTCTGCCTCATCCCTTGCCTTCCTTCGCTGTCTGCCTGCTTCTTACTCTGTCTACACTCAAAAACTCCTCGTTGCATATCACTCTTCTCTCCCTGCCTCTCTCAGTTTCTCCGCATTCTCTTCCTCTACCTCCATTTTCCATGTCTGCCTTATCTCCTGTCTGTCGTCCTCTTCCACTACCCCTTCACGTCTTCCACTGCATCTCTTCCTACCTCCTTGCCTATCTCTTCCACTACCGCTCTGCCTGCCTCTTTCACTACCTCTTCGCCTGCCTCTTCCATTGCCTCTGCCAACCTCTTCCATTGCATCACTGCTTACCTCTTCCAGCGTTTCCCTTCATTCCCTCGTCTTCTGCCTATCACTTCCGCTGCTTCCCTGCCGCCTCTTACTATTTCATCCACTCTTGTCTGCCCTTGTATCTCTGCATACATCTCCATTGTTTCACTGTCTTTTCTCCTCTTACATTTCCTCCCTGCCTTACACTGTCCTCTGCCTATCCACTATACTGTCTCATTTCTTCCCACGTTCTCTTCCTGTCCCATTCTTTGTCTACTTTCGTCCTCACCGTGCTCCTTCCATCTCACATACTTCCCTGTCTTTTTCTCCCTCACTACCTGCTTCCTCTCATACAACTAATCCCCGGTCTTTCCCGTGCCGGCCTACCTCATTTCCTGCCTCTCCTACTACCTCCTCATCGTCCCTGCCTTCATCGCTGTCTGTCTCCTTCTCTGCCTCACCCTTTCGCAGTCTTCATTCACATCCCCTCCTTTTAATATTCTCATCTCTTTCTATCCTCTCTTTCCTGCCTTACCTCCTACCTCTCCAACCATCCTCGTTTGCTCCTTCTCCTGCCTCTCCTTCCTCGCTCCCTCTTCTCTCTCATCAAATTCTACGCTTCCTTCTCATGCTTCACCTCTTTTTCCCACCCACCTCTCTTTCGCCTTACCCTTGTCAATGTCTGTCTTCTCCCCTGTCTCACCCCTTCTACTACTGTCTTCCTTTCCTCCCTGCCTTCCATTCCCCGTTCCATCCCTGCCACTTTCATCCTCCCCTTCTTTCTCTTCCGCCTCCCCCTCTGCCTCTGCCTCTCCTGCCGCTCATTACTCGCTTCTCGCATGCCGGGCCCGATGCAAATGAGGAGGTGGTGGGGAAAAAGTAGGCTGGTGAAACGCGGGATGAACACCTTCCTCGCCTGCCTCGCACCCACACGCTCCACCCCTCTGTCTCACCACCTCTGCCTAACCATTTGTCTGTTTTCCTCACACTCTCCCCTAACCAATAATTTAACTGCTTCACCAGCCCTGCCTATCTATCTATCTATCCGCCTCACTCCTTCCTTACCATCTCTGCCTGAACACATTCCCATCTGTCTCACCACCTCTACCTAGCCACTCGTTTTTCTCCTGAAATTTTGTTGGATATTTTTCTGTTACTCGACTTTTCTTACTTTATCTCCTGCCTATCCACCTCTATGCCCATCTCCCGCTATCCATCCACGCCTTATATTCTACCCTCCTTCTGCCTCTTCATCTTCGTGCCTTCGCTCCCTTACTCAACCTCCCTACCTCTTCAACCTCTCAGCCTCCTTGCCTCTCCTTTCACCTCTCAGCCTCCTCTTAATCTCTCCGTCTCCTCTTCTACCTCTCAACCTCCCCGTGTCTCCTTCTACCTGTCAACTTCCCTGCCTCTCCTATTACCCCTCAATCTCTCACTGTTTCTCATTCTACCTTATCAACCTCCCTGTCTCTCCTTCTACCTCTCAACATCTCTGCCTCTCCTACTTAATCTCAACCTCTCTGTCTCACCTTCAGTCCCTCCATCTCCCTGCTTTCCATTCTACCTCTCAACCTCCCTGCCTCACCTTCTACCCCTCCATCTCCCTGCCTTCCATTCCACCTCTCAACCCTACCATACCATCCACCACCATTATCTGCCTAAGTATCTACGTCACAAACCCGCTGACTCCTTCCTGCCTCCCTGATCTTCCTCTCACACTTTCTTACTTCCTCTACTTCTACCTTTCCACCCTCTTTCCTCCTCTTTTTCTGCCTACTCACTTCCCTGTCTACCCTTCCCCAGCTCCCCGCCCGCAGCCTCTCCTTCTGCCTCCCAACCTTACTGAATCATCCACCACAATTTTCAGCCAGAATTTCTGCCTCACTACCCTTCTGCCTCACTTCCTGCCTCGCCTTCCGCCGTCGACTTCCTTCTCATCCCATTACACCTTCGAGGAACCCGTCTTTCAGCTCCGACAAAAAAATATGGTGATTCGATTATGCAAATGAGGTGCTTATATGCGTTATGGTAATTGGGCCTAAGTTAGACCTGTTCTAATTAGAATCAGAAATGTAGTGGCCGCTGATACCTTAAGCTTTTCGATACTATGACGTCTGTCATCGTATTTTTGTTAACGCTACGCGAATTTTAACTCTGTTATTGAGAAATCTATAACAGTGATGAAGTTAGAAAGAAGCTGCAGTAACCCTCTCAGTACCCATTTATTCATTTCATTCCTGTTACTCGGACGTTATCAGAATCATGAGATACACCTCAGAGTAAAACGGACAATACACCAGCTTGCAACAGTATTTATTTAAGGTTTTTAGTCTTTCTGAGCATTTGTCTAGACCCGCGTGAGTATAGGGTACTAGGTTCAAAGATGATGATGATGATGATGATGATGATGATGGTGATGATTAGGAGGAGGAGGAGGAGGAAAATAACGACAATAATAATGAAATAATAACATTTTCATGGCACTCTGGAACAAAACTACATCACCGCCGCCACCATCATCACGACCACAACCATCACTAACAATAATAATATTAATAATAATAATAATAATCATCATCATCATCATCATAATAATAATAATAATAATAATAATAATGGTGTAGTACGGCGATACGTTTCACCCAGTGTGGTTTGGGTTTCCTCCAACAACTACTCACACTCACTATACTCGTATATCCAGCAATACTCGCCAAATATTCACCACTCACCATATATTCAAAACCAAACAATCTAATCTTTCATGATTCACTCCACACCCATCACTCAACACATCACCATTTACCAAGTTCCAATCACCACAAAAATTATATAATATACATAATCATGACATGTTCGCCACACATTCACCCGACAGTCATCATTCACAGGCTTATCATCCACAGTATATAATTGTCCCTTCACAATGTTCAGCCATCATGGCAGGTTACTGGCATGTGGATGTGCATAGTACGAAGAAGGACCGACGGGCCGCAGGGGATGGACTGTGTAGACTATTCCCAGGGCCGGACACACACACACACACACACACACACACACACACACACACACACACACACACACACACACACACACACACTAGCCACAATCCCAGCTCAGCCATCGTCCTACTGAAGGGTAAATTCAATGATCATTTGGCGTCACATCCAGCCTGTATTGTTGCGGTGGCTTACCAGTAACACTACCATACCAGTAACCACCATACCAGTAATACCACCATACGAGTAATACCACAATGCTAGTAATATCACCATATTAGTAATATCAGTACACCGGTAATAACACCACACCAGTAATACCATCATATCATTAATACAACCATACCAGCAATGCCAGTACACCAGTAATACCACCATACCAGTAATACAACCATACCAGTACTGCCAGTACACCAGTAATACCACCATACCAGTTATCACCATACCAGCAATACCACCATACCAGTGATACCAGTACACCGGTAATACCATACAAGTAATACCAGTACACCGGTAATACCATCAATCCAGTAATACCAGTACACTAGTAATACCACCACACCAGTAATATCAGTACACTGGTAATACAACCATACCAGTAACACCACCTACCAGTAATACCAGCACACTGGTAATACCACCATACCAGTAATACCAGCACACCGACAATACCACCATACCAGTAATATCAGTACACCGGTAATACCATCATACCAGTAATACCAGTACCTCGGTAATACCACCATACTAATAATATCACCACACCAGTAACAGCCCCATACCAGCAATACCACTACAATAATATCACACCAGTAATGCCAGCACACCAGCAATACTACCACAACACCCAATACACAACAGTAGTACCACCATGTCAGCAGAATCAGCACACCAGCAATACCATCACATCAGGTGAACCACCACATCATCACACCAGTAGTGCCACAACGCCATTAGTAACTATAACTACACTGCAACAATGACATCACAACATCACCGTATCAGCAAATAACACCATACCTCTAACACCACACCGCCAACCAGAACTTTAACATACCAGTAATACCACTTTACCACCTCAACTACACAAGTAATAGCATTATCACAATACCAGCACACAGACAAATCAATAATACCATGACATATCGGTAATACTAGGATATCTATACTAATAACACCACCACACACCTATCGATAATACCATCACACCGATAACACCAGCTTACCTTCACTAGTAATACCACCACTTCGGTAATACTAAGATACCGATACCAGTAACGCCACTACACCAATAATACCACCACTACAGCACTACTACACCATCCAAACAGTAATTCCATCATGTCAAAAATAATAATACCCATACCAGTAATTACGTAACACCAATGTTATAACTACCGTGAAATAAGAATCAGTAATACCAGAAACAACGAGACACCACAATGGTAATACCAGGATACCATCACATCAGTTACAGCAATACAGTATACCCATGCCAATAATACCAGTACTCCTCAACACCAGCAATACCAACATACTCAGATCAGTATAAATCAAATAATACCAGAATATTCCAAATTGTAATACCAGCGCAGCACATAGGTTATATCAGCAGTCTTTACGATACCATTTTACTGGCACATTTATACTAACAGTGTCGTCATACCACACCAGTAATACCAGCAACAACGTACACCTATTTCAATTATATCATATTCATAATACCACCAATCCATTAATACAAGTAGTACAGTACCTTACCAATACTATAACATCAATGATACCAGGACACCACCACATCAAAAACACCAGTACTACAGTACATCTATAATACCATCAACCCACACCAGAAATACCAATACTACAGCATCTATAATACCAGCACACCACACCTGTAATACCAGCAACCCATATTCACAACACCAGCCCTTCACTGCAGTAATTTTGAGAGGTGACGCTGTGGTGAGATTAAATGAGATGACTGTAAGAGCGGTGTTGATGACGATCTTATAGAATGGTGATGTTGTGGTGAAGTAAGGGTGTTGTGATGAGACAGACTTATCTTCTCACCACTTATTTTTGACTGTCAACTTTGAAACACAAGTTACGTTGGGATATTATCAGACTGCATTCCACTTTAAATAGCACTGTCAACCTTCTTACTTTCACCGTAATATATTTTAACAACGATTTCGTATACTTTGGCTTCCCCCTGCAATCTCAGGTTTCATTACAGGGTCCAAATCTGTGGTGGAATGATTAAGCTGACGTGTTCAAGTGGCCGTGTGGAGTGATAATGAAGGCCATGTGATGATGTAGTGATTTTAAGGATGCTGTGATGAGTGAATAAGCTGTGAAGAAGTTTTATACCCCTGTGAGGCGGTGGAAAAACTGGTGCATATCTTGTGACAAAATAATCCTATAAAGCTGAGATGAAACTACGGTATGATTCTGTGAGGCTGTGGGGATACTGTGGCAAAACTGTGGTGAAACTGCGGTGATTAAACGATTATGTTAAAAGTGGTGGAGTTCTGGAGGAAATGTGGTAGAAATGTGGTGATCGTGGACCTGTAAGGCTGTGGTCAAACTGAAGTGCAACTGGGGATAAGGTAATCGCGTGAAACAGTGGATCTCTGGAGAAACTATGCTCATGCTATGGTGATTAGTTGATCCTAGCAAGGTGTGGTGAACTGAGATTAGGTGATTATAAGAAGATGTGGTGAAACTGTAACTAGGTGATCCTGAGATGTGATGAAATTGTAATTAAGCAACCCTGAAAAGACGTGATGAAACTGTGAATGGGCGATCCTGAGAATGTGGTGAAACTACGACTGGGTGATGCTACGATGTAATGAAGCTGTGATTAGGTTATCCTCAGATGTGGTGGTGAAACTTTAATAATTAGGTAATCCTGGAGAAATTGGGCGAATCTGTGATAAAGTAGTCTTGTGAAACTGTGGTGAGTAAGGATCCTGCACAGCTTCTGAGAAATTGTGGTAATAATGGGATAGTGTGAGGCCGCGCTGAAGATGCCATTCTGAGGAACAGTGAGGCAATTGAAAAACTGTAGTATAACTGATGTGATACGGGGCTCCTGTGAAGCTGAGGTGAAAATAGGGTGATAAAGTGATGCTGTGAAGTGGTATGGCTGCGGAGAAACTGTGGTACAGCTGGGGTTATAAAATGTTAAGTTGTGGAGAAACTTATAAAATTGTGGTGTGAAACGTACTGATAAAGTGATCTTGTGAAACTGTGGTAAAATTATGACGGTATAGTGTTGGTGTGATGTGGAGAAACTGAAGCGAAACTGTGGCGACAGAGTGACTGTCAAGCTGTGGTGATGAGGCGATGGTGTGCCGCTATAGAAAGATACAACGAAACATGCGATAAAGTGCTCCGGTAAAGCTGTGGTGATGGTGAGAATCATTGGAGAAGCTGTGGTGAGGCAGTGGGCGGCGGAGGCAGGCTGGGACACTGGGCTGCCCCTTTTGACCAGTCAGCATAAAAGAATTGTGGAGTGACGTGTGTGTGGGAGCGGAGGCGGGGGGCGGGGGTGAAGAGAAGAGGGAGGAATTGAGAAAGGGAGGGGTGAGGGGGAGGAGAGAAAAAGAAAGGTGTTGGAGAGAAATAACGCAAAGAAAGGAGGAAAAGAGCAGGCGAGGAACAAGAAATAGGTGCTGGGGAGAGGGTGCAAGAAAAGAGAGAAATGGTGAGGTGCAGGAAAAAGAAAAAGAAAGACTGGAGAGAAGGGGACGTCGGGGGTTGGAGTGAAAGGGAGGTGGTGATGAGAGAGAGAGAGAGAGAGAGAGAGAGAGAGAGAGTGGAATGGGGGGGAGATGGGCAGGGCAAGGGAGGAGCTAAAAGGGGGAAAAGGGGAGAGGACTGCCATTAAGAAGTATGGGGAAGGGCGAGAGGTGGAACAGGGAGATATGGATTCCAATAAATTAGGTTGAGGAGAGAGCTGATAGAGAAAGCAGGAGGAGGGCAGAGAAGAAGAAAGGAAGAAACTGATGGAGGAGAATGGGGGTAGGGGAGAGAAGCGAGTGGGACAGGGGAAGAAATTAAGGAGGGTGGGTGGAAGACAAAGGGAGAGAGAAAGGGAAGACTGGTGGAAGAGGGAGGGACAGAAAGGAATAGAGGAGGGATAAGAGGAGGAAAGTGAAGAAGAAAAAAGGGGCCAGGGAATAGTACAGAGAAGGAGAGCAGAGGAAATGAAGATAGAGGGAAGGGAGGAAACAGAGTGAGAAGGGAGGAAACTGAAGGAAGAGGACAGAGACACAGTAGACAGAGAAAGAGGGTATGGAGACTTGTGGAGCCGGGAGGGGGCAGGATGGAGGACATACAAGAGATGGGAGGAAAGTGAAAGTGTGAGGAGGTAAGCAGTGGAAACTGAAGAGGACAGGAAAATACTGAATAGTGAGGAGGGCATGGCAGAGGAGGGAGAGAAAAGTGAAAAGGGAGAGGGAGGATACAAAAATTGGAAATGATTATGTAGGACTGAAGGGAAAGAAAGGGAGAGAATGATTTCATGGGAAAAGGAAAGAGATGGAATTAACATTGGATGATGGAAGCGAATGAGACTCAGGAACTGATATGAGACTGAAGATAAAGGAACTACACCAGGGTGGGATTATGGGAATAAAGGCTGAATGGATATGACACAGACAGAGATAGATGGATAAAGTGAGCGGAAGGTCACCCATTCTTTCTCTCTCTCTCTCTCTCTCTCTCTCTCTGGTATTTATTCGCATTTATCTTTCACTGCTTTTCTTCCTCACATTTCTCTCCTGCATCACCACTCTCCTTCCAACTCTCTTCAACAATTCCTTTCATGCCTCTCAGCCTTTTCTCCACATCAGCTATATCATCAATCTCCAATCTCTCTCTCTCTCTCTCTCTCTCTCTCTCTCTCTCTCTCTCTCTCTCTCTCTCTCTCCTTGATATGATATCTTTACAGCTGACGAAACGAGAGATACCACGAGACAAATGGCCAACTTACATAAGATTCGTCAAAGGTAAGCTGATCATCTCGTCCTCATCCTCTTCTCTTTATTCTTTTTCTCCTAGTCCTCTTTTCCGATCTTTTTTCGTTTTTCCGCTGATCTCTTTTACCTGTGCTGTATTGTTTCCTCCAGAAAAATCTCTCTTCTACATTTTCCGCATCACCATTTTTGTGTTCTCCTACCTTTTCCACCTTTTCTTCACTGGCGTCTATTTTCTTCCATGATCGCGACTTCTACTTACTGTTCATTCCGCTGTATTCGTTTCTTCTCTTCCTGCCTTAGTTCTCTTCTCTCTTCTCTGCACCATCCTCTCCTATTTCACCATTATCCTCTCCTAAATCTTTGTCTTTTTGCCACTTTCCCCTCATCTCCCTCCTCTCTTCCAAACACCTTACCTTTCTTTTTACTTCCTCTCCTATATTCTTCCACTAACTCCTGTCTTCTCAACTCTACTGATCTTTTTATTTTTCTCGACTCTACCATCCTCTTCTCTGTCTCCTCTCCATTTTCTCTCTCCTATCCTCCTCCCAATTTTTTTTGTGCCTTCTCCTTTTTCATGCCTTCTCCAGTCTTTCAATCGTCCCTTCTCCACTTTTCTCTCCTCCCTCTCCCCTCCATCCTCACAAGCATCGTTCCCTCTCAGCTTAATCAAGTCTCTTTTTTAAATTTTCTGGTAATCTTCTCCAGACTCAATTTTTTTTTATTCTAATTTTTTCGTGCAGAGAAAACTCTTTGCTTCCTGTCACCCACAAATTTATATTAATTCATCTGATTCTACATCATTTTCTTCATATCTCTCCCTTGTTTTCGTCTAATCTGGGACTCTTGTTTACTTCTGTCTCTATCTGGTTTATCCTTCATCATTTGTTTCAACTAATCTGTATGCTATTTACAATCTACCACCTTTTAGCACACTGATATCATCTTCACTCAACACATTTTATTCCCCTACCTACACACGATGTCAGTCAGCTTCCGGGAGACTTTTTTTCAAATGGAAAGGTTAGCTGCAGCCTTCATTAACCCCTACTCTGCAAGGACGTCTCCCAAGCAGAATAAGTGAGTCTGATCTCAGCTAAAACAAAGTGAAAAAGATGACCCTAGGTAATAGAGGTTAACAAAAAAACTGGTACCTTCTTATACTTTTACCTACCTTATCACCTGCTACCTACACAGAGCCACAAATTTTACAATTAATTACTTTATTACCTGATACCTATATAGGAAGTGTGCCATAAACAACTTCCATCAGACACTGACCAATAAATGTTATCTTTATGAAGGAAGCGAGAGTGCACCTTAACAGACTAAGATATGGTCACCATCCCTCCATAACGGAACACCGAAACAACAAAACACACACAACTTAGTACTGCCACTCCCACCACACACACACACACACACACACACACACACACACACACACACACACACACACACGATGATCAACTCTCAAAATAATAATAATAATAATAATAAATAATAATAATAATAATAATAATAATAATAAAAATACAAATTACAATAAAACCGACATGTGTATTCGTATGCCAGGTAAACAAAGTGACTGAGAGCGTTATGAGGTGAATCAAGTACAGGTGAGTAGTGACAGGTGTGTGAGGTGAACTGAGTGTCACAGGCAAGGAAGAGCTGAGCAGAGTGGCGTGGCGTGGGTGAGTGACAGGGGTGAGGGGTGCAGGGGCGAGGTGAGAGGCAGGACCACTTCCACTAATAATGAGGTGAGAGAGGTAAGTAGGGGTGACGGGGAGAGGGTCAGGAGAGCCTCTCACTCACACCTCACTCTCACGCTCGCTACACTAATGTATACTCTCTCCTATACCCGTCTCCCACCCCTCTCTCTCTTTCTCCCTCTCACGCGCGCGCACACACACATACACAAACCTATACAGTATACACACACACACACATACACACACACACGAGAGAGAGAGAGAGAGAGAGAGAGAGAGAGAGAGAGAAATTCTGACAACATTTTCCAGACTTTCTTCTCAGGGTCCCGGGAAATTTCATCAGCTCTTCCAGGCAGTCCGGCGCTGTCCTTCCTCTCTCCTTCCCCACCCATCCACCCTCTCTCTCCTCCCCTCCATTCCCCTTCCTTCCCCTTCCCTCTGCCCTCCCCAACCCTCCTCGCTCCCTCCAGTATAGCGGGTTAACGACAGAGGGTGGGACGGAGGAAGGTGGGAGTAGGACATGGTTGGTCGCAGTGGAAAGAAGGGAAAGAGATAAGGCATGGAAGAGAGGGAAAGACGGAAGGAAGAAAGAAAGGCGAGGACTGAGGACGGTAAAATGGGGAGGGAAGAGAGGGAAGAAAGACGAGAGGGAAGGGCAGAAGGCTGAGAGAAAGAAGGAAGAGGAGGGAGAAAGTAATGGGAACGGGACATGGAAGGACGGAGGGGAGTAGGAAGAACAAAGTGAAAAACGCGGGGGATTGGGGAGAGGAGAAATGGAAGGAATAAGGTGGAACAGAAAAGAGAGAGAAGGGCAGAATAAAGACAGAAAAGGAAGGGTGGGGAAGGGAAGAAAGGAAGGAGAGAGACGAAAGAAGAGAAACGAAAGAGGTAAAGGCAGAAGGGAGAGAGAAAAGGGAAGGCAGGGGGATGGTCGACTTGCCAGACAAAGGGCAGATGGAAGACAGAAAGGAGAGAATATATAAGGAGAGAAACGAAGGAAGGGGAGATGATACGAGACAGAACAGGAACAGTCAGAAGGAAGAAACAAAGGGAAGGACTGAGGAAGAGAGACAAGTGAGAGATATAGGAGGGCATTGGAATGAGATGGGGAGAAGTAAGAGGGGAAGGAGAAGGGGAATGCAGTAGAGAGGGGAATGGAAAACAGGAAGGGTGAGAAAGGAGAGGAAAGCATGGAAGGGTATAAGATGGAAAGAGGAGTGGCAAAATTGGGAATAGGCAAGAGAATGGGTAACAGAGAAAGGAAAAAAGGGAGACAAAAGGAGGAAAGGGGAGGAAAACCTAGTTAAAACGAGTGGGAACAGAGAAGGTAAGGAAAAGAGAAGCAGGAGATGAGAAGAAGACACTGACAGAAGACACAGAAAGCTAAGAAAACTAGAAGAGCGGAAAAAATGGAGGGAAAAAGACGTTCAGATGGAAACAGAAGAACAGCTGGAAACAGAAAACGAGAACTGACGAAAATGAAAGAAATGATTGATAGAATTTGTTAAGTACTTACCAACAGAGGAAACAGGAGATAAAGAAGGCGGGAACAACACGACCACCAGTGTAGGAATAGGAGGTAGAGGAGAAAAATAAAGGATGGAATGTAACAGAAAAAAGGTGAGAGAGAGAGAGAGAGAGAGAGAGAGAGAGAGAGAGAGAGAGAGAGAGAGAGAGAGAGCGCTAGGTCACAGCACGGCGGTGGAGCCACTTTAATGGAGGGGACGTGCCCTGGTCTCACAGGTCGCGCCTCATGCCTCACCTGCCTCAACCCCGTCTCACCTGCATCACTTCTATCTTACGCCTGCCTCACCTGCCTCTCCATCCTCACTCCTGCCTCATTTACCTCACCCCTGCCCCACTTGCCCCCGTCCCACCCCTCTCACTCTTGCCCCACTTGCTCCACCCCGTCTCGCCCCTCTCACTACTGCCCTACTTGCTTCCCCCCCTTCTCGCCGTCCAATTCCTGCCTAACCTGCTTCATCCCCATCTAGCCCCTCTCACTCCTGCCTCGCTTGCTTCTCCTCTGCTTCATTCATTTTACCCCTGCCTCACCTGTCTCATTTCTGCCTCACCTGTCTCATTTCTGCCTCACCTCTGTCACTCCTGCCATATTTGCCTCACTTCTGTTTCACCGCTCTCACTCTTGCTCCACATGCATTACCCCTGCCTCAGTTCCTTCACTCTTGCCTCATTTACCTCACCCCTGCCTCACCTCATTCACTCTTGCCTCACCTGTCTAACTCCTGGCTCGCCTGTCTCACCCTTGCCTGGCGTCTGTCTCATTTTAACCAGTCTCATTCATGCCTCACCCAAATCACGCCTTCTCTCTCTCTCTCTCTCTCTCTCTCTCTCTCTCTCTCTCTCTCTCGTTTCCTGAGGTGGTTCGGTCATAGGGAACGAACGGTGGATGAGAAACTGATTAAAAGAAGTACAGTACGAGTATAAAAGATAATGGTGGCTGGAAGAAGGAGGGGCTGACCAGGACATCACTCACTCACTCACCCACCTACCTACCTCCTAAATATTCAACCTCGTACTCATTTACATTCTCAGACACTCCTAGTCTCAAATCTCAAACACTGACTCTCTTCCCACTTCATTCACATACACCCACACCCACCTGATTTTTCACTTACCGTATCTATTATCTCATATACACCATGTCTTTCACTTCCACACTGAATAATTCTCTCATCTATCTATCAGCTCACAGACTCAACATTTCCCCGATCTATCCTCTCACTCACCTACCCTCTCATTCCTCCCACGTAGGCCTACCCTCTATTATATTTTCAATCATTCCACAAATTATCTTTTCCACTCGCCTTCTCACATACTCACTCTAAATCACACATACTCAGACATCTTTCCTTTCACCCATCTCACTCCCCAACTCTCTTACCCAGGCACTCACTTCCACTTCACACACTAAGTAAGTCACTCCCACACATCCCCTCACTCACACATTCTCTCCAACATTTCCTCATTCAGACATTTTCTCACACACTCCGTCATTCACTCATTCTCCCACACACTCTCCCTCATCCACTCACTGACTCTACCACATACCCTAATTCACTCATTTCCCAACATTCACCCTCACTTACGTAATCACTCTCACCCACTCCCTCATTCACTCACTCGCTCCCCACATACTCCCTCATTCACTATTCCCTTACACACTCCCTCACTCACTTACTCTTTCACACATTCCCTCATTCACTCACTCACTCTCCCTCAATCACTTACTCGCTCTTTCACATCCTCCTTCATTCACTCACTCGCGCTTTCAGACACTCCCTCACTTTCCTTCATTCACTCCCACACCCACTCCTTCACTCTTCTTCATTCACTCACACACTCGCTCCCTCATCCTCCTTCATTCACTCCCACAATCACTCCATCACTCTCCTTCATTCACTCACACACTCACTCAATCTCCTTCATTCGCTTCCACACTCACTCCCTCACTGACTGTTGGCGCATCTGTGAGTGAGGCCAGTTCAGCACCTGCTTCCACCACCAAATGCACATCAAAGTAAACACTCGCTTTGATACCTTACACCACCACCACCATCACCACATCCATTATTATTTTAACTATTATCACTACACCACCACCATCACCACATCTATTACTATCACTATTATCACTACTACCATCATTATTACTGCTATTTACACCACTGTTACCACCATTATTATTAGTACTACTACCACCATCATCACCACCTCTACTACCACTATCACCTCAACTACCACTATTACCACCACTGTTTCGATCACCAACATCATCCGTTATAACCAATACCATCATCATTACAACCAATATTACCATTATTACAGCCACTATTATTACCACTGCTATCACCACCACTATTACCACTACTACCACCACCATGTCCATAACCACTGCTTCTGCCGCTATAGCTGCCATAACCAATGTTATCATTTTACATCACTGTTACCATTACTACTATCACCACCGCAGTTATGAATATTGTCACCACTAATTTCACCACCATCAGTTACAAGGTCAGCCAAAACCTTCGCCCACGAATGGGTATCGTCCGCCATCACTAAAAAACAAGATTTGTACTCTTTGCTATAAATAAAATTATTGCAATTTAACTATGGGGACTTATTAGACAAGGTGTTGTCCACGTACAAAAAAAGTGTCAATATCTCAATCTGTTCCTCAAGTATGTCAAACAAATGTACTTTTGTACCATGGAGGCATAAATTGTACGATACGGCTAAATGTGTTCTGACAAATGGTCCTTTGACAATCGCAGCTTCGCTAAAATCTAATCAGTTCTAGCCACATATCCCAGGATACTGCCCACAAAGTTTTAACAGAATCTACCTACTTGATTTTAGGATATTTCTGTCTCTCTCTCTCTCTCTCTCTCTCTCTCTCACACACACACACACACACACACACACACACACACACACACACACACACACACACACACACACAGGTGATTACAATACCGCCTCGCTAGGCGCAGACGATAATATGACGCACTATCATCACGATTTGAAAACTATTATATCTGTTAGTTACGCTACCATCACCACTATCATCACTACCGTCACGATCACCACCACTCATCATTATTATTTGCATTGCTGTCACTCTTATTATTACTAATATCGTCACTACTTCTATCGTAACCACCATCCCTGTGGCAACAATTATTTATTAGCGTACTGTTATCACGAATATTATCAATTATCATTATTACCATCATCAATACTAACGCTGCACAGTACATACATGAGAATATGGGCAAGTAAGTACTTTGGAAGGAAGGGAAATGAGAAGAAGGGTTAAAGGGAGATAGGGCGACAAAGAGGAAATAAAAATGAAACATAGGTGATCTGCTAAACAGAAGATGAGAAATGAATTGAAGAAAAAATAAGGGAGGAAAGGAGAGGAAAAACGGAGTGAGGAAATGAGAGATCTGAAGGAAGGGGAAACAAAAATAACCTGAAGGAAAAGGACAGAACATAATTATACTGTAACAGGGAGAAAAGGAGATAAGCAAGGAGATAATTCGAGAACTTGAGAACTGAGAGAAGAGGAGAGAAGACAAGTATGGGGAACATTATGAGAAACATAAAAGATCAGAGAAAGGTAAAGCAAAGGAGTGAAGTATGACTGTAGTGACAGAATGGGAGAAATGAGAAGCTACAACAGAGGAGAAGTAGGCGATGACAGATGTAAAGAAGAGGTGGGAGACATGGAGGCAATGGGAGAAACAGAGACCTGAGAGGAGAGGAGAGTATTCTGAGAGAAATATGTGTGTATGTGTACAGTATATGAGGGACAGAATCGCAGAAAACAGAATGACTAGCGGTAGTGGGAGTGTCGAGTTTAAGAGGGAAACGGGGGAAGACGTGAGCTGGTAGGGTGGAAATGACAGAGAAAACAGAATGACTAATGGGAGTGTCGAGCTGAAAAAGGAAAGGGTAGAGAGGTGTGCTGGGAGGCTGAAACAGACAACGGTGAAGTGAGTGAGATGGAACACTGGGTGTGGAAGGGAGTGTGGGATGAAACAGGATAGACAAATATTCAATTATTCATATATATATGAAAGATGAACGAAGGGTTGGGAAGTAAGGAAAGGGATGCAAGGTAAGAGGAACGATAGATGGGTGATGGGAGACAAGGTGTTATGGAAGGGGTGAAGGGTGACGAGAAGGTGGAAGATGAAGGGATGGGAGAGGTAAAGGAAGGGAGGGTGAGGGGATGGGGTGGAAGGAAAGGGGATGGATGGAAAGATTTGCATGAAGAAGGGATGGTTGAAAAGATTTGCATAAAGAAGGGATGGATGGACAGATTTGCATAAAGAAGGGATGGATGGACAGATTTGCATAAAGAAGGGATGGATGGACAGATCTGCATAAAGAAGGGATGGATGGACAGATTTGCATAAAGAAGGGATGGATGGACAGATCTGCATAAAGAAGGGATGGATGGACAGATCTGCATAAAGAAGGGATGGATGGACAGATCTGCATAAAGAAGGGGAAAGGTGGAAAGTGAAGGGAAAGTAGGGGAGGGATGGAGGGTGAGGGTAGGTACTGCACACAGGAGGACAAAAAAAATCAAACGGCAACAGGCCTATTAGTCCTTTCGAGCTTGTTCGCTACAGGAAAGGTTAAAACTAAAGTTAACTTCAGTCAAAGACAAGGATAGAAGAGCAGGAAGGTTCTTCCCACCCATCCAACCCTCCAGCCGAAGCCGGCAGGAAATGGTGAGAAGGAATACCGTGCAGCATAGTAAAGCTGTCATGAAAATTATATAGGAAAGGAGGAATGGAAACCATATTCTACAGACAATTCTAACATGCAAGAGAAAAAGTTCTTGTCAACTTAAGAAATATGCTGTCACTCTATGGTTACTAATACGCCCTCCATGTTATCAACTGCAAGAAATTTTAATTAATAAATGTATTAATCATTATGTGTGACGAAAGGAATGGAGGGTGATGGTAAGGGCGAAGAGCTGGGGTGAGGTGAGGTGAGGTGAGGTGAGGTGAGGTGAGGTGAGGTGAGGTGAGGGGAGGGGAGGGGAGGGTGAGGGAAATACTGGAGAATACTGGGCGAGGGAAATGATGAAAAGTGGAGAATGGGGGAAAGGGTGAAGCTGGGTGAAGTGGTGGGTGGAAGATGGAGGACCAAGGAATGGGTGGAGGGTGGAGGAGAGGATGAGTGGCAAGCGAGGAAAGAAGCAGAAGGAGAGAATGAGTAGCAAGCAAGGAGAGGGACGGAAGGAGAGTGAAGTGGTGAAACAGGGAGATGGGATGGAAAGATTAACGTAATGAAGGAGGAAAATGGGAGGTGAAGGTTGGGGTTTAGCAGTGACGGGAAAGGTGGGGTGGAGGGTGAAGGTCAGGGCTGAGCGGTGAGTGAAAATGAGGGGAAGGTCTATGTGGAAGGTGAGGGGAGGGGATGGAAGGATGAGGGAAAATGTGGGGAAGGGACGGATGGAGGGTGAGGGGAGTGGATACAAGGATGATGGGAAAGGAGGGGAGGGTGAGGGGAGGATGAGGAGAAATGAAGGGAAGGGAGGGGTGGAGTGACGTGGACTGACACCTCCCTGATTGCGTGGGATCCCAGTGAGGTGCTCATGACAAATGGACGGCCGCCCTTGAAACCCCCCCCAACCCCAAACCACCTCATCGTTGCCCCTCCTCTCCTACCCCACCCTCCATCCCAGTCCACGTTTCCCTCCCTCTGTTCCATCGTCCCTCCTGTCCTTTATTTCACTCTCCCTTCAAGCCCTCTTTCCCCTGTTTCCTTGCCCTTTCATCTTTCCAGTCCTCTCGTTCCTGTTTCCCTTCCTTCATAACCCCTTGTCCCTAGGTCCTCTCCCTGCTGAAACCACCACCTCTCATCCTTCGTCTCCCCCTCTACCTTATTTCCCCTTTCTCCTTTCAACCCCCCTCCTCCATGCTCTCTTCACCCTGTCTCCCCACGTCTTTGCCCTCGCTTCCCTCCACCCTGCCTCCACGTCCTCTCCCCTCCCAGCCTCCATTTTCCACTCCCTCTCCCCCTCTGCCCTTCTCCCGCCGACTCTTTATACATTTTAATGAAGCTTTGTTTGCTGCGACGCCCATTGTATTGATACGGTAGCTCTATGAACGCCGGTCTGTTTTCTTCTTACAGTTACTATCACCACCTTAATACATTTTGCTATGACATCAGAAGACTGATGAAATTAACTCCTTCAGCTAGGGGATATGTTTGTTAAGTACTGTTGACGTTTTCTGGTGATTTAATTCAGTTAATGAGAGACTTTCCGAACTAGCGGGGTTATTATAGCTCTCACTGCTTCCTTCCATAATAAAGCTAGATTAAGTCCTTCACCAAATCGTCTCGTGGTAGTGCGAGTAAAATAAACATGGTCGTACTGAAGGGGTTAGCAAAGAGCTTACATGAACATGCGACACAACCCATCATCAAGCTCCCAGAATTCATAGGGTCCATTTTATCGCCAACAGGTCGCCTTACAATCGCCTGTGGGGCAGAGCCACTGCATCCGCTGTCAAGAAAAAAAGGGCTCCAGTCCTGCTCCTGTGCATCTCCTTACGTACTTCCTGTAATCCCTTCCATTGTTCATCAACGCTTTTGCATCTGTATGTCTGTTCCACTGTTTCTCACACATTCAAGTCTGGTGGTTCAGTGGTCACAGCAGTAGGGGTGGCAAACATGTGCTACAAGTAGATTCAAATCCCAAAAAGGCGGCAGGAGGTTTGTCGATCACGTAATGCCACAAGAGGTGTGGGCCGGTCATCCACCCTTAAGCATTCAGGAGTATTGCAGTTTAGCCTAGGGACAGCACACCTCTCAAAGGGTAATGTGAGACTGGCTGTTACCTAGACACACTCGTATGGCTTGATGTGGACATGGCACTGACGAAGCTAAGCAAATAACCTTCAATAAGAAAGTGTCATCTTTATTTCATTCTGGCTAAGGCTGGACGATTTTATTCAAATTAAACGAAAGTCCTCTGGCTGAGAAGATAAGAAATAATCTCCTGTAACATACTCAGTGCGACGATGTGCTTTCTATCTTATTCTGGTGCTGAAGAGGAACGACTTCATGTGGTGGCATCAATAAAATTGGTACGCTCAAGTGTCTAGCTACTCAAAAGTCCTTCAACCATTTCCGTGTTTACGGAAAGAACGATGGTAGACTGCAGGAGAAGGGCAATGCCTGCAGTCCACCGGATCCACACTGCATATGAACCTGTAGCAACAACAACAGCAAAGGTATCGTATTCTGGTCAACACAAGAGGATACTATTCGGGGGTGGGATTCTCAAAGGCATTTACGATGGATTCCCTGTCGTATCTCAGATTAGTTTTTGCAGGATGGTGAACAACGTTAGCATCTTTCCCTGTCCTGCGTCCTTTCTTCAATAACAATTCCTGGTTACGAGAGGTGAACTGTCATACTGTTATCTGTTTTGGATGGATGGACAAAGAACGATGGGTATAGAAACTTTTCAAAAGCAAATTACAGATACGTCTGAGGATCCTAACCCAGATTATTAGATGCCCCATGGCTGCCATGAAGGTTAATTCGTACATACATCAATGAGAATGTTTTTATTTTTATCTGTCCTCAGTAGATATCGAAAGGGATGCATATAGATCTCTCTGAACAGTCCTAACAGGTGTACCTTTTTATGACGAATTTAAATGTATATATACATTAAAGTTGCTACAGTTCAAGATTCGAACTGATTAGAAATAATCAAGTCAACATGGTGGAAACACGATACAACCATAACATTATTACCTACAATGGGTCGCATGGGTGGACGGATTGGTGGAGTGGGCAGGCTGGGTGGGGTGAGTGGGCAGGGTTGGTTGGTGAGTGGGTAGTGCGAAAATGGGCCCACGGTAGGAATAGGGCCATGAGGAACATATCCCTGGGGAAATGGGTCCAAGGAGGAACACAGGTGTGGGTAAAATGGGATCCCGGGGGTCTTCTCCCAAAGGAGGAATGACCATCCAGGGTCCCAGACAATGCCAGTATGCACGATCACAGAGTTTTACCCGGGCAACGCCTGATACCTTTACTAGTGAATGATAAAACTGATTGAATGGAGTTTGCCGGATGAACGCAACTTGAAGTGCATACTTTCCAACGTGCCAGTCAACGGAATGCCTCTGCACGACCTGTATGTACAGGGTGACTGTATGGTGGGTTTAGTATCACCTATATTATCTTTAGTTCAGTACCAACACATCCAGAAACAATTACACCTCCTGGTTACATAAGATTACATTATACATTTGTCGTTAAACTGCTCTCTAGTCAGTGATCTCAAACCAATTATTAGTATTATTTCGCACTCTGAGAAACATAAACGTACTAAAGAGAGAGAGAGAGAGAGAGAATGACAACTTCCCCCCTCCCCGCCTTTTCTCCCCAATTTCCATGTCAAACGTGGCAGCGACCCTCGGAGCCCAATTTCCCTATTCATAAATATAGCCACCAGGAACCAAAGTTATTCTCGAAGTTTTAAATGCACCGGCAACATCAAAGGAGCACAGTTTTTAACTCCATAGTATTTTCATTTTTGGACGGGGTGAGTGGACATTTTTTTTTTTTCTGCGTTTGAGTTACTTTTTCACTTTCAATAAGTATCTCTCCAGCCCCGCCTTTGAAGACCAGAGCCTACGAGTCTGAGGGGAGGGAAGGGAAGGGAAAGGGAGGGAAGGGAAAGGAATGAAGAGAAGAGACGGGATGGGAAGGGAAGGGAAGGGAAGGGCAGAGGAGATGAGAAGAGTAAGAAAGGGAGACCAAAGAAGGGATGAGAAACGAATGGATGGGATGGGGAGCAAAATCAGGGAAAGGAGAGGGAAGGGGAGGGCAGGGCCGGTCAGAGCATGGCAAGTGTGTCCCGTCTGTATAACCCACAACGTCTGTCCGTCTGCCCCTCCCTTTGTCATACCTGTGCGAGAGCCGGTATTATGGTGTGTGTGTGTGTGTGTGTGTGTGTGTGTGTGTGTGTGTGTGTGTGTGTGTGTGTGTGTGTGTGTGTGTGTGTGTGTGTGTGTGTGTGTGTGTGTGTGTGTAAATTTAAGCCTATCTTGCAATAATTGGTCTTCTTTCTCTCCCTTTCCTTGTTTAATCCAACACTGCGTAGCTGAGTGGTTTTGTCCTGTCCTGACTTCATTACATTGTGTTCCGTCGTGCCACATCCCCTGTACTCTTTGTTCTGCCATGCCTGTAACTTGTCCTACCCTGCCATACCACCGTAAGTTTTCCTTTCCATACTGTGTCCCACTTTCCTCTTTCATCCCTCCCCAACACCCATCTTTTTGGGTGGGGGGGGGGGAGGATCTTAACTATTTTCCTTCACCCTGCCTTGCGCTGTCCTCTCATGTTCCTCTAGTTTTGCCTTCCCATAAATTGTCCCTCTCTGTCCTTCCAATTTGTCCTGGTATATGGTCCACTATGTTTTGTCATGCTTTCCCTCCAATGCCTAGAATTTCCATGGTTTCCTTTAATTTATCACTGATTTTCTAAATCAGCTATAGGATCATCAGTTAACCATCCATCTCTACACACACACACACACACACATCCCTCCCACACAGCTATATTCCAGTAAATGAGCACACACACACACACACACACACACACACACACACACACACACACACACATACCCCTCCCACACACAGCTATATACCAATTAATGAGCACACGTCCGTTCTCACACACACACCTCCCACACACACAGCTTTATATCAGTAAATGAGCACACATCCATTCACACACACACACACACACACACACACACACACACACACACACACACACAAACAAATGCGCACACAGAACCTTCCACACGCACACAGACACGCAATACCAAAGGAAGCGGCCACACACGCTATCCCATGACCTCCAACATTGTCTATATAGCTTCCCCATACACCTTTCCTGCTAAAACTCTCTCTCTCTCTCTCTCTCTCTCTCTCTCTTTCACACACACACACACACACACACACACACACACACACACACACACACACACACACAGTGACTTGCACTTTCGTGCACCTTCAACACACGCACGTTCCACACCTGAGCTCTGAAAACACTTTTAGCTCAAAGACATACTTTATATTGTACTATGACCATCTGGACACAATTTTATTCAGCACTGTAGAGACCTGTCGGGATGAAACAGTTATTAAATGCACAACTACTCCCAACACTCTCACAGTCACAGCCGTTATTACCACCATAAACATAAAAAATGCACAAAATAAGCACTTACTATCAAAATATTAACACAATTACCACAAAAACAACTGAGCACAAATTCACTACCACAACCACAGCACACCTCTCACATCTCATCACTACTACACCACTACCATATCACGAACACAACTACTGGTATCAGTTATCCCAGTACTACATTACCATTACCATAATCAATACCATCAATATCCATCAACAACACAGTTACCACTACACCCTCACCACAACTGAACATCACTACAACCTCATAAAACCCATGTCTGGGTCTCATCTTCCATCTCATTTCATTCTGTACATTCCTCTCTCCACACACACACACACACACACACACACACACACACACACACACTCTTGCCCATCCAATTCATTTCAACCTCCACACCCACTAACCTCAACTGCAACCCCACCATACTTATTTCCAAACCTTCCCATCCCATCCAATACTGTCCATCTCATCCCGTCTTATTGTGTCCCTTCACTTCAGTAGTCCCCACTCATCTCTATATGGACCCCACAACGACCACTTCCAGAGCCACTTCCCATCCCACTCACAACTGTCCACCTCATCCACTTCCACAACTCTAATTCAGTCCACAAACTCCTGCCCACCCATTCCACTCACTCGAGCCTACCCGACCAACTCTTATCCAACCCACCCATTCCTGTCCATCCCACCCTCTCCTGACCCCCTTCTCCCCCCACCCCCCACCCACTAGCCCTAACACAGCCCGTAACCCTAACACAGCAATTTCAGTAACTCTAACCCTCATCTCCCTTTCTTCTGCCTTTTTTCTACCGCTGGCCGATAGTGGTCTTCCCTCCCTCCCCTCTCCCCTCTCTTTCTCTTCTTGTCTCCCATACTTTTCTCTTCCCCTTCCACCCTCCTTCCCTTATTTCCATCCTTTCACTTCCACTTCCTGATCTTTCCCTTCCCTTCTTCCCTCATCTTTCCCCTTCCTTTCCTCACTCCCTTCCATTCCCTTCCCCTCCCTCCCTCCCTCCCTTCCTTCCTTCCTTCTCTCTCCCTTCCCTCGCTCCCTCTCTTTCACTTTCCTTCCTCCCTCGCTTGTCCTTCCCATTCTACCCCTCTCTCTCATTCTTTATCCCCCTTCTCTTACTCACTGGCCATTAACTTTCTCCTCTTTCTCCCTACTTCTCTTTCCCCATTCCCTCCCTCCATCCATCTCTTTCCCTTCCCTTCTCTACAGTCCCTCCCCCGTGTCTCCCCCTTTCCCCTTTCCTCTTTCTCTTCTTTCCCCTCCCACTTTCCAGCTTCCTTCACTCCCTCTCCCCTACCTTCTTTCCTCCCTCATTCACTAATCTCCTCCTCTCTTCATCGCACCTTCCTTCCTCACTCACTAACCCATCCTTCACTTATCTTCCTCCCACTCTTCCCATTCCTTCATCATCCCTCACTCCCCTCTTTCTTTCCCTTTCCGTCCTGCACATCTATCTTCCCTTACATCCCTCCTTCTCTATTGTAATCCCAGCCTGAATCCAGTTATTTCCTTCTTCACTCGCTCCTTTATTTTCAGACTATCTCCTATCGCGCCTCTTACCCTCCCTCTCTTCTGTCTATCCGTTCCTTACTAACACTAATCATTCTCCTTCTCTCCATCTCTTCCAGCCTTCTGACTTTGTGTTTGATTTTTCAGTTCCTGATTTCTTCTCCTCTGTCCCCTTCCCTCTTTCCAACTTCCCTCCTCCCTCTTTTAATATCTATCAGTTTCCACACGACTCTCTCTCTCTCTCTCTCTCTCTCTCTAGTAAGTGAGACAGAGAATACAGCGACTCTCCGTTCTCTCCCACTCATCTAAACTTTGTCCTTGACGGCCCTCCACTCCCCTCCTTGCTTCCCCTCCCGTCCTCCTTTTCTTCCGCCCATACATCTCCCCTTCCCCTCTCTCGTGTTCCAGCATCGCTTTCCTTCCCGGTATCTTCCCTTCTCTTTCCCCATCTCCTTTACTGCCTCTCCCATTAAGCCTCTCCTTCCTTTCTTCCACCTTCCTCCCATACCCTCCTCTTCTTGCTTTTCTCTTTCTTTCTCATTCCATTTCACTCCCTCTCTTTCTCCTCCCTGCCTCTCACTTCAACCCTCCCACATCACCTTCCCATTCCTACCCTCGTTTCCTTCCCTCTCTACTGCCCTCCCCCTCCCTAAAACCCTTCCTACCACTCACTGCATCTTCTCCTCCTATCTTTCCTTTCCTTTACATTCACCTTTCCCTGCCCCTCTTGCCTCTCCCATCCTCGCCCACTCTCCTTCGTTCATAAACTCTCTCTCTCTCTCTCTCTCTCTCTCTCTCTCTCTCTCTCTCTCTCTCTCTCTCTCTCTCTCTCTCTCTCTCTCTCTCTGTCGTTCCCATTCTACCTCCTTTCCACGTCTCCTATCCCTCCTGACCATTTCACCGCCCCTCCTCCTCCTTCAGTCTCACCGTCACTCCCTCCCATTTCACATCCCACCATCTCCCTTCTCTCTTATCTTTCCAGTGCTGCCTCCCCTTCCACTTCCAGCCCTCCTTCGTCTACCCATTTCCCCTCCCCTTCTCTCTCTCTTCCCTCCCTCCCTTCCTTCCTCACACTCTTCCCTCCCTCCCTTCCTTCCTCACACTCTTTCCTCCCCCCCTTCCTTCCTCACACACATCATACCTTCCCCTCTATTTTGTTCATCCCACTCCACCTCCACTTCCTTTCTTGCCCCTCCTCCCTCCCTCCCTCTCTCCAACTCCATTTCCCACTCCTCTATAAGGCCTATTTGCTTTATTACTTCACGTTTTCTCCCTCTTCTGTCTCTCCCTCCCAGCTTCTCACCCCACCTTCCCTCCCCTTTTAAATGCAAAGCATCTCTAGGAGAGGCTCTTTATGTCTGTCCATCACTAACTTATCGTAAACGAGGCGTTTCCCTCCCTTAGACTTTAGTGATTTTAACACTGCCTCTCACTAGGGCCTCTAAGCCCCCTCTTCACTCCCGCAGAAATTAGCGAAACGCCATGTTAGAGCCCTGAAGCTCCCGCATGTATCTATAATTTTTGTACTTGTTACTGTTTATAGGTTACCTCCTACTCACCACCTCACCTTTTCTCCCTATCTCCCCTCCCCCTCACGCCCCACCTCTTCCACCTAGCCTACATCTCTCTCTCTCTCTCTCTCTCTCTCTCTCTCTCTCTCTCTCTCTCTCTCTCTCTCTCTCATTTACACCACAAGGACATCCCAAGTGTTCCTGAAGACATTCCACCCATCTCAACAAAAAGGATCTCCTTCTTGACACACACCGACAGGAAAGCACTATGAATACCTACAGATCCTGGGTACACTTAAGGAGAGGTATACATGAAGAACTCCCACACGCCCAGCACTCACTCCAACACGACCCTCGCCTCATCAAAGCAAACTTGAACTGTTTTTTTAATATTGTGGCACTGAGGTATATTTCCCTTTGAGAAGTGAAGGCCCTTTGCTCTCTCTCTCTCTCTCTCTCTCTCTCTCTCTCTCTCTCTCTCTCTCTCTCTCTAGCATGTAGGAGATGAAGCATAATTCTGTTGCCTCCCACTCGCCTCCCCCCTTCCTACCAACCGCTTCTACCTTACCTTTCCCTTCCGTTCCTTCGCTGTCGCTATCAACTAAAAGCGTCCGAACACCAACACACAAAACTTATACCTTTCATAAGCACATGATGCACGGTACCAAAAACGTGCCCTTGTCCTTTTCACTAGGAACAGTTGTATGTAGGTCTTCTAATCTTTGTAACTTACTTGGTGGCAACGAAATGAGATTATTCAGCTCCGGGAAATACCACTTAGCCAAAAACTAATTAATAACTGCAATATCCATGTTCAGTATAATATTTTTTTATCCCTGAAAGCACCGTAACGGCACATTGTTTATCTGCTTCAATCACTGTTTGTGCCTTGTTTGTGCTTTAAATTTTCGTTCTATATTCACAAAAGTTTGTCTCCTTTTTATACTTTTATTTTATTAAGAACTCTTTCTCGGTAAGTCCTTATCTACTTTCATATATGTCAGTTGTTGTTCAAAAGCCGCAAATGGAAAACCACTTGCAAGGGGTGCGAACTGCCAGGCTGTGTTTCCCCTCGCACATCCGCTCTGTTAAAAATTCAAGGTGCATCTCAAAAATAATCCGAGGCCCTCGTTAAGCCTTTCAATACTAAGATTTTCTCTACCTTTGCAAAACTGTCTGTTTTGGCCTGATATGCCTGAGTCCATAGCAGCAAAGGGTTGTGAGATCAATTTGAACTCTCTGATAGCTAGGACTTGTCTCACAGTAACAAAATCTGCTTAGTCTTTCCCACTAAAAAAGCCACTGTCACAGTAGTAAAGATGGTCCATATTATAATGACTGGCGGACTGACTACAATTATAGGCATGGCTACGTAACAGTAAGGGACACTCGCCAGACAATATCATAAAAAAATCTACGGCATACCTCTATACATGATAAACGACAGAATAATCTTGAAAAACCTCATCCCTCTCGATGAAATAGCAACAAAACGGCCTGACCATTCTTCAAACAAAAGAATGAATTTCTAAAAGCCTAAAATAGTCAGAAAAAAGAATGAAAGAAAGGAACATTGCCAGGACTGCAGGCAGCCACCTTACGCATGGAGAAGAGAGTGTACTTCCCATCTGAATACAACACTGTGAAGTTACCTCCTTACAGCAACATACTGTAACTCGGACTTCTATGTGAACCCAACCTAATTCGTATCCGCCTAAATATTTCGATTAACTACAGTTATAATTATATAAGTCTTAAGTGATTTGTTATTATAAGACTCGTATAAAAGAAGGAGCGGAAGCTTTGGTTAAGTCCTTCAGTATGGTGAGTTCTATAACAACTCCAAGACCCTTCTTAAGGCCAGACTACAAACGCCTTCACAACAGAGGTGACACACCTACTGAGTTGCTGTGTTAGTGAAGGAGTGATTATCTTATGCCAGCCAGCTGGCACCGGGGATCACATGTCAGATCGTTCCCTGTCTTGGGTTTGTAGGTTGGATAAGTTTGGAAGTTTTGAGGATTTGGTGTTTTAACCTTGGGCAATATATACAAAATGTTAAAATGTCATGGGTTCATTTCGGAAGGTCAGTACCCTTCGGTTTTGTTCTAGGACGCAAAGGTCTCGAGATAATTTACGGTTTCAAAAATTTAAAGCTGGCTTTGAAATGTGAGAATTTAGTATTAAACCTATGGGAATGTGTGGAGAAAGCTGAAATCTCATGGGCTGGTTTTAGAAAGGGTCGGCGCTCCCCGGTTTTGCTCTAGGATGCAAGGGTAATCGATGTATTTAGATTTTCTACAATTGTAGGTCAGTAAAATTTTGAAATTTAAAGAATTTGACATTTAACCATTAGGAACTTGTAAAGGGGGTTTCAAATTTATTGGATTAATTCCGGAAGAGGGAAGGGGTCAGCATCCCTCCGGTTTGCTCATGGATTCACAATCTTCGTGATATCTGGGTTTTCTAAAATTTAGGTTAGGTGATGAGGAATGATAATTGGGTGCAGAGAGTGAGATGTGTTAACGTTAGGGGTAGGGTTGCGAGAGGTAGGCCGAAAAAGACCTGGGAGGAGGTCACTAAGTGTGACCTCAGGGATAAGGGACTGAATAGGGAAGCTACCAGAGCTCAAGCAGCATGGACAGCCATTTAGTGACCCACGCCGACGCATGCAAGCATGTTGGAGCCTTTAAAAACGAAACGACGAAACGAAATGTAAGGTTCGAAATTTTGAGAATTTAGTGTTTACCTAATATGGTGCAGCGGATGTTGAAGTATGACTTTAGTTTCGGAAG
>NC_137040.1:13895496-13920496 GCF_032717465.1 Coenobita brevimanus | reverse complement strand
AGTCATAACGGCGACGATAACGACAATGAACATAAAGATAACAACTACAGAGCCATCTATCACAGTTCCAGTCTTGCTGCACTGTTGCAAAAAATGGTTCGCCTATTATTTCACACGCCTTCTACCTCTCAGTTTCTTGTGTATGATATCTTTTCTGTAGATGACTCTCCCTGATATGATGCGCCAGTGAGGACGGTGACGGAACTGCTCTAAGTGTTAAGCAGACGCCGTGGAACAGTAAGCTGACTTTTGTCCTTGACTGTACACCTCTCCTTGTAACAGTCACTGCCCCCACTGACCTTGACCTGCGACCGATCCAGCCTCACTCCTGAATGGCACAATTGCCGAGCTTCCACCTGAACCTGTGCGCGGAAATCAGGTACCTATATTCCTAAACTTTATTAAGCCTCAAGTTTTGCTTAATAAGACTGTTTTGTGCTTATACCTTTACAAAAACCTAGAGGGAATATTAATTTCTCTCCACTGCGATGGTCTTTCTTTGTTTCATTTTATACCTCCTGTCACCAAACTATTATTCAGCTCAAACGAGACTTGTCATAGCAAATGGGGATAACAGAAATAGCTCGGTATGAAATTTCTCATCCATTCTGAGTACAATCGTCTGGTTGTAGCATGAACAAAATAAATATGAGAGAGAGAGAGAGAGAGAGAGAGAGAGAGAGAGAGAGAGAGAGAGAGAGAGAGAGAGAGAGAGAGACGGCAGGAGGGAGTGTCACTAAGATCGCGGCCAACCAGGCGAAGAGGAAAGGAGGGAGAAAGAGCGGCGGAGAGGAAGGGAGAGGAGAGGAGAGGAGAGGAGAGGAGGAGAGGAGAGGAGGAGAGGGGAGGGGAGGGGAGGGGAGGGGAGGGGAGGGGAGAGAAGGGGACAGGAGAGGAGAGGAAAGGAAAGGAGGGGAGGGGAGCGACGGGAAGAGGAGAGGAGAGGAGAGGAAAGGAGAGGAGGGATGGGAAGGGGAACGACGAGAAGAGAAGAGGAAAGGAGAGGAGGGAAGGAGAGGGGAGCGACGGGGAGGGGGGAGGGGAGAGGAGAAGAGAGAGCAAAGGTGAGATGAATAGAGAAGAGGAGGAGGGGGGGGGTGACGGAAGGGAACGAGAGGATAGATAGGAAGAGAGGAAAGAATATGCGAGGAGACATCAAAATATGACAGGAAAGGAAACGAGAGGGGCGGGGAGAAGCAGATTGGAAAGATGGATATAATACTAAATAGAACAGAAGGGGATTGAAAGGGAAGCAACCGAGGGAAAAGTAGGGATCGAAGACGGGAAAAGGTATGAAAATGGTGCAAATAAAGTAGAGGCTGAAGGACCTTGAGGGAATGGAGAGAAGAGTAGTGAAAAAGAGGAAGAAGGGATGGCAGAGGAAAAGAGGAGACGAAAATGGAAGAGAGAGGGAAGAGGACGAAGGGAGAGGGGTAGACAGACAGAAAACGATAAGAAGGGAGTTAGGGAGTATAACAGAGAAAAAAGAAAAGACAGTGAAAGGGGAAAGATAAAAGTAAAGACCAGAAAGACAAAAAAGAGAAAAGGAGGTAAATGGACTGAAACGGAAAGACGGGGAGATAAACGGACAAAAAGAAGACAAGAGTGAAGTATGAAGCTGGCTTGGAGTAATTGTAACTGTAATTTAATTGAAATAATATTAATTACACATTTTTAAGATAATTTGTAATTGTAATTGTAATTCGTTATTTCTAATGATGTGTAATTATAATTGTAATTGTAATTGTGTTTTTAAGTAATATAGTAATTGTATTTGTAATTGTAATTGAGCATTTAGGAGAAGAACAATTATAATTACATCACACAAATACTTTGATAAACGTATATAGTATGATATACTGAACAGAGAGAGAGAGAGAGGGAGAGAGAGAGAGAGAAGGGTAGATTTGCTCTGAAGTAAACATGTTACACGAGACAGTATTATTAGATGATACTAAAAAAAAAAAAAAGTGTATAAATGTTTTGAGTAATCTGCAATTTGTTATTTTTGTTTACGTGTGTATAAGTAACTGAAATATAATTGAACACAAACTAGGTTGTAATTGTAATTGCAATTGTAATTTGGAAGTATTAAAACTGAGTAATTGTAATTGTAATTGTATTAGTCATATTTTTCCTTCCCTGTAATTGTATTTGTAACTGTAATGTAATAATGGGCAAGTAATTCTAATTGTAATTGTAACTGACTGAAAGCATATGTAATTACTCCAAGCCTGGTTCTATGAAGGCAGTAAAGGGCAAAAAGACTAGGCGGGGAAAAGAAAGATGGGGAAAAGACCAGGAGAGATAAAGAATAAAACGATGACAGTCTAAACACAGGAGAGAAGGAGTGAGGAGAAGAGGCAGGAAGAGCAAGGGTACGACCAGAACGGGAAGACGGTGAGAAAGAGAGGAAGATGGAATATAAAAAAATAAAGACAAGGGTGAGGAAAGAAAGGAAGGAAGGCGGAAAAGACTGAAACGGGAAGAGGTGAAGGAAAGGGAGCGAAATGGAAAGAGCAAAATATGCATGGGGATGAAGGATGAACGGAAGGAGAACGTCGGGAACAGAATAGGGCAGAGAAAACAAAAAAAGAACTAGAAAGACAGGAGAAACGAAGAGAACCGACGCAGGAAGAAGAGGGAGATTACAGAGAAAATACAAAGGAGTGCAAAGGAAAGCAAACGGCAACAGAAGTATTGGTCCACTCAAGCCTCTTTGTCGTAGGTTAGGCTACAACCAACTTAACTCTTCTGTGAGTTGAAGACATGGATAGCAAGGCAGAAAGCCTTCGACCACGTACCAAACCCTCCAACCAAAGTCGGCAGGAAACCGTTAAAAGACTACCACGCAGGATAGAGTTTTCACGAAAACCTCATAGGAAAGGATGAAGGGAAACCATGTTCTGTTACAATACGTATCTCATCCTGAAAGGGAAAACATATCTAGTCAACATTTGGTATATTTGTTGTTCTCCGGTTGTGCTCTTCATGCATAGTACTGTAACACGTTACAGTACAATTTAGAAATGTATTATTCACACGTGAATATTCTTTGCTGGGGATTGGAAGACTAATGCTTATCCAGGCAGTTTTATTTAAATCTTATTACACTGGGAGGCAAACAGTTCAGTATATATGGAAATAGTTCCGTTTATATTTACAACTCGACTGAAGAAGTGCTTAGTTTCATTTGACTGGAAGTGCTTGCCAAAAATTTTATGACCATTACCCCTACTATGACTTAATCCATCTACTGTAAAGCACTTTTAGACGGCAATGCCATCATGTAAAATAATTCTGCATACATCGACAAAGTCCCTTCGCAATCTGCGCTTAGTTAAGGTCAAAAGGTTCAGAAGGCGGTGGCTCATTCGGTAGAGAGGCGGCCTGCGGTCCTACTGGACCCAGGTTCAAATCCTCGCTGTGGCAGGGAACAGTTTAAGGATTTGAATTTCATAAAATCAGACTTTACTGATCTACCAGAAGACCCGCCGACATGACGTAAAAATTCCCCCGCTAATACCAATACACCAGTCCTGTATGAGACAACCCTAGCATGTATTCAATATGGACGGTGGGTGTTAGCGCCGATGTGGTGACATGCAGAGAGGTGTATGATATGTAGGAGGACTACTGGGCCTTGGGACCAGGCTGTGAAGCCTATGCCCAGAGTCGAGCACATAAAAAAAAAAAAAAAAAATCTTGTAATGTTCCTCATATGGTTTATTTCTCAACCTACGTATCATTTTTGTCACCATGTGCAGTACTGTCGTTCCTCCTTTTTTTTTTTTTTTTTTTTAAGTGACCAGAACTGGGCACACTACTCCAAAGGCGTGGTCACACGGGTATTAATCCTGGCTGAATATTGCCGGCAACACCACCTCGGCACAAACTGAGTGAAAATTTGGCTAGAGTTGCTGAGATTTTGGAGAAACTATTATGTTCGTCTCGCACCGGCTTTCATGGTGTCCACTGGTGCGCCACCTGTGATATTTTTGAGGTTGTGGAGAAGCTGATTACACTCTGTATACTGATTTAGTGTATCTGCCTAGGGTGGCAGGGATAGTACGTGCTGTCTTAAACTCTGTAGGCAGTATCATAAAGGCAGTTTTGAAGGATTTACCTGACAATGATAAAACCTTCTAAAATGTTGTTTTGAAATTAAATACTGATGTAATCACTGTCTCAAATGCATAAGTTCACACGTCAATTAGTATTCTGCGACAGGCATGCTGAGATCATGACAGGGCATTGTAGAAAAACATGGTCGGCTAGCGGGTCTGGTGTGGGAAAAAGCTTGCACAAAAGTCAGGACATACTCTGCAAGAAACAACTACATTCGCACTTCATTTTTCTCTCATTTTGCACCTTTTTCTGTAGGTCTAAAATATGACATAAACTGCTATGTGCTCATCCGTTTCAGAGTTGTTCCAGTGTGTCCACGTTGTTGAGGATAAACTGCTATCATTGTACGACACGGTCTCAGCACCGAATTAAGCAAACGAGTCTAAACGGCTTAAAACTCGGCTGAATTCCTTGTTACCAGTGGCTGCATATTCTCTAAAATTCAGTGCGACAATCATCGATGATGTTCAGGTAAGAAATGCGTCCATGTGACCGAGCTTTAAGTGTTACCGACAATACTACGGAATTATACATGATGAGGGCGATATTCTCCCATTTATATGCACACGTTTTACCAGTGAATGCAATAATTTGTTGGTTTTCTTAACAAGCTACAGTATGTACACCGTTTGCTTGACTTCCAGACAGTTATTATAAATCCTTCGTCATTTTCATGGATTATATTATCAGGTTGAATAGTTTTCATAGTGTAACTGGTCATAACATTTTCCCACCCAATGTTGAGTATTTTACATTTTTTTCCACTGAAATCTGCCAGGACTGGTCAGAATTAAACTCCTGACCAAGATCTTTCTGAAGTGTCTGCCTTTTTAACAGTGCGCCTGCTTCGTTACTAGTTTTTGTATCACTGGCAAACTCTGATATTTTATACAAACAAAAATAATCCTTTGCAGTTTTAATAATAATGTTCCCCCCTTCTAACGAAATTGGGGAAGCACCACGTATTGTCTTTCTGTCATAATTGCAGATACAGGAAATCGTTAAGAATTCGAGAGAGAGAGAGAGAGAGAGAGAGAGAGAGAGAGAGAGAGAGAGAGAGAGAGAGAGAAAGAGAGAGAGAGAATAAAAGCAAGGGCACGCATGACAAAAGGAAGAAAGTCATACGTAAAAATAAAAGAAATAAGAAACTCTGAAAAAAAACGAGATGAAGTGGAGGGAAAAGTGGAACACAAAAATAAATGAAAGAAAAAACAAAATATTATGGCAACTAAAAAAAAGAGAAAGAGAGGATAAGAAAGAAAAGGATACAGGAAAGGGGATACGAAGAACAACAAGGAAAAGAGGACAGACTGACGAACAAAGGAAGGGAAAAAGAAGGACCGAGAAATAAAAAAGAAATATGGGAGGACTCAAGGATAAAAGAAATACTGAAGGGTGAATGAAACAATACTGGAAAGGGTTAAAGAAAATGGGGAAAATGCTGAAATGGAGAGAGAGAGAGAGAGAGAGAGAGAGAGAGAGAGAGAGAGAGAGAGGAGGAAGGGAAGAGAATAAGAGCGGGAGAGGGAATGGAGGAGGGAAGCGGGCCGGAAGGAAAGATAGAGAGGGAGGGAGGGAAGGAAGGGTTGAGAGCCGGAAGGGAAAAAATTCAAGGGATGGGGAGAAAGCCGGGAGGAGGAAAATGGAGATGGGTAGAGGAGGGAAAAGAGAATGAGGGAAAAAGGAGAGGGTGAAAAAAAAAAGGGGGGGGTGGAGGGGAGGAGAAAAGTAAAAATATGAATAAACCGTATAGCCCCACTCCACAAGACGACACTCCATGCAACCCACAAGCTCAGGAAAACCGCAAATAATACCACAGTCAGCCCTACATCAATTCCGTAACACAAGCACAGTCAACCCTAAAACCGTTTTCTGTCCGGTCGCTAGGCAATGGTTTTCGTTAGAATTATCCTCCTCTTCCTCCTCCAGTTCCTCATCCTAGAAACAAACCGTGCCGAGCCGAAGCCACCCACAGTTCGCTGTTGTGTGTGTGTGTGTGTGTGTGTGTGTGTGTGTGTGTGTGTGTGTGTGTGTGTGTGTGTGTGTGTGTGTGTGTGTGTGTGTGTGTGTGTGTGTGTGTGTGTGTGTGTGTGTGTGAGAGAGAGAGAGAGAGAGAGAGGGGGGGGGAACTGTCAGTAAAAGGTATAAAAAAAAAAAGAGAAACGCAAGGGAGAAAGACGCTGCAAGGTGCAAGGGAAGAGAAAGAAGACAGGAAAGGAGATGGAGAAACAGAGGACAGAGAGAGGAGAAAACAGAGAACAAAAGAAGCAGAAAAAAGGAGAGGCCGCGAGGAAGAGAAAAGGAGAGAATGCAGGAAGTGATGGAAGGACTGAATGATGACTTGTGAGGAAGCAGAGAGAAGAAAGCGAAGGGAAAGGGGAGAGAGAGAGAGAGAGAGAGAGAGAGAGAGAGAGAGAGAGAGAGAGAGAGAGAGAGAGAGAGAGAGAGCGCCCTGCCACATCTCCTTTAAGACAGACGTCACTCCCGTCCAGAGACCGTCAGCAAATCAAACAGTTAAGGTGAGCAAGTCTGTGGGGACCTCCTGCCTCCCTACCTCGCCTGCCTCTGCCACACCCCTGCCCAACCCCTGCTAGGCCTCAATCCCACCCCTGTTTCACCTTCAGTCATCCCTCATCCATCCACACCCCTACCAATATAACCTCCCTGCCTGTCATCCCCTGCTACAGCCTTACCAGTCCTGAATCCCACTACGGGTACATCTTCACCCTGTTATATCCCTCATACACCCCTACCACACCTAAAACTCCTGCCCAGGCCTAACCCCATCATTAACCCACCACTACTATAACATGCCTAATCCAACCCTGCCAATCAATTATTCCATCCCTCAATTACGTTCACCCTCCCCTGCCACACATTACATCTTTTCCTGTAACACCCCAAGCAGCCTGTGTTTATCCCATACCCCCTACATCTTCATTCTCCTGTGACACTGCTAATCCACCCCTGCCCCACCCCTGCAGTATACACCAACCCCACCCCTGCATTACACACCTGTCCCATGACTACATTATACACCTGCCCTACCCCTGCATTATACACCTGCCCTATCCCTGCATTATACACCTGCCCCACCCCTGCACTATACACCCGCCCCGCCCCTGCATTATACACCTGCCCTACCCCTGCATTATACACCTGCCCTACCCCTGAATTATACACCTGTCCTACCCCTGCATTATACACCTGCCCCACCCCTGCATTATACACCAACCCCACCCCTGCATTATACACCAACCCCACCCCTGCATTATACACCAACCCCACCCCTGCATTATACACCTGCCCCGCCCCTGCATTATACACCTGCCCCACCCCTGAATTATACACCTGCCCCACCCCTTCATTACACCACTGCCATTATACCCGTCTCACGTTTTAATCCGACCTTTGTCAATTCTCTGATGAAATTGCAATTCACCATTGGCTTTGCACACTCGTCATGCCTGATTCTCACCCACAGCACACACACACACCTGCCACATTTTCCTCTCACCTGTGTCACACCAGACACCAGATTCACCCTTGCCACACAAACATCCGTTCTAGATCCACAACCAATGTCTACATTCAACGCTGCTCTAAAGTTCTCAGCATGCACACCCCTGCGACACTATCTTCTAATCACTCACACCCTGTCACACTACTGTATCTTCTAAGTACTCACACCCTCTCACACTATCTTCTGATCACTCACACCCTGTCACACTGTTTTCTACACCTCCATATCCCTACCACACTCCCTCTTACACCACCAAGCCCCTGTGACATCACGTCCCTGTCGCATCCCTCATACCCCTGCACACATCACAACACCTTACTACCACGTCTCCGTTGCACACCACTGCAGATTCACACATCAAGTCCTCATTTACACAACCTCAGTTCCAAGCAATCACACACCAACCACACCCCACCACGACTTCCTACTCCGCTCTTCCTTTACCCACCTTCCCTACCTCCTATCCCTTTAATCTCTTGTTACTCGACTACACAGGAACCACATTTTATTATCTGCAGCCAAAGAAATACCTGAAATGGCACGAGTTACTATGACACACCAAAAAAAAAATTATATACATATCGAGTAAATACAACACACAAGAATATCAGAAGCACACCTGGGGACACTTCAAAGGTGTCTTAACCCCTGCCCTGCCATGAACACACTCAGGTATATTATTCAGGCTATAACGATACGATTATATTAATCTTAGTAAAACCCTTTCAGTAAAAAATAATCCCTTTCACCAGGATGGCGTCATTAATTTGTATTCTTGCCATCACCAGACGCTAATACTCAGCTTAGGAGAGCTTATTCGAACTGATGAATTAAGATACTGCTTTTACTAAGCTCTTCACTGCAAGATGTCGATTATAAGAAGCCCAAACTCGTTCGAAGGTGGCAAGAACAAAGTAAATGACCAGGGCATTAAAGAGGTTTTGATCATTCACTACGATGACATACTGTTTCACATAATTCTTGCTACATCCAGATTTTGTTCACATTCGGAACAGAGTATAGGAATGAAAGGGTAAATTAAAACAACTTTACCTAAACTCTCTCGTTTGACAAGTTCCACTAAGCTGACTAAAACGATCTAAAAGAGGGAAAGAAAGAAGTAAAAAAAAAGACTGACGTTAATAAAAAAAATCGAAGAAGAACCAAAGAAACATGCTAAATAACCAGGGCCAGGAGGCAAGCACCAGGCCTTAATGAGTTTTAATTACCTGGCGAAATATGAGAAGGTAAAAGAGTCCCCCCAGGCCGCTCTGAGTAATGAAAATGCATAGGATTATCATAAGGATTTTTGGCTAACGAGAGAGAGAGAGAGAGAGAGAGAGAGAGAGAGAGAGAGAGAGAGAGAGAGAGAGAGAGAGAGAGAGAGAGAGAGAGAGAACTCTTGTGAAACCACAGAAAGATAACCTTGTGTGGCTTCCTTTGGTGACGACAACACACACACACACACACACACACACACACACACACACACACACACACACACACACACACACACACACACACACACACACACAAATGGTAACCCCAGGGTCAATACAGCATATAAGTTACACCCGCCTAAGTTCACCACACAGTTACCAGAGTTTCCGAGCGCGGCGGGGCAAGGCGGGGTGGGGCTGGGTGGGAGCAGGAGAGTATGTGAGGGTGGAGTGGGGCAGGGTAGGTATTAGAGAAGAAAAGGGTGGAGTGGGGTAGGTTGGTGCAAGGAGAGGAAGGGGTGGAGTGTGAGGTGAACCGGGTTGGGCGTGAAATGTGTTGGGTAAAAAATAGGTAGGAGAGGATGGGGTCAGGAGGAGGAGGAGGAGTAGGAGGAGGAGGAGGAAGGGTGTGACAGGATGTGGTAAGAGGACATAAGGGTGGGAGGGTGGGGAAGGGTTGAGTATGAGGTAGGGGTGAAATGGGGTGTGGAGCAGGAAGAGAAGAAAGGGATGGATGAATTGGGTCTGGATGGGGTATTAAAAAAAAAAAAAAAAAAGTGGAAAGGTGGGATTTAACGGGGCAGGAGGAGGAAGAGCTGAGTGAGGCTGAACACAGGAAAGCTTTGAGCAGGGCACGACGGAGCAGAAAAGGGAAGGCAGGGGATGACGAGATACTGTACGGCAGACAGAATATGGGGAGAAGGGGCTGGGCTGTAAACGGTAATAATGGATGGAGTACAGGGACTGGGTGGGCTAGGGTACAAAAGAGTACAAAGGAAATCAAATGGCATCAGGTCTGTTGGTCCTTTCGAGGTTGTTTGTTTTAGCGTAGGTTATAACAAACATAACTATCTATAACACAAGGATGGTAAGTGGAGTGGGGTCGGTGGGGTGGGGTGCTGCGGGATGGTATGGGGTGGGGTAGATTGGAAAAAAGCTGTGAGAATCGGGACAAGAAGGGGGAAACAAGGAACAGCACAGTATACATGGAAACGGTTGAGGTAGAAGGAGCAAGAAAGAAAGTAGGAAGAGGTTGGAAGGGGGTAGTAGTGCGGCGCGTCGTGAGGGCTGAACGAGGCAAGCCTTGGCGGGGTGGACTGAGTCTGCTCTTATTTGTAGTGCTTGCCTAAGAAGTTCCAGAAGTTCCAGACCAGAATAGCGGAGACAGCCAATCCTATCTTTAGAAATTGGCAGAGGATATTACACGCACAGAGGGGGAGGGGGAATTACAGTGCATGAAAGAGTGCTATAAAATCAGAGCAATGTGACAAGGAATATGTAGGAGGATGAAGTACGGAATGCAGCTGAATCAGAAAGTGAAAGATTTAAACAAAGACTCGGCAAGGCAGAGAGGATCTGAATGAGAGTCTGCAGTTTGAAAATGTGGATGGGTGAATGGTGATGGATGGAGTGGGGTGGTATGAAGGAATATAGCTAAGTCAAGAAAGGGTCAGTACATGTAGGAAGTTGGAATGCGATGGGATGAAGAACTGTAGGTAAGTCATGATAAGATCGGATGAAGGAAAGTCTTCATACTGTGGTCATGCTGGAAGATAAGGTAACAAAGAAACTGACAGACAAATTACCGCAGGCAGATGAGTAATTCGCGACTGATTTTGTTGTACTTCTCTTGTTTCATCTGTTTTTACCAGTTTCGTCATTTTTGTTGATTATGTTCTTATGCGAGTACTCTTTGCAAAAGCCTTCATTCGGCCTTCAGTGTTTCACACCTCCAGTCCTTGCCTTCTTAGTGTATGTTTTCGCTTCCTTTAGTGCCACCACCATTCCCTTCTTCCACATCTAGCCGACTACCCTCAACTCCGTATTATTAGCCATTGTCCTCACTAACTCCTATTCCCTCTCTCCTTTCTGTTCACTCTCTCCCTTATGTTTGTCATTTCTTTCCATTCCATATTTCCTCCTGCTTTCAGTTTTCTTCTTTCGGTTCCCTCTTTCTAGTTTTCTGCCCCAAACTCATTTTTCCTGTCAACACTCCCTCTACCCACTGATTTCTCTCCCTGTCCCTTACTTTCCCTTTGCTTCCTGCCCTCACTCCTCACCCCAGCAATATCCTCTCACCTTCACTCTTACCCTTCATCCCTACTCCTGACTCTCTCTCCCCTGCCCTCTCCCTCCAAGACCTACCTTTCCCACCCCCCCTCTATCATCTGCCCTAACTTCCTATCCGTTGTCCTTATCCCCTCACTCTACCTGTTTCCTTTTCCCTTGTGCTCTATTTCCACTATCTTCCCTCTCCCTGTTCTCATTCACAATCCCTTGTGCTGACTCCCTGTCCGCTGGCCGCATTCCCTATCCCCTACCCTCTTCTTACTTTATGTTTTCCCTCTTTTCTAGTGGCAGGTGGTGGCGACCATCATTAATTCACTTGATGTGGTGTTGCCTACTTCTTCCTTCACCTTTATCATTCTTTTTGTGTGTCTGCCCTATTCTTTTCCTCTTTCTCCCATCTTTCCTGTAATTTTCTATTACTCGTCTTACCACTTCGGGTGGCTCTACACTGAGTGACAAGCTTAATGGTTTCCTATAGCCCAGACAACTATTTACAACGCTGAGTGGTAACCAAATCACGGGGTGCAGTGGAACCTACTATAATGCTGTTGTTAAGTGGGTGAAGATGCACACGCGGCATCCATCCAGGAACCAAACCTCCGCACTTTTCCCCACGCCTCGCTATGTCGAGGCGCTGACAACTGCAACGAAGCAGCAGTTCACAGCACGGGATGGTCATGCAAGGGTGACTGCTTTTCTGTGGTTGATGAGTCTGCTCAGCCAGATCGACTGTGGTTAACCAGCAACAACAATCCCTTCTTCCCTGCCCTTCCCCATCTCCCCAAAACCTCCCTGCTCTTCCCCCCTTCCCACCCCCCATTTCCATCCCTACCTCCATCTCGTGATCTCTCCCCTCACAGCGTTCCACGGCACTCTCTCCGTATCCCTACCCACCCTCCCAATCCGCTGCCCCCTCTCCCCTCACCCCTTCCCTCTCCCCTCATTCCCAACCTCGTGTCACCTCCAGGCCGCCTGTTGGACCAGACGGCGAGGGGAAATTGCCGTATTTCCCCTCAGCTTCCCTCTGTCCACCCGTCTACCCCCCCTCCCCAGCCTGTCCACACCCACGCCTCACATCTGTCCACACACGCCCCTACCTTGACAAATACACCGACCCTCTCACAACACCTCCCTCTCTCTCACACAACCATTTTTCTCAATATTTCTCTCATTTCTCACAAATTTCTCATACATCTTCATCCGTATATCGCACTAATCTCCAACACTCTCTGATTAATATCCTTTCGCACACTAACTTTTCCTTACAATATTTCGTACAGTCCTCAAAAAATTTCTTGAATATCTTTATCTCACCTGCTGTACAATTTCACCTTTTCTCGCTATGCTTCCAATAAACTTTGCCTATTTTCTCCAATCCACAGTGCTTCTCTTTTCACATCGTTATCTCATAAACTTCACAAAATCTTTATTCTTACATCACTTCCATTTCACAGCACTTCACCTACAACCCATTTCTGTATTAACAACCTGTCTCACGATGCCTCGAACATTTCTCATAAACTTCTTAAGTACTGTACCTTTAACTTCACACAACCTGACACTCACATAACCTTTTTTGGAGCACGATTTCCTCCGTTCACCTTTGACCTCACTATTTTTCCTTTTCTCAACCATTTCTCTTGTTACCGGTACTTGGTACACTTCTCTATTTCTCGAATGCCTCTGACATCACAACGCTTCACTCTACACAACACATTCTCATTTTTTAATATTTTTATCACCAACTTACTTCTTATATCTTTATCCTGACTTCTCTCTGATTTCACGAGATTTCACTGACTAACCCTTCATTTATAATCTTACTCACACTAGCTTTTTTTTTTTTTAACAATATATTTACATTTTCTCACCTGTTCTCATAAAACCTATACTCTAAATTTTCTCTGACCTCACAACACATCACTTACAACACCCAACTTATATACCTGCAGCCTTTATTATAACAGGATTCCATCACCATATATCGTGTATATCTTAAATTCCTTTCAAATAATTCCTCTCACAATATAGTACTTCACTATTAGCCTATAACATCTCACTCACAATCACCAATCTCATTTATATTCAGTTCACTGATCAGAATATAATTATCTGTTTTAAAATTCAGAACATTCATTTCTATATTATAACATTTCATTCATAACCTTTTTCTTAACTCCTTGAATCCGATGACCTTTTTCTTGGTGTATTCTTGCTACTTCCAAAAGACTTTATTAAGCTTACGACCTCTCGTACCGAAGGGGTTAGTGAAGACAGTAACACGCACGGACCGAAAAGTGTCTCTGAAGCTGATTAATAGAGTCTGAAGGCAAAATAATAATAATAATAATAATAATAATAATGAAATACGTGGTACGATTGAAGAGGCTAGCATTCCAATCCACAAAATCACCCACTCTGTCATATTTCCTTAAAAATAAAAACAAAAAAAATCTTTCACTGACACTGATCTCACATTTCTTATACATATATGCTTTCTCAACATTTTTTCTTCTATTCAGCTTCTAGGAAAAACCCTTATCTGCACTTTTTTTTTACTCTCTCTCTCTCTCTCTCTCTCCAAATGTCCTCATATTTTAGCTCTGTCTCTCCATCTCTCTCTCTCCCTCTCTCTTCTCACATGTTCTCGTTCAATCTCTTGTTTTTTCTTCAGTCTATTGTCTACTTATTTACCCACTGATTCATCTACCTTGTTCTCCCTCGACATCAGTAACTTCAATATCTTCTTTTTTTCTCGCTCCATCTCTATCATTCGATCAATTCCCCTCTATCTCTCTTTCTTTTTCACTTTAATCTTGTTTCGTCTCTTTCTTTCTGCTCTTATCTACCGTCTAACTATCTTCTCTCTCCTTACTAAACTCTCTCTCTCTCTCTCTCTCTCTCTCCTTCTTTCTCTCTCTCTCTCTCCCGCACCAAATGTCTCTCCCTTTTTCCTTTTCTCACATTTTTCTCATTCAATTTATCACCCTATCTATTTATCTCCCAGCCTCTCTTTCTCTCTCGTCCTCGCTCACTTTGTCCCTCTTTCTCACACTCTTTCTCGTCCTCGCTCACTTTCTCCTAATCTCTCCTTCTCTCGTCCTCGTTCACTTTCACCCAACCTCTCCTCTCTTTCGTCGTTCGCTCACCTTCTCCCTCTTCCTCGCACTGTCTCTCCCATCCAGATCCTCTTCATTTCCCCTCCACCTTCTCCCATTTTTTCTCGTTCACTTTCTTTTTCCTTCCACTCAGTTCGCCACCCTCCTTCCTGTCTTCCGGTCGATGTTCTCTTCACTTCCTCTTCCTCTTCCCCTCCTAATTAGTCGAGTCTTTGGTTTCCCTCCCTCTTCCCTTTCTCTTCATTTTTCTCTCTGTCCCTTTCCCTCTGTTTTCTTTGCAATTGCCATCTTGCATTTCTCTTGATTTTTGTCTCACTGCTTTCATTAATCGTCTCTTCATTTTCCTTTTTCCCGTTTCCCACTTTCCCCGTTCTCTTTGGTGTCGTCCCATCTTCCTGTATTTTATTCATTTCCTCTTTCTCTTCACCTCCTATTCTTCTCTCTCTCCTCTCTCTCCCCCTACTTTTTCTCTCCGACAAGGAGAGTATGTTTTCACCCATATTTGTTTGTTTGTCTGTTTGTCTGCCTGTCTGTTAGCAGGAGTATTCAAAAACTAAAAGAGAGATTTGGACCAAATTTGGTTGGTATATAGACCATGTCCCAGTGAACAATCGATTAACTTTTGGGATTGATCCGGATCTTATTACAGATTCTGGATACAGAAAACATTTTTTTTTTGTGAAATGCTAATCAATGATGAAAAAACCTAACCCATAACGAAGAGTGGTTTGTAAATTACGTTGCCCTTGTCGAAGTGATGCGCTCCATACTTTAGTTGTTGTTTTTTTCCTCTCTGTCTCTTTCATTTATTTTGGTTACTTGCTTTTATTAATCTTCTTTTTCTTATTCTTTGGTTTATCTCCATCCAGTCATTATCTTTATTTTTTTTCTTATTTTTATCAGTTTGGATTTCCTCCCTCCTTTTTTTCCTTTGGCTTTCTCGGTGTCTCTTTCCAGTGGTTCCTCATTTTTTCTTCTTTTCGAACTCGTCTTTCATTTCTCTCCACTTTTTTTTTTTTTCCTTTGTTGTTTCTTTCTCTCTTTTATCACTCTTCTGTATTCTTCCTCTACTAATTTTCACTAATAGTCTCTTCAACACATTTATATTAGTTTTTTTTTCTTTTTTTTTTCTAAGATCAATGTTCCTTTCTTCCAACAATCCTCGATGGTCCTCTTCTCCTTATCTCCTTGCTCTTTGCATCATTTCCTCAGGTTTCTTATTCCTCTCAGTCCTACCTTCCCATACGTATTGTCTAAAACGCCTCCTCTTTCTTTCTCTCCCTCTCTGTCTGTCTGTCTGTCTGTCTCTTTCTCTCTCTCTCATAATATTTCATCACAATAATTCCATCAAAATATCTCATACAACTCCAAGTCAGTTCTGTCTGCCGCCATCATTATCTCGCCCAATCTATCATTATCTGTATATCTTTAAATCACTGTTATTCTGCAAGCCGTCTCTAATTTCCTTTCTCCCTTCTCTCTAAATATACCTTCCTTTTCTTCCTTTTTTTCTTCATCCATTCTCCTCCTGTCTCAGTAGGTTTCTCCTGTTCCTTTTCCTGTTGTCTAGTCTTTCTTCATTTCATTACACGTCATATTAAACTCTCTCTCTCTCTCTCTCTCTCTCTGGTACCCCAGTGTAAAGTTCAGGCACCCCACTTCCTGGGCTGTGATAAAGAGCGAGACTGTTGACCCTTACCTTGCCCCGCCCCACTCCGCCCCGCCCCGCCCCGTCCTTGCCCTTTTCCGTCCTTCTTTTCCTGTTCCGCTAAGTCCTTTTTCCTTGCTCTACTTCACGATGTCCATCTTGACCTGAATCACGAATCCTTGCCTCACTCCTATCTTCCTCACCTCATCCTTCAGTGCCCTACCCCCGTCAAACACTTCATCGCCCTTTCCCATCAAATCCTTCTTCATTGCACCCCTGTTCGCCCCACACCCCATGCCCCGTTCCGCCCTATCCCACCACACTATCTTTCCCTGCCTTCGTCCCAGTGACTTCGTAGTCCTGTTCAGTTCTTTCTTTCCGTACACCGAGCCTTTCCTACTGTCCTCCCCTTGCCTAGCCCCGCCTTGCCCTGCCCTACCTTGCCTTAACTTTTTTACCTTGCCTTACCTTTAAAAATCCAACCTACCTGCCTTGTCCTGTCCTGTCCTGTCCTTAATCCTGTTTTTACCTCATTTCAAACTGAACCCTCCCCATCCGTCCATCCACTCCGTCCACTTGCGCAATCTAGCTAGTGAGCCGTGTCATATATTATTCACTGCTCCCTTTCTCTCCAGGCAACGGCCATTTCTGACGTGTCTTCTCCATTCCGTTTCCATCCAAAAACCACGACTGTCATAATCACAATTACCTTTATTATCTTCAGTGCCACTGTAACTGTAACGGTAGCAGTTATACATAATATACTGAAGTAACGGGCCTTCTTGAAGTGCGACGTGGGAAGGAATAGCTGCTGGAATAATGCTACATGTGAAGGGCAATGTGTTGTACTATAAAGGGTCGGTTTGTGTGTCAGAGTCTGTATATGCCGTCGGTATAACAAATACAGTAACATGAAACGACATACTATAATACCAGCACCCACTTAAAATGTCCGTCACGGTTTAGGTTTCGAACCCTACTCGCGAAGCACACGTACCCTGCTACAAGGCCAATAAGTCTTAATGGCCTTGTGTAGTCGACCAAGGTATCGCCACACCACCACGACTCACCACTGCCTTTGTCGCACCCTAAACAGTTATTGCCACCACCAGTGAGGACAACAGCCAAGACCAACACTATCGTCACTAATATAATCACTCTTACTACATACAAGTACCACCGAGGGGAAACACACACACACACACACACACACACACACACACACACACACACAGCCATTACCAACTACCACAACCACATGCACTACCACCACAATCGCAACCTTTATCGCTTTCACCAACTACAACCACAGCCACCACCACCACCACTACAATCACCACAATCAAAGCCATTACTAAAACCACATCCACACTCCTTACCAGTACCATCACGACAATCACAGACACTAACACCACTACAACCTCCACAATTATGAACACTACTACCACCTCAATCAAAACCGCCACCACCACCACCACACTCACTACCACAACCACAGTCACCATACATAAAGCCACAGGGGTCAATAACGACATTAAACAAACACTGGGCCACACAAACAAGAGCCAACTAACCTGGTGGACTAACAAACGCTCAAACAATGGCAGCTGATTAGTAGGAGGGTTGGTCAGGAAGGAGGGGAGAGAGGGAGGTGGGTGGATATATTCTGAATGGCGGCTTGGGAAGGGATGAAGGACTGTGCCTGAACTTGACTTTGTCCTAAAATTGCCATATCTCCATTTTAAAACTTCTCCTGTAATGCAACAAGAGATTAACACTGCCATATGGAGCTAGTTGTGAATAGATGCTAAGGAAACGATGTACACAATTTTATTTTCTTATTTTGCCACTGAGTTTCGAGAAATAATCTGCAAAATGACAAAAGTTTCCGCCAAGTTAAGGTGAATGAACTACTGTACAGACTGCATGGAATTTAAGCAGAGGAGTTTATTCTACAACATGGATTGGGGTGAATGCAGGATTAAAACTGAACTAAAATAAAAAAAAGGGGCATTAAAATACCTAAACCAATCGTAAGGTAGGGAGTATATTTGAAAAAGACAGATTGGGATGGGATGCAGGTGACAGTGGACAGACTAAAAAAAAATGTGTTGAAAAAATGAAAGAGCATTTGAAAGGCAACGCGTGACTGTAACTGAACTAAAAATTTTAAGGATAATTTAGGCTGACAACTAACAATAGGGTGGGGAGTTAATTATAAATGAAGGACTGAATTGATATGTAGGGCTGTGAATGAATCAGAATACAGTGTGCAGGTACATTATCGGTAAGGTGCGGCGTACATTTTACAGGACAGACTGGGAAGGAATGTGGACCTCTGACTGAAATGGAATAACAGCAGAATAAAAGACACGTCAACCAAGAACAAGACGGAGAGTATATTCTTCAAAGCCCACTAGGAAGAACGCAGGACTAAAACTGCTAGACAAAGAGGAGAATGAGGATAGGCAACGTAAGAATAAATGCTGAGTGAAAATTCTAAATGGAGATATGGGAAGGAATGCAGAGCCGAGATTCTCAAATTTGTGATAAACTCTCTCATCTAACTTCTCGTATGATTTGTTTTTACAGCCAAAGAATCTTCATACATCTCTAGTTCTTCTTGCAAACATAAATCTTAGTTACGACATGCAATTGATCATAAGTTTGTTTATGAACTAGGGCCCAGAAGTGCAAATGATCCAGAATAAGGTGAAAATGAGATTGGATGTACATTATTTCACACTAATTACACTTGGGAGGTATGTTTAGAAAAAAAGTATTGATATGCAGTTAAACAAATGTAAATGGATAATGAGACGAGATATATGTGGGAGAGCAGTCAACATTCTATTAGAGGGGTTGGGATGGGTCACAGTTAAAATGCAGGGATAAAATACGATGAGTAAAGCCTATGTCCCACTGTCAGGAACTTTCCCACGACACGCCACGATCTTCATGTCTTTGTGTGTCGCCGCATGTCGTCATAAGTAACGTGGCGTGACTTAGTGATGACGTAGCGCTGACGTGGAGAATTTGGTCATTCTTCGCGGTTCTTGGCGCGCTACGACAATTTTTGGAATGTTCAAAATTGTCGGCGTGGGCGCCGACAAGGAGAACGTGACATGTGACGGTAACGTCATTTGTCTTAGCTGTGACTTAGCGTGTCTTAGCTTGTCTTAGCTTGTCGTAGGTTGTCGTAGCTTGTCGTTAGGTGTGACCTGACGTCGCAGCAATAACTTGGTGATCGGACCCCGAAGACCCGCTACGACACGCGATGTTATACCTACGACAGGCAAAGTAAAGGCCCTCTCCCACTTCGGCGTAAATAGGCACGATGAAGCCACGATGAAAATCGTGGCCGAAGTCGGTGATGTGTTGACGATTCTGACCAAGAATCGTGGTGTCGGCGTAATACCGGCGACACCAGTACGACAAAACGCCGAAACCTCGGAGGAGTATACGATATAACTGGCGACTAGTAGCCGACATATCGCTGATATGTCGGCGTAATGCACAAGCATTATTCTAAATTCAAATTTTAACGGTTTTTTTTTAAGGCGACTCAATGGCGATAAAGGTACAACGGCGGCGTGCTGTCGACGATGTATCGTCGATGTGTCGGCGAATGCATCGCACGCACCTCGCAGACAAAACGCCGAGGCCATCGCAGGTGCCTTAAAGGCCCTCTCCCACTTCGGCGAAAGTGTGGAAGATAAAGTCACGATGTGTCAAAAATCCCTAATCGTGGGTATTCGTGATCAAAATCTTGTCCATTCATGGCATGGCGCCGATACGTCGCATGAGGTGGAAATTTGTCGTGGGGGGCCACGACGTTTTAATGCTGCATGAAAACGTCGTGGCCCTCCACGATTTTGTAAAATTTCGCAGATTAGTCGTTGGCAACAAGGCGAAGCCTCGGCGACGTCGGCGATTACCCGTCGTATAAACCGCGTATGATCGCCGACATCGGCGAGGCGTCGGCGGTGAAAAAAACCGTTGAGATGTCATACGGTCATACGGCAAAGCGTTGGCAATGTATCGGCGATGCATCGGTGAGGTTAATACGACATAGCCTACGTAAACCGTACGATATGTACCGGGTTGTGCGACAGTAATATTTCATCTTATGAATGTCGGTGATATATCGCCAACATTTCGCGGATGAACCGTCGATTAATCGCCTTAAATACGCCGATGACGGCGAGGCACCTGCGATGGCCTCGGCGTTTTGTCTGCGAGGTGCGTGCGATGCATTCGCCGACACATCGACGATACATCGTCGACAGCACGCCGCCGTTGTACCTTTATCGTCGTTGAGTCGCCATAAAAAAAAAAAAAACGTTAAAATTTGAATTTAGAATAATGCTTGCACATTACGCCGACATATCGGCGATATGTCGGCTACTAGTCGCCAGTTATATCGTATACTCCGCCGAGGTGTTGGCGTTTTGTCGTACTGGTGTCGCCGGTATTACGCCGACACCACGATTCTTGGTCAGAATCGTCGACACATCACCGACTTCGGCCACGATTTTCATCGTGGCTTCATCGTGTCTATTTACGCCGAAGTGGGAGAGGGCCTTTAATACCTAAGACAAGCCACGACAACTTTCGACACCCTATGTGGCGGTGTCTTAGCGTGACGTGGAGTCAAAGTGACCGTTATTTTTTAACTGAGGGATGATCGTAGTGTGTCGTCAGGATAACGTAACGCTTCCGTAGGGTGTCGTGGGATGTCGTAGCAATGTCTTTGTGTGTCTTAGCACTAACATGACTGTGTCATGAAATGGCCGTTTAGGCCTATCGTTTGAGGTGTGATCATGGCATTTCACCAAGATCATATCTTGAGGGTCAGATCGTGGTGATCGGGGCCGTTCTCGAAGATGAACTTGAATATGAGACACGGTCTTAAGTTTATAAACTGGAAGGCAGACTGATTCCTGACCCAAGCAGAATAAGAACGACGGTATGGAGACGGGGAAAAAATGGCGGGAGTAAATTCAAGGAAGAGGCTCAGAAGCATTAACAAATAATAACTGAATTAAAACATGACAAGAAACTAGGAATATAAGAAACTAAAGATAAATGTGCCAGAGTACATAACAGAAGGCTGCCTGGAGAGAATGAAACAATGAAACAAAAAATAATAAATAAATAAATAAAACGAATATAAAAGTATGGAAACCTAGGCCAAATGTGCTGGACAACTGCTACTGAACCACAGATTGGGATGGACTGAAGGACTATCAGTAACTAGGAGAAAGGTCAGTAATTTTGTCGGCTTCAGTGATTCTGCAACACATCTTTCTTCTCGCAGTATTGTGCGTATTCGTTTCATATCTGTGTGTGTGTGCTGCCAATGCAAACTATATTCATATTAAAGGCACAAACGACATAAAACGCCTCAGTGCATTCAGACACACAAGAAGAACCGAGGTAGAAGAGAAATGAGACGTGTCAATGAAGAAAAAGACGTAATACAAAGACGAAAGGATGAAGACAAGAAAAGCAAACGAAAGAAAAACACGGTACTGGGGGAGGGGGAAAGCAGGGGAGATAAGGAAGAAAGAATAACGAGAAAAAAACGCAAAAAGTCGGAGACGGGAAGAGAGAAAAGTAAGGAAGAGGCTGAAGCAGAGACACACGACAAGATGGGAAAAACAAAGAAGAGGATGTAACTGGAAGATCCCACGAAGCGAGGAAATATACAGAGAGAGAGAGAGAGAGAGAGAGAGAGAATAGCAGACAATCATTAATTAAAACCGATGAGAGCGAGGGCCGTGTGAGCGTGAGGCATCCACCGCTGATGTATTCCACTACGGTAATGAATTGTTCAGTGTCGGAGGAAAAGTTATTATTAATTGAAAAAAAGAAAAGAAAAAGAACGAACCCCGCCTTCAAAGAGCGCTGGAATTTTTTTGTGGGCGCGGCGGACTTACATATGCTAATTGTTCTCATAACTTGTGCGTCGCCGGGGGTAAAATGTTCCTGAGCCGTGTGTACCACCCTACCCACACTCCTCGCCCGCCTTCCCACACCCCACCCCACTCGCCGTCCCAACCAATACCCTTCCCAACCTCCATCCCACTCACCACCTCGACCCCCTTCCCAACCTCCATCCCACTCACTGCCTCTCCCCCCTTTCCCAACCTCATCTCAATCACTGCCTCTTACCTCCTTCCCAACCTCCACCCCACTCACCGCCACTCCCCTCGTCCCGCTCCACTCACGGCATTCTGGCTCCCTCCTCCATCCCACTCACAGCTTCCTACTTCCCTCTCCCTCCTAAATTCACTCATGACTCATCTCCTCCAAGCCCTACCAACATTACCACACTCAAAGTTTCCTTCCAATTCCACTCAAACCTCTCTCACTATTCAACTCAAACCTATCTTCCCATCCCACTCACGGCTCTCTTTCCATCTCGCTCACAGTTCCCTATCCATCCCATTCACATTCTTTCGCATCCCACTAACAGCTCCCTTCCCATCCCCCACCCTACAACCAGTATCCTCCACACCCTGTCCACGGCCCCCTCCCCAGCCCTCACATAGTTCTCTTCCCCCATTCATGGTCCCCTGCACATCTCCCTTACAGACCCTTTCCCCCTCACGCAACTCCTCTCACAGCCACCCCCACACACCGCCACTCGCCTCCCTCTCACCCCCACACCAACTGCTAACAAGACCCCACCCTTCCCCTCTCACTCACATCCACTTATTATACGGCTGGACACTCTCACACGCACATTTTAAACCATCACACAAACACACGTACACCCAGACACATAAACATTACAACTGCACATACACAAAAACGTTCGCATACACATTTATCTTCTTCCTTTATCCCCCAAATAAACATTATCACACACACACACACACACACGAAACCACCTAAACCTACTTTCATTCGCACCCATACAGCAATAGTTTCACTCCCACGCTCCCCATCTTATCCACACACATTAGTAGGAAACACACACACACACACACACACACACACACACACACACACACACACACACACACACACACACACACACACACAGTCCCAACTACATACAGGCCCTTGCTCATACTTTTTCGACGTCACATAAGTTTACATGCAAACTGCGACAGGCACACAGAGACTCATCCACATGCACGCACAGAAACACGCTCTCAACTGTACATACATACACACACACACACACACACACACACACACACACACACACACACACACACAATATAAGGTTTACGTACTGACACAAACACTTACAAACAACGAACAATAAGCAGTGGAGCTCCTACTTAAAATGGGCAACACAATCCTTATCTGTGTTGGTAATGTTCGCCCATTGTTCCAAAATATAAAACAATGAGAGAGAGAGAGAGAGAGAGAGAGAGAGAGAGAGAGCTATTTGCGTGTGTATGAATAGCGTACGTATGTATGTATGTATGTTAATGCTTCTACGGGTGCGGCTGTATTTACGTATATATATGTGTATATTCATGTCCCGTATTTATCATCTGTATACAGAGATGTGTTTGGACGCTAAATATTGTTAAATAAAAACATAAATTACACACACTAATAAATTCTTTACAGAAGTATTATGAAAAACTGTAGCGATGGAAGAAAAATTACACGTTACACCACAAATATAGCAAGCACCAGGAACCATGAATCACTAAATGTCCCATCTCTCTCTCTCTCTCTCTCTCTCTCTCTCCATCCATCCATTCACAACCCAGTCACCTGACCTTTTCATAACACTGTACCGTTCATAATCTCATACAATGGTCCTTTCACGCACTACCTGTAAAACTCATTGTCACTAATCGCGGGCACAATGAATCATTATACTTTCTGGAAAAATCGGGCCATCAGGGAAACAGTGCATCTTTCACAGTTTTTTTTATTATAATCTAATACATTCTTATTACCCCTCAGGAGTAGGATCCCGAGGCTAAGCTTGTCCAGGACGTTTAAAGAGATAGTCGGCCTCGTGACGGTTTTACATGATCGAAAAACCTCAGTCGCCTCTTGGAATTTACACCTGACACACAGAGCACTAAATGGCCGGCGCTCCGATAAATGTCTCAGATGTCTGGGTGTGTTTGGTGACTGAGAAGATAAAATTTCTGGTTGACGATTTGTGACTCAAAGTTTCTGCGATGACGTATGCTTCATTTTAATAATACTGTACTCGTGTTACGAAGAGGCCGAGTAAAGCTGTATCCAATCCCTCCACTTCAGAAGACTATACTAAGCTGATAGAAATTTCTGGACACAACAAAAATACCATTTAAATAATGGCACCTTATTGGAGGAGCTAAGAGGATCAAAGCTATACTGCTGCATGCTGATTATATACACAGTACCAAAATGCCAGTAAAATTATTGCATTTGACCAACTCTGCACTGTAATATCAACACACTCATCAATTACTTTAATGGGTGACAACACGACTAATGACAAGAGGCACACAACAGAGTACTTCAAAGCTCTTCGTTCTTTGTTTTAAAAATGTAAATGAAACACAGCACCAGTCTTCATACTATTTCTGTCAACTGTACCCTCTGATGTGAAGACTGAGTGCTCAATAATAACTTTATTCAGTAGTATGACATCTTTTCAACTACATTCTAGCTTCTACCGTATGATTTTATTCAGTTTTGGAAAAAAAAACAACTTGAGGTAAATGGGTTAATGAAGGCTGCATCCCGACTCTCCTGTTCGAAAACTTTGCCGTCGGCTAAGTAAAATTGTCTCGAATTTGCGTCTCCCCCCCCCCCTCTCTCTCTCTCTCTCTCTGCACGTATATACCAGTTTTAAATTCCATTCCTGGTACCATCGTACGATTTACTAAACTTTGGAGATATTTTTTTCACTGAAGGACATGGATACATTCTCCATTAACCCCTTCATTACAAGAGTCTCTCCTAAGTTGAATAAAACTTTCAAGCTGCAGGAACAAAAAAATACTATATATATATATATATATATATATATATATATATATATATATATATATATATATATATATATATATATACTGTGTGTGTGTGTGTGTGAGGGGTT
>NC_137040.1:13875496-13887996 GCF_032717465.1 Coenobita brevimanus | reverse complement strand
AGAAGACAGGGGTAAAAGGTAGCGGATGGAAGAGAGGAAGCAGAAACGATGCAAGGGAGTGAAGAGAGAATATGGAAAACTGGAGAATGGCCATAAGAGAAGGTAAAGTGGATTGGAAATAGGGGTGAAAAATAACAATGTGAGATAAGGGAAAGAGAAAGACGATAGGACGAGAGGAAAAGATGCAAAGAGATGGCAGACAGAGAGGAAGGAACAAAGTGAGTGGAACAATTGAAAGAGAAAAGGTGAATGGGAAGAGTGAGAGAAAAATAAGCTGTTAAAAAGGAGGAACTTTGAGGGGCTACAAAAGGAAGGTAAAAACTGTGTGTGTGTGTGTGTGTGTGTGTGTGTGTGTGTGTGTGTGTGTGTGTGTGTGTGTGTGTGTGTGTGTGTGTGTGTGTGTGTGTGTGTGTGTGTGTGTGTGTGTGTGTGTGTGTGTGTGTGTGTGTGTGTGTGTGTGTGTGTGTGTGTGAGAGAGAGAGAGAGAGAGAGAGAGAGAGAGAGAGACAGACTGACTGACAGACAGACAGAGAGAGAGAGAGAGAGAGAGACAGAGACAGAGACAGAGAGAGAGGAGCGAGGTTGAGTGAGGTATAAGTGAAAGGTGAAGGAGGACAGGTGAGCGAGGGGGACAGGTAAGGGGGAATGGAGGGGGGGCAATGAGTGGGACAAGGGGTGGGAGAGGTTGAGGGTGAGGGAGTGGGACAGGTTGGGGGGTGAGGGGGTTGGTCAAGCTGGAGGGTGAGGGTGTAGGACAGGTAAGGGGGGTGAGAGGGTCGAAGTGAGGAGGTGAAGGAGTGAGACAGGTTAAGGGGCTGAGGATGTGGAAGAGGTGAGGGAGGCTAGGGATGGGACACTTAAGGAAGATTAGGGCGTGGGACAGGTGATGGGATAAGGCAGGTGAGGGAGGTTAAGGGATATGATGGATTGGGGTAAGGAAAAGGGGCAGGCAAGGGGAGTGAAAGGGTGGGACATGTAAGGCGATGGGACAGGCAAGGGTTATGGGGTGGGACAGGTGAAGAGGAGAGGGAGAAGGACTGGCAAGTGGGTGGGACAGGTGTTTGGCATCCGATGATTACTCCACCTGGGACTATAACACTACCGCCCGAAACACTATTGCGTCACCACACCTGCTCAACCACCTTCCACTCACCCCTACTACTACCTGACGGATTCTCTACTGACATTTTCCTGATCCCCTCATATCGATACATTTAACTGGCCCATCTGCTGACTCCAGGTAACCATTACTGACTTCTGAGGATCCGATGCTGATTCATATTGCCTTCTGCTGACCTAGATCTATTGATTTCCTTGACTACCTGACCTCTGCTGAACCCTGCCGACTCCTATTCACTGGCTACAACTGCTGGCCCCTACTGAATCTTGCTGACCTCTGCTGACTCTTGCTGATTTCTGCTGACTTATTGATCACTACAGTGCCCTACATACATCTGCTGAATCTTGAATACACGTGCTGACCCTTACTGAGGCCTAATGACTGGTGTTGGTTGGTGGTGGGTGTTGGTGAGCCGTACAAGCAGCATTAGGAGCCCCGGGGATAGTGACCCTGGCCGGGTTTTATCTCTCTCTGGGGGACACCGAAGAGGGGCTGGCAGGCAGGCACATGGCAGGGAGGCAGGGAGAGGCGGGAGGGGCAACACGAGGAGGGAGGGAGGGAGGAATAAGAGGGACGTGAGAGGAAAGGAGGAGAGTTGCTAGGAAGGTAGACCAGACGTAAGCAGGGAGGGAGGGAACTGGCGAGGGAGGGCGGGAGCTGAGGAGGTAGGGAGGAGGGTGAAGAAGGTGGAATCAGTGATGGTCCATATATAGCGCTCCTCTTCCACTCAGCCGGGCGATATCTTGTGTGTTGTGGGGACGGTTCAGCCACTTACCCACATCCTCTTCCCACTGCCGTCCCCATCCCCACACCACCAGACTTAGCCGCAGCACATGAGATACGGTCAGTGAGTTTGTAGTGGAGCGCTATTTAAGGACCACCTTCTAAATGCCAGGCTGGAGGTACAGAATGTGCGGGACGGATGGAGGAACGTGAGGATGGCAGGGACGAGAAGAGGAACACTTGGGAGGGCAAGATGTGTGTAAGGAAGGGAAGGGAAGGGAAGGAAGGAAGGAAGGAAGGAAGGAAGGAAGGAAGGAAGGAAGGAGAGAGAGAGAGAGAGAGAGAGAGAGAGAGAGAGAGAGAGAGAGAATGTGGAAAAGGTGGAGAGACGAAAGAGGGGTGGGAGGGAAGGGAGGACAGAAGAAGGGACGTGACAAGGGAGGAAGGAAACAGAGGAGAGAGGGGGAGGGATGCGAGGAGAGATAGGGTGAAATGAGAAGGGGGAGAAGGACGTGAGGAAGGAGAGAGAGCTTCGGTGTACGAGTGACAGACGTATGGAGGGAAAGAGTGAGAGGAGAGAGGAAGGGATGTGACGAGGAATGTAGGGTTGTGAGGCAGGAGGAGTGAGGATGATGGAGAGTTAACGGAGGCGGAGAAAAGAGGAGGAAGGGGGGAAGATACGGGAGGGGGAAGGCACGGTTAGACAGATGGAAGGACAAAAATTAGCATGAAAAGCAAAAGTGGAAAAGAAGGCATGGAGGTGAGTTAATAAGTGCAGGAAAGAATATACAGAAAATTTTTTCAAATATATGTACAAGAAAATACGGAAAAAGAATATCATAAAAAAATGGAGAGTTGTAAAGGGAGGTGTGAGAGAGAGAGAGAGAGAGAGAGAGAGAGAGATACTTCTGACACAGGGAGATATGAGGAATGGGAGAGATAAAGAAGGTAATACAGAAGACCAAGAACGGGCCAAAAGATGATCTAAAACTGACGTGGAAGGATAAGTAAAAAATATTCGTCTATACAGAAATATGACGTAAGAGAACACATGGAGAAATAAGAAGCCTGGGTGAAAGAAGGATGAAAGTCCGTAAGAAAACAAACAGTAAGAAAAAAAAACAGGAAAAACAACAACACAAACACAGGGAACCATGAATGATATAAAATGATCATAGTTGAAGAGATACCACGAAAAAATAAAAATTAAAAAAACAGACAGACGTGGAGGGAAAATAATTCATGAAAACAGAGGAGGAAAAACGAAAGAGGGGAGAAGATTGACGAATGACGGGAGAATGAAGGAAGAGGGAGGGAATAAGAGAGAGAAACGGGTAAGTGAAAATATGATAAAAAATAGTGGGAAAAGTGAATGTAATGGGGCGAAGAATGGCTGAATGAAGTGAGTGGCTGGAAGACAGAATAAGGACGGTGAAAAAAAAAAAAAAAATAAATAGAAGAGAGAAAATAGAAAGGAGGAGGAGACAGACAAATGAATGAACGGAGAGAGAGCAAAAGACAGAAAGGGGAAAACGAAAATAAAGGAAGAGGAGACAGACAAATGAATGAATGAAGGAAGAAAGCGAGCTAAAGACAGGAAGGGGAAAATGAAAATAAAGGAGGAGACAGACAAATGAAAGCATGAAGGGAGAGAGCAAAACACAGAAAGGGTAAACGAAACTAAAAAAAGGAAGTATAATAAAAACTAAATCCAAATGGCAGTGTGCTGATGAGAGAATGAATGAAGAAAGGAGAGAGGGTAAAGGCATGTAGGAATAATAAAGAAAAAGAATGATGACAAAAATTAGGTGAGAAAAGGAAAGGTGACCGATGATGAATGTTTTAATGCATGAAAGGAGCGGGTAAATGACAGCGAAAAGAGTTAGTGAAAAAGAGAATAAACAGAAGAGGAGGGATGAAAAGAGGCCGATGAATGAATGAAGGAAGCGAGACGGAGGACGGAAGAGAAAATGGTGCGTGAAAAAGAAGAGGAGGAGAAGAACGAAAAGCTTAGAGGAGAGAAGGGACAAAAGAAGGTAGAGAAAGGAAGAGGGGACGGGAGTGTGAAAAGAGGCGTAAGAATGGCGTGATGTTTATGAGGCTGGAAAGGAAAAGAAAGAAAGAACACCGAGAAGAGAGAGAGAGAGAGAGAGAGAGGGAGAGAGAGAGAGAGAGAGAGAGAGAGAGAGAGAGAGAGAGAAACCATAAAAACTATATGCAATGAAGAAGGGGAATGGAAATGAGAAAATATTAATTAAACATATGAAGGAGAAGACAAGAAACAATAAAAAAGGGAGAAATGATGCTTAAAAAAAAGCCTGTAGGAGGGGAGATGAAGCAGAGGACAAGGAAGGCAGAGTAAAGAAAAGAGAAAGACAAACTAGGAAGGAACGAAGATATACGGAGCTGGAGACCTTGGAGGGAGGGAGGGAAGGGAGGGAGGGAGGGAGGGAATGGAGACGTGAGGTAAGGGACAAAGAGATCATAAAGAACAGCAGTAAGAGGGAAAGGAGAGATAAAAATAGAAACGGAAGGATGAGGGAAAAAAAATGTCAAAGGAAAGAATGGGAAAATGAGACCGCACGAGACCGAAGAGGCAGGATATGAAAGGAGATAAGGGAGAAATGGAATGATGGGAGAGAAAAAATAACGAAAGCTAGGAGAAAATTAGACGAGAGAAAGGAATGATGGGGGGAGACAAAATAGAGAAGGGGAGAGGTGTGAAGACGGTGTGAGAAGGAAGAAAAATGAGAGAAAGGAAAGGAGGGAAAAAAGCCATGAGATAAAGAAGACAGGAGGGAAGAGAAAATGGACTTGGGAATTGAAACAAATGGATGGAAATGAATCAGAGAGGAGAGTAATTGGAGAGAAGATGAGAAAAGAAGGAAGGGGAGGTAAGGAGAGAAGAGAAAGAACACAAGAGGGAAGGAGGTGGTGGGAGGGAGGTGAGGGCGACAGTCTGACGGGCACGAGTCACGCACAAACCACACCAGGTAATGAGTCAGGTGTGGCCAGGTGTAGGGGAGTCAGGTGTTGGGAGTCAGGTATAGGGGAGTCAGGCGTAGGGGATTCAGATGTACAGGGTTAGGTATAGGGGAGTCCGGTGCAGGGGAGTCAGGTGTAGGAGTGTTAGATGTACAGGAGTCAGGTGTACGGTGCTAGATGTATGGGATAGAATCAGGTGTTGAGGAGTCGGGTGTAGGGGTCAAGTGTATGGAATTTAGCTGCAGAAAATTCAGGTGTAACAAAATCATGTGTAGGAGTCAGGTGTGCGGAGGCTACTTACGAGTATAAGCAAGTCAGGTGCACCGAAGTCACGTGTAAGAGGATAGAGGATTCAGGTGTGGCCTAATGCAGTAATAAGATGTCGCCAAGTGTAGGTAAGTCAGGTGTAATGGAGTCATGTAAAGGGAATTCAGAGATAAGGGAATCAAATCAAAGGGGGTCAGGTGTAGGGAAGTCATGTACAAGGGATTCAGCGGTAAGGGAGTCAGGAGTAGGGGAGTCATGTGTAGTGAGGTCAGGTGTCAGGAAGTACAGAGGTTAGCTGTGGCCAAGTGTATGGGGGTCAGGTGTGGTCAGATATAAGGGAGTCAGGTGTACCAAAGTTGGATGTAAGAGAGTTTGGTGTGACCAAGATTTGGGGAGTCAGGTGTTGAAGTCATTTGTAAAAAGATGTAGGTGAGTCTGGTGTCGTCAGATGTAGGTGTCAGGTATGGCCACATGCAGGCAAGTGTAAGGGGGTTAGGTGTGGACAGATGTAGGTGGGTCAGATGTAGGTGGGTCAGATGTGGATAGGTCAGGTGTGGCCAGATGTTGGTGGGTTACATAGAGGATCAATCGGCCTCCCTCTCACTCCTTTCTCTTCATTCCTCCTCATTATCTCCTATACTTCCTCACGCCCTCCCCATCTTACTTGTGTACACTCTCTCTCTCTCTCTCTCTCTCTCTCTCTCTCTCTCTCTCTCTCTCTCTCTCTCTCTCTCTCTCTCTCACACACACACACACACACACACACGTACGCGTCCTTCAACGGAACTTTGTAAATTGGGTAAATATCTTATTCATACAGTCCGGAATACTTCACCAGTCCTTACAGTTCCCCAGTACCACCTCTTTCCACGCCCCATCCTTTTTCATGTGCACATTCATTCATCCACACAGCCACAGCCATACAATCATACATTCATCCATTCACCAGCACTATCCCTGTTCAGACATTCTTTTTACCCTTTCATCATCCACCCATCTTCCAGTCACTGTTGAACGGTAAGTTTCATTCACTTACTCAGTTTCTCCATCCATCCATATCTCTGTCTGTCTGTCTGTCTGTCTGTCTGTGTCTCTGTCTGTCTGTCTGTCTGTGTCTCTGTCTGTCTGTCTGTCTGTCTGTCTCTCCCCCTCCCTCCCTCTCACGCACGGCTGCCAAGTTATCGTTGTCCCATTTACATTTCAGATTTGTATTGATCTTACCCAGGTGTACTTTGGATGGCCTATGGTGGGTGAATGGGTGGAGGGATGGGGTAAGGGAGAACGGATGGGTGAGGGGTGGATAAGCGAGGAGTTAATTGTTAAGGCAACAGATGGAGTGAAGGGAATGTGGAGTTATTGAGGTGGTGAGTGAGTAAATGAGGTATGAATGATGGGTGAATAAGTGACAGGGATTGATGGCGGGGGATGGATGGATGAGTGAGGATGGTGAGTGTGGGATGGTGGATGGATGGATTACTGAGAGAGGTTGAGGATGTGGCAGGAGGGTGGATTGAGAGGACAGGTGAGTGGAGTATGTGTGGGGGATTAGGGTGGGTGAGCTGGGCAGGAAAGGATGGTGGGAGTGAATAGTGGGTCAAGGAATGGATGGGGACGGGGACGGTTGGTGTGTGGTAATTAGCCTCCCCTCTTTTTTCTCTCTCTCTCTCTCTCTCTCGCTCTTACTTATACACGTCGTTTATAATACAGTTGTTTTTTTCTTCCTGTTCTCAATGTTTGCAGCTTCTCATTTAATTCTATCTTCGACTTTTTCTTCATCTCTTTCTCGTCTTCATCTCTGCTTTTTTTTCACTTATCCTTCTTCATTTTTATATTATAGTTTCGAAAGGGAGAATTTTTTTGTTTTCCTTCTCGCTGTTCTCGTTCACGACACAAGCTGTCACGACCTCACAAACTGGTTAATGAGTCGACTGTCCTGATTATCACTATGAATGTTTCCAGGCCTAGTACATCGAGGCACGTTTCCTAGATTTTCAGTTGAGGCGTTTAAGCTTATTTTGCAGTCCAAGCACCGTAAACAGAAGGGGCGGGAAAACAAAAGATACGCCTATGTTATATCCCACTTCGAATGTGGTTGTGGTGCCCTCTAGTCTGGTCTGTAATTCTCTGCTTATGAGTAACAAGATATTTACGTATGAACACTCACTCAGGAAATGTCAGGCATAATGTCGCCTCTTGTTCATCTTATATCTTGTCTTCCGTCACCTTCACTTCAAAACTCCATTTTTCCCCCTGTTCACAGATTTTTTATTTTTTCCCATTTCATCCATCTCTTTCCCTCACCCTATTAGCCTTTCTCCTTCCTCCACACCAATTCCTTCTCCTTCTGCTCCTCTCTCTCTCTCTCTCTCTCTCTCCCGGGGCCCAGCACGAGGCTCATAGAGAAGCCATTACCTCCTTCACCTACCATTAATTTCTCTCCTTGCCATTCTCTTTTCCCTCTCCTCCCTCCAGTCTCTTCCTCCATCATTCTCCTGATTCTTCCTCTCTCCCTTCCCCTCCTGTCATTTCCATCCTCCCTCACTCCCTCTCCCTCTTCAGCCCGTTTCCCCCCCCCCTCTCTCTCTCTCATTTACTCTTGTCTATCATTCAGTCTCACCTTCCTCCTCTTCCTCCTCCCTCCTCTCCTCCGTTTCCTCCTCTTCCCGTGTCCCAGCTGTCCGTCCTCTTCCTTCTTCGCTCCAGCTAATGCTCTTCTGTTTTCCCTCCTGCTCCTCCTATTCCTTTTTCCCTCCTGCTCCTCCTCTTCTTTCTTCCCTCCTGCCGATTCTCTTCCGTTTTCCCTCTTTCCCTTCCCCTCCTCTTCCTTTTTTCCCTTTTGCTCCTCCTCTTCCTTTCTCCCTCCTGTTCCTTCTCTTCCCTTTTCCCTCATACCTCTCCTCTTCCCTTTCTTCTTACACTCTTCGTCTTCCTTTCTTCTTGCCTATCCTCCTCCCTTTCTTCGTCGTACCCTTATCTTCCTACTCCATCTTTTCCCTCTACACCTCACCTAAATTTCTTCTTCCTTCCCCTCTCTTCTCCTCCAGTCTCTTTTCTTCTTTCCTTCCTTACTTCTTCCTTCCTTCCCCTCCTCTTCCCTCCTCTCCCACTGTCTTCCCTCCGTCTCTCCCTCCCTCCCTGGCCTGGTCTTACATGTGCCTGCCGCTCGTCCATCCACACTTCCACTTCCTCCACAACGCTTCCTGTGCCCTCCCCCCTCCCCTCCCCTCCCCTCCTCCCTCGCCTTAATCGCCCACACAGTTCCCAACTCTGTTCCCTTCTCGGCGAACCCAGAGACATCAATAAAAATAACAATAACAACAGCAATACTAACAAAAATAATAATAATAATAATAATAATAATAATAATAATAATAATAAATACTAATCCTAAGAATAATAATAATAATAATAATAACAATAATAATAATAATAATAATAATAATATGAAGAAGAAAAGACAGAAATGAATAAGAACAAGAATACAGATAATCAGTGCTACTTTCAGGTGACTACACTGAGCGACAGGGCAATATGATTTTCTGTAGCACAGGATCCCATTTACTTCGCTGGGTGGTAACCATAACCAATTGGACGTCATGTGATTTAGCGAAGTAAAAGCACTCCAGTAGTCCGTGGTCCATAAGGGTTTAATTCAGTAAGAGGCTGGAATACACTGCACACACACTATCACTCAGGGCAAAGCGAATGGTCATTGTGGCCTATAATGTCTAAATCAAATAGCCTAGCCCCGGTGCCTTACGCTCCTGAAGGGATGAGAGAGAACTCAATGATAGTTACGGTGCATACAGATGATAATCCCACTCCACCTCCTCCTCCTCCTCCCTCTCCCTCTTCATCATCATCATCATCATCATCTTCATCATCATCATCATCATCAATCATCATCATCTTCAGTAGCATTAAAAATGAAGTGGAGGGGATGAAAAAAATAAGATATATAGGAGAGAGAGAGAGAGAGAGAGAGAGCGAGAGAGAGTGTGTGTGTGTGTGTGTGTGTGTGTGTGTGTGTGTGTGTGTGTGTGTGTGTGTGTGTGTGTGTGTGTGTGTGTGTGTGTGTGTGTGTGTGTGTGTGTGTTGGTGAACTACTATGATCTGTTCGTCCGGCGTCACAGTGAAATATAGACTCACGTTATTGTGCTCTCTCTCTCTCTCTCTCTCGGCTGGGGAAGGTGTGTGTGTGTGTGTGTGTGTGTGTGTGTGTGTGTGTGTGTGTGTGTGTGTGTGTGTGTGTGTGTGTGTGTGTGTGTGTGTGTGTGTGTGTGTTCATTACGGCAGATTTTCCGAAATGGGCAGATTACATTTGGTCTTCATAAATCCTTCCACTAACACCTTCTACAATTAAGTGAAATCGTTTGCATGGAGCAGGGATAAAAACAGAAATACAAAATCGGACTGATGTGGTTAAGCATTTACACATGAATTTAATACTGGATTACTTTGATTTGTATCACGTTCGAAGTAGTCGTACTGAGTTCAGCTTATGCATAATAACGTTGTATCGCTAACTGGCAACCGACTGCTGGAACTGACATGATCTTATGTGAAAAAACAATGGGGTTACAAACAGCGGCAGTGTTTTTGCTTATGGTATTAAAAATTGCCTCTGTTAATTACATAATGTGAAAGCAGGAGGCATAATGTGGGTACAGTGATTGTCAGGTGAACGAGAAGAGAGAGATGCAGACCGCTGTTAGAAACACAAACCCATCCCATTCTGCCGGCCACGTCGTGGTGTATACTGTACACATAGTAAACACTGGTGGCCAGTACATATTGAGAGACTATACAGCAGACATTACACATGGATGGTACGGTGAGGTCTGAGGCAGCATACTGATAAATGATCAGAAAGAGGTAACAAACAGAAAAGGGAAGAAGGTAGGGAGAGGAAGAGGGAGGAAAAAAAAAACTAGCAGAAGAGACAGGACGAGTGACAGGTATAGGGAGACCTGAACATGCAAGATGAGGGGTAGCTATCGGTCGATCCCATTGATATATACATACAGTACATATATACATACAGTATATATATATATATATATATATATATATATATATATAGAGAGAGAGAGAGAGAGAGAGAGAGAGAGAGAGAGAGAGAGAGAGAGAGAGAGAATCAGCAAGACGGATTGAGGGAAAAGGAGGAAGACACAGGAAATTGAAAACCCAGGATGAGAAAAGGGTACAAACAAGAGAGAAACGCACGAAAGGAAAGAGAGAAGATGAAAACACAGACAGGAGGAGGTAGATGCAAGATGAAAAAGTATACCTTTCCTGCACACATACACACACACACACACACAACCTCATGCTTCCGTCACCTCACCTGTATACTAACACACGTACCTCACGTACATAAACAATATATGTACACCACACGCGGCACCTACGCACACTGCACCTATAGACACTTCAGATACGCACATCTCACCTCCATACATATTATCTGTATACCTACACACACTCCACTTAAACATGGACCTTCCCTATGCACATAACACACCTCACATACAGTTCATACACCTGACACCACACGCCTCACCGACACAAACTCTATCTACATAAACTTCACCTACATACACCTCACCTACATGCACCTCACTAACACACAACTCATCTGCATACGTCACACCTACACAAACCTCACCCATATACTAACACACAACTCACCTACATACAGCTACCCTACATACACACAGCTCACCTACATACAGCTACCCCATATACCTACACACAGCTCTCTTATATACCCACACACAGCTCACCTACACACACCTACCCTATATACCTACACGCAGCACACCTACGTACAACTACCCTATATACCTACACGCAGCTCACCTACATACAGCTACCCTACTTACCTACACAAAGCTCACCTACATCCGCCAGGCAGCACAAAATACGCACTACTATCACGCTATGCAACACCAGAAGAGCGAGGTGGGGCTAGAGGCAGGTAGCACTCCATGGTGAGCGTGAGGTAAATGGGCGAGAGCGAGGTGTGTGCGAGGGTGATGGAGGGAGGGATAGTGAAGGAGTGTGATATAAGGAGGGAGAGTGAGGGTGAAGTGGAATGACGACTAGGGTAGAAGGAGAATGATGATGGGAAGGGAGAGTGAGTGAGGATGATAGGAAGGTAGAGAGTTAGGGTGACGTCAGAAAGGGATAGAGGGTGAAGACAATGTGAATGAGATATAAATGGAAGTGCCGCAGCGTGAAAGCAACATACGAAGGAGTGACAGAATGAGGGTGACGTGATGAAGGGATAATGATAGTGAGGTAAAGCCACGGTGAGACAAGAGAACTGAAGGAAGCTGAGCGAGAGTAGAGAAAAATAAGACAAATGAGGAGAGGTGCGATAAAGGGAGGGGTAACTTAAGACATGGTAAGAAGGCAAACAGACAGACCTAGAACGAGGGTTGGATAAGAAGGGAAGACGAGGGTAAGTAAGAGGGCTCAAGGCTCTCCCACTGATTGTCCCGTTATCTTATCTACGGAAGGTTGGGCCTGGGGAGAGGGGATGGGGTGGGGGAGGAGCGGGAGGTAAGGAAAAGGTGAAGTGTGTGTGTGTGTGTGTGTGTGTGTGTGTGTGTGTGTGTGTGTGTGTGTGTGTGTGTGTGTGTGTGTGTGTGTGTGTGTGTGTGAGAGAGAGAGAGAGAGAGAGAGAGAGAGAGAGAGAGAGAGAGAGAGAGAGAGGAGGAGGAGGAGGAGGAGGAGGTAGTGCTGGTTTGCATTAAAATGAGAGAAAAATACTAATAGGAGCCGGGTAAAGAGGAAAGAAAGTAAGCAAGAGAAAGAGGAGGAGGAAGAGGAAAAAATTAAAGGAAAATGAGGGTGATTTTTGGGCAGAAGAGATGGCGAGGAAATGGAAAGAAACAGATTATGAGGAAGAAAAAAAGATGAAGAACCACTGCATATATATAAAAAAAAAAAAGACAGAAAAGAGGGAAGAAAAGCGAATGGTGCAAAGAAAGAGAAGATGGAGAGCAAAAGGAGGAGGAGAAGACGAGAAAGAACGAGAGGAGTGAAAAGATGGGGAGGGAATAGCAGTAGGGGAGGGACTGGAAGAAGAGGAGGACAAAAGGTAAAAGAGAGGGACGAGGAACAACCAAAAGATGATGGGGAGGATGAGAGAAAAGGATGGCGAGAATTTCAGAAGGAAGGCGTGGAGATATAAGAGGAAGATGTGGGGAGGGGGGGGCGACACAAGAGGAGACAGGACGAAGTGAATGAAGGGAGACAAAAGGGGGAAGGGGAGGAGAAGGAAAGAAAGAAGAACAAGGAGTGGAGAAAACGGAGGGCGATACAAGGAAAATGGAGATGGACGGAAGAGACGGAAGGGTACAAAGAAGAAAAAGACATAAAAAACGGAGTGAAAAGA
>NC_137040.1:13865496-13870496 GCF_032717465.1 Coenobita brevimanus | reverse complement strand
CTTCCACACTCGCCCTGGCTTCCCCCTCACCCACATACAGGGGATTATGGAGCCAGGCAAACACGGGACGCAGACACACAGGCACGCAAAATGACAAGAGCAAGGCAGCAAAAGGAAAAGCAAGCAGATAATAATGGCAGGAAAGATAAAGGGAGCAGACAATGCCAAGCAGAAACTAGAGGAAGAAAAGAGAAAGGACGAAGACAAGAGAACAAGCAGATGATATGGGAAGCAGAGATTAAGGTGACAGGAAAGCCAGTTGAGTAGAAAGGAAGGAGAAAGGAAGAAAGCAGAAAGCAGATAAAAGGGGAAGCAGAGGGAAGGGAAGAAGAAAGGAAACCAAGCAATCATAAGGCAAGCAAAGCAAATGTCAAGAATCAGATAAGTAGGCAGATAAAAAATAAAAGGAAGCCGAATGAGAACGTTACAAAACTAGGCAAAAGTACAGGAAACCACCAGAAAGAGAGAAGACACGAAAATAAACAGATAATATGAGAATATGAGAAAAAGAGATCTGAAGGAAGGAGGCAGGGAGAGAGAGAGAGAGAGAGAGAGAGAGAGAGAGAGAGAGAGAGAGAGAGTGTGTGTGTGTGTGTGTGTGTGTGTGTGTGTGTGTGTGTGTGTGTGTGTGTGTGTGTGTGTGTGTGTGTGTGTGTGTGTGTGTGTGTGTGTGTGTGTAAGGGGGGAGTGAGGGTCCGTGAACAGAGCCACATAAGGCTGAGCAATCTTATCTATATCTGACACAGACCTTGAACTTGCCACATCACCCACCGCCCGCCTCACAGTTCACCCACAGTAGTATTAATATACCCACAACGAAATAACTGCTTAAACTTCGCCAATATGTAAACCGCTGAGACCAATACATATAAACTGTAACGATAAACACGCTAAACGGAAGGTAAACAGCAACACATATTCAAACTTCATCAATACACGAGCTACACAGATGAATAAGTTATAACGAGGTCACAGATAACAGCAATATATAAAGGATAAATACACACTCTTAATTAATACATAAACTACAATTACGGGGAGGGAAGCAGAATTACACAATAACGAAAACTTAGAATCCAACACTTTACTGAAAGATATATGGAACCATTAAAAACAGAAATGCACGCAGCGATACATAAGTTACCGTGAAACACATGATACAGTAGGTGCAGTGAAAAATATAGCAAGATACAAATAATGCCTGTTAGATAAACTAAAGTGATACATAAACAGCAATACATAAACTACTGGGTTACAAAGGTCCAACGAAACAATACAACGAGACATAAGACACGGGGCGGCAAACACACAGGAACACCAAAATTTGTGATGCATAAAGAACAGCAATTAGGCGATACATACCGTATATAAGTATGGCTAATACATATACAAGAACTATACGTAAGCTGCAACAAAACATAAACAAATTTACTTCCATTTCCTACCTGCAACCTGAGTTAAGTCCTTTATTCTGTTATACAATTAAAAAAAAAAGAAAAGTGGTTAAACTGAGAAGCCTATTTCGGATCACTGAGGCAAGGTAGGGAGGAGGATCGAGAAGGGAAGGATCAAGAACAAGGTGGAGCTTCGAAAGGCAGGGAAGGTCCGAGAGGTATGGAAAGGGATCGAAAGGGAAGCAAGAGGACCGAGAGACAGGAAAAGGGATCGACAGGCAGAGGTGGACACAGAGGGATCAAGAGGCAGGGAGGATTCAAGGCAAGACTGGGAATCGATTGGTATGGGAGAGGTTTCAAGAGGCAAGGAAATAACTGAAAAGGAGAGAAAAAAAAAAAAGACCAAGAGGCAAGGACGGGGATTGAGAGACAAGGAAAAATAGAGAAGTGAATAGAATCGAGAGGCTGGAAGGCTGCATCAAGAGGCAATGAAGTGGATCAGGAGGTACGAAAAAGGATGGAGGAGAATTGAAAAGGATTTAGAGGACGAGAAGGGAACCGAGAAAAAGAAAAGAATCGAAGAAGCCAAAAAGGACGGCGAGGCAGGGAAGCGGGGAGGATGGCGTACGATTTATTCTGACGAGGAAGACGAAGATCTCGGCCGCTTTTGAGGAATACCATGAGAAAGATTCCAGGTTTGAGAAATTTCCATGAATGATAAGATCTTGGACATTTCAGGAATGGTACGTTGAGAAATCTCGACAATGTGAATAGCTTCCGAATATCATGAATTTGAAGATTGAAAATTAAAAAGAAAAAGTAGCTATGGTTTAGAAATTTCAAGAATGAGATAAAGGCAGAGAATCGAAGAGACAATACATACAAAATAAAAGTTTAAAATTTTCAGCAAAGAGTAAAAAATACAGATTCCTCAGTTCAAAATGTCAGGGCTCATCAGACTCAATAAAAAGATACTGTTAAGAGAGAGAGAGAGAGAGAGAGAGAGAGAGAGAGAGAGAGAGAGAGAGAGAATGAATAAACAGTAAGATTAATGAAACACCAAACTCAGCCTCAACATAAGAATTTCTGGAAAAAAAAAAAAAATAAGATCATGTTCGGATTTTTTAGCCTACCATGAAAAACACCATAAACAAGAAAAAAGGTCCCCATTCTCTAACTTTTAACTCTCTCTCTCTCTCTCTCTCTCTCTCTCTCTCTCTCTCTCTCTCTCTCTCAGTGGCGATAGAGGTGGACCAGGGAGTCATGTCAGCTGGCCCCTCCCGCCCTCATTAAAGTTTCCGCCACACTCGCTCGGATTCAATCTCATTTTTCAAGTCAAGTAGTCAGTTCTGCCGGGGAGGAAATTTATTCTCCTTCAGGCCGGCCCCGGAGCTTGCCTGCCTGCCTTCCTGTCCACCGTGCCTCATCTGCTTACCCTGTCTTCCTGTCTGATCTGCCTACCCTGCCTTCCTGCCCCACCTGCCTACCCTGCCTTCCTGCTCCACCTGCCTACCATGCCTATCGGCCTCTCCTACCTTCCTCAGCTGCCTTCCCTGTCTCCTAGCTATTCGGATATTCTAGTTCTTCCTGCCTATTCATTCTGCTTGCTTTCCTAGCTTTCTGTGTATCTACCCTTCCTTCCTTCTCTACCTTCCTACCCTGCCTTACTCATCTACTTCCCCCCCCCCTGTATTTATTATCTCCTTGTGCCTTTCTTATCTCCATGCCTGCCTCCCCTGCCTTCTTTAACTGCCTACTCTGCTTGTGTTGTCTTCCTTACCTCCTTTCCCTGTCTTGATTATCTGCCTGTCTGCCTGCCTGCGCTTTCTTCCTCATCTGCCTACCCTGTCTGCCTGCCTGTCCTTCCTTTCTCACCTACCTCCCCTGTCTTCCTCATTTCCCTTCCCTACCGCCATACGAGTAGTAATCTGCCTGTCTGCTTGTCTGGTTCATCTCCCTACCCTTCCCTCCTCATCTACTTATCCTAGAGTCCTCGTCTACCTAACCTGCCTGTCTCTTCTCTTTACCCTGCTTTGCATATCTGACTATAGCCTTCCTCCTGCCTGACCGGATATTTTCATTCATTCATCCTTCCATCGGCCGGAGAGAAAACTTATTCTCCTTCAAGCGGGTCTGGGAGTCTAGGGTGCTGCCTCTCCTGCCTCTCTCATCTGCCTGCCCGGCTTCCTGCCTAACATGATATTCTCGCTGTTCCTGCCAACCTCGCCTGCATGCCTTTATTACCGCCGTGATTACCCCATCCTTGCCTGCTTGGTCTAATACTCTGCTTCTTTCTGCCTAGCCCGCTTTTCTCTTCTGCTTACCCCTCCTGCTGCCTATCCAGTTTTCTCTTTCTTCCTGCCAACCTCTGTATGTCTTCTCTATTTAAAGTCGCCTATCCTGACTGTCTGACCGGATATTATCACTACTCCCGCCTGCCACGCATTCATTCTGACCACACTGCTCCGCTCTTCCTGCCTATGTATCTTTCATTCCCTTCTTGCCGACTTAACTTCCTAACCCAGGATGTGTGACTCAATAATCTCGTCCTTTCTGCCTGTCCTGCCTTCCATATGTACCTAGCATGTCTGCTTCCTAACTGAATATTTGTTCTTCCTCACTACCTTTCTCCTCCTTATCTCTCTATTTTGCCTGTCACTTGAATTCCCTGTTATTATTTTCACCTTTCCCGACCCCACTCCTTCCTAAATTACTACAGTACAATACCCTGCCTGCATTAAAGCAGACTCTGCCTCCACTAAAGCCAACTCTGCCTCCACTAAAGCCAACTCTGCCTCCACTAAAGCCTACCCAAACATCACTCTTACCTACCCTACTTCCACTTATGCCTGCCCTTCCTTGCGCTACCTGCTTATTTTACTGCCTTCCATACAACGCTATTTTTTCTTATTCTTCCTGTTATATTTCTTTTTTTCTTGGACTTAACGTCTTCTTTATCATCCTTACATTTGTCTCTTGATGCTTAAGTGCCGTACCGATATTCTCTCTCTCTCTCTCTCTCTCTGCCCCTCGCCCGCCCGACATCCCTCCATACCAACTAAGCCCCTTTCCTTATCAGGCGATTTCTTTCCCAAGATCACTTTTCAACCGACGTCCTCCCTCTCTCTCTCTCTCTCTCTTTCTTTCTCTCTCTCTCTCTCTCTCTCTCTCTCATTTATCTATCAATACATCCATTCCCTATATCTACCCATTTCTCAGCCAAAGCCTTCCTCCCAGCCCAACCACACCCTCCCACATTCCTCTCCACCCATATTTTTCAGAACACCCCATCCCACTCACTTCGACGTCTACATTCAGGTCTTCTTTTTATCCATATCTTGCTTTCTCATTCCTATCTTTCCCACACCACCAAGGTTCTCTAATTCTTTCCTACTGGTCTACCTACAACCTTTCACTCTCTTAACCCTTACACTGTCTTGCCCTATGAAGTCCCTTTCACTTCTTTTACTCTCACATCCTGTATGCTCAAACTCTCTTTTCTTTTACCCAACAAGTCGCTAAATCCCACTCAAATTCTTCATGATCAATCTCCCTCAGTCTTTTCCTGCTCACTCCATCCACAGCCAGTCCTTTTCACGCTCTTCC
>NC_137040.1:13822996-13857996 GCF_032717465.1 Coenobita brevimanus | reverse complement strand
AGACGTTGTGCAATATTGTGGTGGAGGTGTGGAGATGGGGGTCGAGATGTGGAGCAATAGTGTGATGGAGGCGTGGAGATGGAAGTCAAGATGTGGAGCAATATTGTAGTGGAGGTGTGGAGATGGGGGTCGAGATGTGGAGTAATATTGTGGTGCAGGTGTGGAGATGGGGGTCAAGGTGGAGTGGAGATGTGGAGCAATATTGTGGCGGTGTGGAGGATGAAGGTTCAGGTGGAGGGGAGATTTGGTGCAATACTGTGGAGGTGTGGAGGATGGGGGTCCAGGTGAAGGGATATGGTGCATTTGGGTTGATGGAGGAGGGATGTGCAAGAGATGTGTAGATTTCGACTGGAGAAAGAGGAACGTGGAAGATTTTGAATGGTGGAGGAATAATATGGATTATATGAATGGATGAGAAGAGATGAGGGGGTGGCGGGACGATATTGAAGACATGAGTGGAAGGGGACGATGTGGAGAGTATCGACTGGTGGAAGTGAACGGATGTGGAAGATTTCGATTAGTGAAAGCGGACTGTGGAAGGTCTTACTCGAGGTAAAGGAAAGTGGATTATCCAGGCAGACAATGGGATGTGGAAGATATGCGAGAAGGGAAGATGCGGAATATTCTGAATGGTGACCAAGGGATGGGAAACATCGAAATGGAGGGATGTGGAGTACTCAGACGGGCAGAGCAGGATGTGGAAGATTTCAACTGATGGAAGAGAATGTGGAGGAACTAAGTGGAAGAGGAGAAATGTTGAGCATCTAAGAACAGGTGGAGAGATGTGGAGTATCGAATGGGTAAATAATAAATAAGGTGGATATGAGTAGAAGAGGGATGAAAGATTTCCACTGGAGAAAAAGGAATGTGGATGATCTGAGTGGAAGTTAAGGGACACGAATTATGATGTGGAAGATTTTAACTGGTCGAGTAAAAAACTAGATAATTTCGACTGGTGGAAGAGGAATGTGCAAGATGTAAGAGGAGCTGGAGAGACGTTGAGAGTCCGAGAACTGAGGATGGGATGTGCAAGACATGTGTTAATGATGTTGAAGATTTCGACTGGTGGAGGAAACACGTGGAGGAGTTGAGGATAGGAGCTGATGAAAGATATGGAGAAGTCTGAATGAAATGAGGATGTGGAAGATTCAACTGGGGGATGGAAGAGGAAGGTCCCGGTGGAAATGGAAGAGGAATATGGAACATCCCAGTAGCGGTGGAGGAAGGAAGCTTTGCAAGATCAAGTGGGGTGAGGGATGGATGCTGAAACGGATCCAGCTCTATTGTCTACCTTTCCACCCATCCACCACCCACACCCATCCATCTCAGAGTATGGTACCTCTTCCATCCATCCACCACTGACACCAATTCACCAATGACTCGCCGTCCACAGCTACCCAGTGATCATCCACACTCGGTTCTTATCCATCATCTATACTCGCTAAACTCTTCACATATCATTCCAACCCCATCGGCTTCATTAACCATTTCCCTCTCAAAACACTAGCCAAACCAACACATCATTCACACCCACCCCATCTATCCATCAACACCCACCCACTCACCTTTCACGCTCATTCCCCCACCACTCAATCTAATTCTTTTTTCAACCACCCACCATTCCATATACACCCACTCTTATCATTCAATACCACCCACCCAACTCTCAATCCAAATCTCCACTCAAACGCCTAACACCAACATGTACCCACAACTCCTCTCATCTGTCCACCTACTCACCATCCAGTCACATCCTCCCACCTCTACTCCGGTTTCCTCCACTCACCCACCAATCACACCCATCCAACCCACCTACATTCACCAACCAATCAAACTAATTCATATTCACGCACAACCTTCCGAATCCCAATCTTTTTCTACTAAACCAACGCTCACTAATTTATTCACCCACCCCCATTACCAGATTTCACTCACTCACTTCTCAATTCCACTCTCCTCTCATTCACCCAGAAGTTACACACACCCGCCTACGCACCACCATCCTACCTACCCATCCACATCTCCACTTTTCAGCCACGCTCTCCTTCCATCCACCTGCCATTAATATCCACTGAATTTCCACCCACCCATACCAACCCACCCTTCCAATCAATACCCAATTCGCTATCAGCAATCCACCTACTCAACCACCTATCCATCCACACCCATCAATTTCCAAATCCACTCAGCTACAATGATTAAGAGTAACATCATGACGAAAACCTGAGTCCAAATAAGCTTACCCCATCTCCATCCCCAACCCCACCCCCATCTTTCCCCTCATTCTCCTCCGATTGCTTTCGCGTCTATCCTCTCCGCCATCCCATCTTCATTTCCACGCCCTGCCCTCATCACCACAAATTTCCTTCTTTTTTTCCTGCCATTTTTTTCTATTGTTCCGCTCCCTCTCATTATCGCTCGCGTCTCTATTTTCGGAGTATGTGATGAGAGAGAGAGAGAGAGAGAGAGAGAGAGAGTGTGTGTGTGTGTGTGTGTGTGTGTGTGTGTGTGTGTGTGTGTGTGTGTGTGTGTGTGTGTGTGTGTGTGTGTGTGTGTGTGTGTGTGTGTGTGTGTGTGTGTGTGTGTGTGTGTGTGTGTGTGTGTGTGTGTGTGTGTGTGTGTGTGTGTGTGTGTGTGCAAAAGGTTATATCTCGTTATTTCCTTTTCTCTACAGTTTCCATCACCACCAATTAGAAAAATGCCAACTCTGTGAATAAACTTACTTTTCTCTTGCTGTTCTTTCATATTCTCCTCTCTCTCCTGTACTTCTCCTCTCTCTCCTGTACTTCTACTCTCTCCTGCTCCTCTCTCCTGTATTCTCCTCTCTCCTGCTCCTCTCTCTCTCTCCTGTACTTCTCTCTCCCCTGTACTTCTCTCTCCTGAACTTCTCCTCTCTCCTGTTCCTCTCTCTCTCTCCTGTACTTCTCTCTCCTGCTCGTCTCTCTCCTGTCCTTCTCCTCTCTCCTGCTTTCCTCTCCTCTGCTCCTATCCATCCCGTTCTTTTCCACTCTCCCGTTCGTCTCTCCTTTCCTTCTCCTCTCTCCTGCTCTTCTCTTCTCTCCAATTCTTCTCTGCTGCTCTTCTCCCTCTAACTCTTTTCTCCTGCTCTTCTCTTCTCTCCAGTTCTACTCTCCTGCTCTTCTCTCCAATTCTTCTCTCCTGCCCTTCTCTCTCCACCGCTTCTCTCCTGCTCTTCTCCTCTCTCCTATTCTTCTCTCCTGTCCTTCTCCTCTCTTCTGTTATTATATTTTCACTCTTTCTCTCTTACTTTCATTCATTTCATTACTTCCTCACACATATGCTTTTGCTCTATTGTTCTCTCAATTTTACTCATCTCTTCCTTTCACCTACCTCTTTCTTACTTCCTCATTTTTCTTGTATGCAACTCTCTCTCTCTCTCTCTCTCTCTCTCTCTCTCTCTCTCTCTCTATTTTACCCCAACCTCTATTTTTGGGTAAGACTATTGGGAAAGACAGAGAGAATGAGTAAGTGAGTGGGTGTGAGAAAGAATGCTTGGGAGAGTGTAAGTGAGAAACCTTGTGTGTGTGTGTGTGTGTGTGTGTGTGTGTGTGTGTGTGTGTGTGTGTGTGTGTGTGTGTGTGTGTGTGTGTGTGTGTGTGTGTGTGTGTGTGTGTGTGTGTGTGTGTGTGTGTGAGTGAGTGAAGGGGGAGTGATAATATTACAACAGCCTGGAGACTGACGTACGTACCTCTCGACCCGTCACACACATTCCTCCCTCATATCTCATCAGTGTCTCATTCCACACCTATTCCTTCACTCTACACCTGTCACCCTCTCATTCCACACCTGTTCCTCCATTTCGCAATTTCTTCTCATTCAACACCTGTCCCTTCACCCCACACCTGTCACTCTCATTCCACACCTGTCCCTTCACTCCACACCTATCACCCTCTCATTCCACACCTGTCCCTTCACTCCACCCCTGTCACCCTCTCGTTCCACACCTGTCCCTTCACTCCACACCTGTGTCCCTCTCAATCCACATCTGACCCTTCATTTCACACCTCTCTGCCGCTCATTCCACACCCGTCACTTCCACACCTGTCTCTCATTCCACACCTGTCCCTTAATTCCACACCTGTCCCTTAATTACAAGTCTGACTTTTCACTACGTACCTGTCCATTCCACAACTTTTTCCATCATTGCCCACATTTCTGATTCCCTTCACATAACTCAACTTTTACTAGCTTTTCATTCCACTTTGACATGAACTAGTTTATTCCTTCTTGTTTAAATGGCTCAGTCTTCCTATACACTCTTTCTGACTTCCGCACCTTATGATTTCCCCCGTACCTTCACTTTGTTTTTTATCACCTGCTTCTTCTCTTCACCTTAATCCACTTATTTCATTTTATTTCTCCATCATTTCCTTTGGCATTCTCTCATCCTATTATCCCTTTCAATTTTTTTCATTCCTTCCCTTCATTCTATCAGCCCAACTTCTATCTCCTATATATATTTCACCCCCGTTCTTTTTCCTAACCTGCCTTCATTTCCTCCTCTTCCATTAATTCTGTTCCCCTCTACCCTATCCACCACCTTCTCTCCTTCCATTCACACCAGGCTTCTATCCAACGTCCACTTCACACCATTACCTTCCATTCCTCTCCTCTTTCCAACCCCTGTCTGCCTCTATTTTACCCTATCCCTCCATATTCCTTCGCTTCCCACCGTCTCTTCTCCTTCTCCCCTCTCTCTCCTCACTCCAAACTCTCTCTCTCTCTCTCTCTTCTCCATCAAACTTACCTTCACTTACAGCCCATCTATCTCTTTTCTCTCCTCTCACTCACTCTGTCTTTCCTTCCTTCACTCACAGCCCTCCCCCTCCCCCTATCACCCCTCCCCTCCCCTCCCTCTCTTCACTCACAGCCCTCCACCTCCACCTCTCTCCCCTCCCCTCCCCTCCTTCCCTTCACCGCTCCCTCCCTCATTGCTCTCCATTAAGGCAACTGAGGCTGGCTAATTCTCTGCCTTTACAGTGGCCGTGTCAGTCATGAGAGAGAGAGAGAGAGAGAGAGAGGCGGTGGGGGGAGAATTGTTTGATGTCTTCGCAATTCCGTCATTCGTACATAAAGTATTAAAGAAAAATAACGAAGTGTAATTCTTTCCACGCCCCCTGAAACCTTCCCTCTTTTCTCACCCCTCCATCCACCCCCTCCTCTTTTCTCTCCCCTTTTCATCCTTCATCCACCCCACCTCACCCCCCTCCGCCCTCTTCCGTCCCTCCTCTCCCCCCTCTAACCATCCCCCCTCTAGCCATCCCCTCCTCTTCTCCCTCCCCTTTCATCCTTCCTCCACCCCCCTCACTCCCTCCACCCTCTAAAACCTACACCCCACCCACCCCCACCCCCACCCACCCAAACCCCCTTCCTTGCACCTGACTGGAATGTTGGACACGTCACCTATTATTAATTACACACACACACACACACACACACACACACACACACACACACACACACACACACACATACATACATACATAAATACACGCATACACACGCAAACTCACGACACGTACGCACATATTATGCAGTACATTAATTCAACACTCTCGCCCCGACTTAGCGATTATATGTGACGGTCATGGCTACACACACACACACACAAACACACACACACACACACACACACACACACACACACACACACACACACACAAGCCACACCCAGTAAAGATATCAAAACAGGCAAAAATAAATGCGAAAGTCTGAGGGGATGGAGAGGCCAGGGCTAGACGAGAAGAGAATAGAGAAAGGAAAGGGTGGGAAGAGGAAGGAGGGAAAGACTGTAAAAAGATGGACTAAAGGGTTATGGTGGCAGGGAAAGAAGAAATGCTGCGAGGTAGGGATGGGTGGAGGGCAAAGGAGAGAGAGAGAGAGAGAGAGAAATGAAAGTGAAAGAATAAGCTAAAAACTCCTACTTCTTGCAGTTTCTCAGTATACAATGGATCCACGCCGCCACCACTTCTAGGTAGGCCACATCCCACCCTCCTCTAACTTCATGCTTGATGAGTGCCAGGCCGTCTAATTCCACACACTCACACACGACAAGGCTGCCTCTCTCTCTCTCTCTCTCTCTCTCTCTCTCTCTCTCTCTCTCGTGTAGGCTTTTGTGAGTGTGTTCGTGACCGCGGTGTGTATTCTAGCGAGACTTGTGTAACGAAATCCCTCACGCCTGTCACAGAACACAGTGGTAACGATTCCGGGTACCCACACAACTGAGGTCTTTGTCTGGTCACACCTTAGAGAGGAGGCCATGTTAGGTTTGGCAGTTCTATAGCAAAGGGGTGCTGGCAGTATTGCATGACATTTTTAAGTTTATGTTGCGAATCTTTCTCCGTCTATCAGTATAAGAGTATGTATGTATGTAGTCAGATTTACACAGACAAAATGAGTCTCTCTCTCTCTCTCTCTCTCTCTATGGTTTCCGCAAATCGTACACTGAAATGTCTTAGCTATGACGGCTTGACTTGTATAAACAACTGTCTGGTTCATTTCACTGGGTATGCCATTATACAGGTTCTATTTGCATGCCTTATATTCCTTTACTTATGTATAACAACTCACTCTATCAGTCACGTAGTAACTACAACTGAAAGGAGTTCTCATAACTTCTCAAAAAAGAAGCTTCGTTCAGTCACTTGGCAAATGCCGTTTGGTACATTAAAAAGATGTTAGCTACCTGCCTCTGGTCATACCTCAGAGTGTAAAAATTATGAGAAATATAGGAGTACACACATGATACAACCAAAACTAGTTTTATCGCTTTCTACAGTGAAATATTTCTATTTTGTAATATAACAATAACCCATTTCCATTTATCTATCTATCTATCTCTCTATTGCCAGACGCCATACTCCCGTAAGGGGTGGCCATTTGACTTTGAGTTAGTTGTTTTACGGGGAGGGGCACTATCCCTCCACCAACCCACTTCACATGAGAAAATACGTATGTATATGCTGTATATATACAGCACGCCGATGGTTTACCGGGAGGGGCACTATCCCTCCACCAATCCACTTCACATGAGAAAATACTTATGTATATGCTGTATGTATACAGCAGGCCGATACATAAATATATTAAGTATTCTCATGCGTAATAATAATAACTGAGAATAACGACACCAACAACAACAACAACAATAATAATATAATAATAATAATAATAATAACAATAACCACCACTGCCATCATTATCATCATCATCACCACATACAGCACAAAGAATGCAGTAAGCTCCGTTAGTCACTACACTTCAACTTACGTTAAAACTGTTTTGTTGTTGGTAATCAAAGATACTTCCCTAACTTCATGTACAAAAATAAAAGATGAAAAAATTAATAAATTGGTATATATATATATATATATATATATATATATATATATATATATATATATATAATGTATGTATAGGTATCACCCAATATAGGTATCAGCCAATAAGTAATACCCCAGCCCTTGAACAAGCAACAAAGAGTTATCAGAGGGTACTGAGAGAGATGAGTAAGTAGAAAATTGCAATATTAATGCCAATAAAATTATAACAACAACAAACTAAAAGGCTAATACACAACCAGCAAACCTTGCCCTACAACCAAACACCACTGGCTCACCATTCAACCATCTTCCACTACAATTACCTCTAGGTTACATTTGTATTTAATCCCTCACAACCACCACATCCAATCTCACCACAATCACCACCCAACAACAACCATCACATCCTCTCTCACCACAACCACCACGCAACTGTTACTACCACATCCTCTTCCATTAAAACCCCCACCCGACACATTCACCCCGCCACAACCACCCTCCAAGCACACCATCACATCAATACGTCCATCCTACAACAACCACTGCACAGATCTATCCATCACCAAAAACACATCCACTCCACCACAAGCACCATGCCACCACACCAACGCTTCCATCCATATCCCACCACAACTAGCACATCATTAACCTGACCCCACCAAAACTAATACCAACCCCTCCCCCCCAAAAAAAAAGGAAAAAAAAAGAAAAAAAAACACATCCATCCCCACAACAAGCGCCACATAATATACTCAACGGTAACCACCACCATGATATTACTCCAACCCTTCCATTCCTGCCCAATAACAGCACATCTATCCCATTACAACTCCCCACAATGGCCAAACCACACATTATCTATATCATACATTCAACATAACCACAACCCCACCACACCAGCATCCATCCTTACACCACCACATCAGTTCATCCACTACATCACAGCCTACCACCCACAACCATAGCATTAATCCATTCACCCTGCAACAACAACCACTCTACCAAAGCAACACACTCATCCACACTCCACCACATCCGCCTCACTAGCTCATCCACCCTTTACAACCCACCAACCACAACCACAGCACTAACACATTCACCTCACAACAGTCATCATGGCACCTCCCCACCACATCCGTCCCCGCCTCACCACAACCACAACACTAGCTCATCCACCCCACCACAACCCCACCACACCACCATCACCTGGGTAATACTGGGCTTTATGGGGTCATGCTCGTAATATCATTCCAGACCAACATAAATTCCGCTGAAAATTTTACTGGGAAACCAAATAGCTAAACTTGGGTAAGGTATTCTACAGGCGCCTAACCCAATCTTGGCTTTCTCTTTATTTTCTCTATTTTTCTCCTCATCTCTCACTTTTTTATCAATATTCTTCCCTATCCCATCATATCTAAACCCCTTACTCACCCTCTTGACTTTTCACTTCGATTGCTAAATAAAGCAAGTGCAATAAGTCTACATTCACTTTGCTCATCTTAAAAAGACTGAAAAGGTAATAGTTCGTCTTACTTTACAACTATTAAGGTAAAATGATGAAACTCGTACAGGTGTAAGACAGGAAAGACAGACATCTTTGATGGCTCGGCTGCAGTAGTTCCGGAGAGCTGGTTATCAACACGCAGTCCCAGTTTCTTCACTGCAATACCACCTAAAAGAAGCTTAATGTGGACTTCCCTCACCGTGTTCGAGAAGCCCCTTGATAAAATTTGTTAAATTTTCTTCAACTAAGAGCAACCACCTACAAAATGACAGAAAAGCAAAACCACTTTGGTGGCATTCACATCTACACGGCCAGTGGTGAACCATAGATTATCACCCAATTTTCGTATGCGGTCAGCACAAACTGCTTATTCGATCATTACTTAAACTGAAGAAAGATACTGTGATTAACAGTATTCGTAATGAAACAACACAGCCTTCAACTTTGGGACTCTGTATTTCTCTGCTTTAGGTTTTGTATTTTTTAATGCTTTTTTTTTAACAGGCCTAATATTCTTTTATTTGCTTCATTAGGTTATATACCTTGTGCTTTCGTTTATAATGCAACATACTGAATTTTTTGTAATCTGACTATAATATTCATTCAGTAACGATAATCTGTTTAATATGTGGTCTGCTGATAACGTGCGTTATTATAATGATGCCATGTTTAATTTATAGTTATATCTACCTATCTATCTATCTATCTATCTATCGAAATGTTTGCAAGATGTGACCACGAACAACATACCCAATGCAGTAATGTACGTGAATGAAGCTGCAACAGGTATACCTGAACACGGGCACAGGGGGACGGTATATCAGGGCTGTACGCACCGCCTCATTTACATACCATCGCTACAACACTGCTAAATGTTATTACTCCCTCCACTCTCCTTACCAAAGACACGCACAACACTAACAGTTTTATCTCATACTTTCATGGTATTACTTCATCCCCATTATGTTATTACACAATTTTATTTTCATATGTATACTTAACAACAATAACTTAGGTTATATATTTCACATCTCTTTACAAAACTCTCAATGCTCCAGACCCACTTAAGTAGTTTTCACTACCTAGTTCCGACAACTTTTTTCACGTAACTCCTAGCAGGTTTGGTTAACTATATATGGTACATCTTTACAGCATTTATTCCTGTCTACACTAACAGTAAGTTACACATACAGTTCTGCAATGTCGCTCAATAACTGTTTTAGGTGACACATGGTAAGCTGAAACAGTTTGACACAATCGCCATATATAGAGAAGGAACAAAGTTTACTCCGTCTTTCACCCACCACGACTTCTGGAGTCTTCCACTTTTTCTGTTATACACGAAGTGTTTTCATACTTGTTGTTATTACTGTTATTATTGTTTTCAGTCTTTCTGTACATTCCAAAGGTCTCGTGCCATCCCAGACGCCGCCTAATGAACACCTTGGCGGAACTGTATCGACTGGCCGGCGGCACACCTGAGCCCGTATTTACAAATGCTCTGGACACCTTGAATCCACGGTCGGATTTTCAGATTTTACTCTTCCTATACCCATGCCATTTGACTCAATTTTGGAGTGCAGCATGGTGGTAATGGGTCAGTGAAAGATGGGCTTAGCTTCTGTTCAAAGACCCCCTCCAAAACGGAATAAAATTGTCTGAAGTCAGACTAGAACAAAAAGTCACCAGCTACAAGTTATTAAGGTGTGTAAGAGGTTGCTGGTTTATTCTTTGACCGTCACTCATACAGGCTAAAATACTTAACAACCAACCTAGAGCCAATACTGCAGTGAAATGGTAGGCCGAATAACACAACTTCCAGCACAAAATTCACTGCTATGCTGAGTTGCTTACGGAGAAAAATGGTTAAGATCCTTCATGAATGCGGGGCGTGTAACCTCGCCTACCTGCACACCAGCCACGCCCCACACCCGTGCCTGCCGCCAAGCACGTGTGAGGCAGGACAAACGTGCATCCATAATTTGTTGTGCTAATACCGCCAAAACACCAGTCTCACTTTTACACGCTAGCCGTCAGAGTACGATGACGTCATGCGTGGTCTAATCCTTTTTTTGGTCATTACTGACAAAATACCAGCGTCACTTTTGCACATGTCAACCCGCTGGCTGCGATGGACTTCTTTAAGCTAAATAAAATGGTCTGAAGTTGGCTAGAATAATATACACAGTTCTCAGTTTTGGGCAGAAACGCTAATCGACATGAAGTTTTACAATTTTGTCACTATGGGTATCTCTGAGCTTATGAAACTGACATTACTGGGAATAAAATATATACCGTAGTTCGATTACAATGACACACACACAATATACATATATATATATATATATATATATATATATATATATATATATATATATATATATATATATACATATATATATATATATATATCATCATCAGCCGTTTGAGTATCCACTGCAGGACCGGCCTATCCCGACTGAAGTCGGGACGATACAGCCAATGTATCTCTACCAACAGCTTAGGCTGTCTAGTAGAGATTGTATGTAGGGTGAGAAGTGCTTGTTAGTGTAACTGTTGTGTTGGAATGGCTTTGGATGTGTGTGTAGTCTGTGAACCAAGTGTAATCGGCCCCCGCAAGCCGACTGGGTGCAAGCATACTTTACAATAAGCGAAACTGGTTCAACCACAGCACCCCTGGTGTCCGCCAATGCAGTACGTGGCCGGGTGAACACTCCCAAAGTTTATTACCCTGGCGGGGCGCGAACCCTGGTCCACCCGTGTACGAAACGCACACTCTACCACTGTACCACAGAGGATATATATATATATATATATATATATATATATTGAGCACCGGTGTATATATATATATATTGAGCACCGGTGTATATATATATATATATATATATATATATATATATATATATATATATATTGAGCACCGGTGTATATATATATATATATATATATATATATATATATATATACACACACCGGTGCTCAAACTTATAAAATATCAATTAACTACACTTCTCACTTTGGTGGTCTCACCCGGGTATTTTGTTTCCGGTAATGGCAGATGATTTCATTCTGGTGGTTAATTATCTCTTGGCAGGCCTGGCCATAGGGAAACGGCTATAAACAACTGTTCTTCCTATACTGTACATTCACGTAAGCAAATGGGCCATATTTAGATTGTATTATCATAAGTTAATGAAACTTACCAATACCTCTTCCTCAGCAATTTGTCTGGAACATTACAATAATATTCTTTTACCTAATATTTACATTTTTGTTTTTTAATACTGATCCTCACCCTATCCTTACGTGCGAAAAGAAGACTAGATGATGATGATGATGATGATGATGATGATGATGGTGAAGTAATAATGACAGCTTCCATAAATAACAAACAGTATACATATGCGGAAATAAAGTGGTTACGATGAGGTGCTACGGCACATTCTAAACTTAACAATATGCTCTCTCTCTCTCTATATATATAAAGTACCGTACATGAATAACGCGGGCAACCAAGATTACTTAATTCCTTCATCACACTGTCTTCCCTTGGCTTAGTTACATCGTGTCACAAGAAAACAAAATGATCGTACTTTTCCCTGCGCTAGAGAGATTCCCCTACGCCCAATGAACTGGTCTGGTGGCATCAGTGAAATAATGAAGGCACCATCACGTCACAGTGAGGAGGTTCTAGAGCTATACTGGTACTGTGTAAAACTAGAGGAGTGTAATAGGGGGCTGCTAAAACAGTAAAAGTAAGAAATTAAATACAATTCTATATAAATTCCAACACAAACGGCAATCCTGCAGCCACATATGAAATCAATGCTGGGCAGGCAGCAGTATCTAAGTTTGATAGAATCGCTTGGTGAGCAGTAATATAATTAAAAGACGCACCGGAGTGGGTATGAGTGCCATTTGCTGATGCCGAAACTTTACAGAATTACCTGGTGATGTCAGGGGATTAAAAAAAAAAAACACGCAAGAGCCGACTGGCATGAGCGTCTATTCCCCGGTACCTAAGTCTCATAAAATTATGTCAGTAACATTAAAAAAAAAAAAATGCACATAGGGATGAGTGTGGTAGTAACTCGTACCGAAGCTTATTATAATAATCGTCTGGACAGACGAACAGCACAGAAACAAGTGCAGCATATTGTACTGCCCTACTTCACAGAAGGACACTTTATTAAACTTCAGAGGGAAAATGAATTATACTACAGTTAGCCCCCAAAAGCTTGCTGTAATGCTCCCGGTTGCTATGACAAAGCTTTCTCTGTCAACATCATCCTCTGCCTTGAGAAATGGCGCGTGGTGCCCACTCCAGCGAGCTGTGTAGTGGGAAAATACAGAATTGCAGTGTGTCTGGCTGTGCTGCATTCCCTGGTATTGAAGTTTAATCAAACTATTTGGTGATGCCAAGACTTCAATAATACACAGGCAGCGGCGGGAGGGTATTTGTGAGTGGCATTCTCTGGTATCGACCCATGAAATAATACGTTGGTGGTTGCGAGCATAAAGCAACAAATAGAAGACGCAGAGGTGGGGGTACAATTTGACTTAGGTGTGTGGCATTCCGTGGTACCGTAAAAAATCGTTTGATGGGAGAAAAAACAAAGAAAGAAAGAAAGAAAGAAAAAGAAAAGAAAAAGAAAAAAGTTACAGTGTTTGGTATTCTGTGGTATCGACCCCCAAGTCAGCGCTGTTACCACCTTCCTTTGTTTACAAGGCCCGTGACGTCACTCTGCCGGCTTAATGGTTCTCTTTTCACCCCGTGATTAATTACACCTAAATTTGGCCCCAGGCGAAACATAATTAACGCAGGTGTATCCGTGTCAAAATTACCCATCTATTAACACTCTTAAATTCAATACAAAGTTTAAATTTATCAAACATTTTTTTACTTTAAGCCAATTGAACAGTTTGTATTCTTTTCTTCGCAGAGGTTCTTCAGTATCAAAACACTTAATCATTAACTCATTTTAACAACAATAGACTACCTAACCTCAATTACAAACCCTTTCTGAACTTATTCTAGCACATTTTCTTATCACCATATTTCTTAACACCTTCAGAAACAATGAGAACATTTTATAATCATTTTTTTCTGCCACCAGACGATATTATTCAGCACAGAAGAACCCCTGATGGTAATTACTGAAGACTGTATCACGAAAAGTCTGTCCTAGGCCGAAAAATACAAAAAACATCTGCAGACAGGAAGACGACAGGGAAAAAAAAAAAAAAAAAAAAAAAAAAAAAAGAGTTCCCCCAAATCCAAACCAAACGTAAATTAATCCAAACAGTTTCTAATCCAACATGGTTACTAAATTGAGTCTGACATCATTGCCACTCGTGTGCCTGTAGTGCAGCGGCCGGCTTTTGCACACACATACTCGTAACACGGACTGGCGACACTGCTATTCACGTTCAGGCTGCGTTTTACGGATTTTCAACGGCAACTGATTCGATGGGCCGAGAACACCACTTTCAATCACAATGAGAAGTAATCCACCCCTACCCAGTGTTTCACTACGGGTTTAGGCGTAAAAAGTCTCTTAGAGTGTACTGCAGGATGACGAGCACATGTGGAAACTACTTTGGAGTGGTTGTTTAATTGTATGCATCCAGTATCAGCTATTTTCCTGTCTAATCCTACCTCACAGCACAACCTAATCGTGTCATATTATCTGTTTTAACACACCTGATTCTAACATCTCTTCGAGTCACAATGAGTCCCGTCTTCATCTAGAAATATTTTGTGTTAATTCTAGCACATCGTTCAACTTACTTCTACCGATAACTTACCACAAACATAATTTGACTAATATATTTCATTCCTACTCATATCCATCCTATCCGACCCATAATACTTCATTTAATGAAACACTGAAGTAGTTCTCGCAATACGATCGAATTATCAGTTATAATATACAACACAACAGTCATCATTATCACCATCATCATGAACATCATCATCATCATGAACCGTCAACATACCCAATTTCCCACTAATAATTGGGTGGGTAGGATCTTGAAACAAGGAAAAGAAAACACAAAAGAAAAAACTAGTCGTCTCCCAAACTAACGATAATATGAAGCGGGACAAATATATAATAATGTATGACATACATAATATATATATATATATATATATATATATATATATATATATATATATATATATATATATATATATATATATATATATATATATATATAATAGTAATGCACAGACTGACAACGTATAGTACGATAGAATCGTAAGTTGACAAATATTATTTGGGGTAAAACTGACCATCCCAAATATTCTCGATGATACAAAAGAGGCGACGAAAAGGCTAAAATATGCATTTAAATTGAAAGCATACAAACAGAGGGACAAAAACAACACAGGCACAGAGTGGGGTGGCCAGCTCATTCAACACATGAACAACACAAACTTCATCAACACATGGCAGAACACACACCTACAACACAACACAACGCAATATACAACAACAACACAACCCGAACACAATGAATATACATAACACATAATAACACATGAAAGAATGAGCATAGAAAAACACTGCTTAAACGTGTTCATACAAAATCAGAACAGTATTTTACTCAGCGCAACACAAACTACAACATGAAAAATTAACCTTCCTGTACAAAACAACAACACACTAAAAACATACACAGCACATAAAAATACACCCAGCACATACAAACATATCACAACAATGCGACTCTTAAATTGCAACAACAACACAACACAGCAACAACTTAAGCAAATGAAGGACACACACACACACACACACACACACACACACACACACACACACACACACACACACACACAACAGTCCGAAGCACATCCATCTAGACCTTACAATGGCAATATATAGTAATATAAGAATCACAGTAAAACACCATAATCCACAGCATCACAACGCTTAGAAACACACATCACATCATGCAGAACATATCAACACACTGCTATACACATTACCCAGGCAACATCAACCACACAAAACTGCAACACTCCCAGTCTAGTACACATCCCATCGGACAAAACAAAGGGCAACACACAAAACAAGTACCTCACCAGAACACAACTCATCACATGGCTGCATACGTCACCACACTGACACCAGATACAATGAAATGCAACACAATACCCAACACATTACACCTAACAACTCAACAAACAGAACACAACGACCACACCGCAGCAGGATAAGCCGTCCAACTGAGCACACACACACACACACACACACACACACACACACACACACAGGAAAGGAAGGGCAGCGTTTAGAAGTGAACAAACAGAACAGGCTGTCAGCAGTGTTTAATTCAGTCTTTATGAGCGACACACTAATGTTATTGGCTGGGACGTGACTACTCCCACCCCACCCTTCTCTCCAGCCTCTCTCTCTACCACTAACCCACTCCTTTTCTACCCTCGTCCACTCCCTTGTCTCTCCCACTCTCTTCAGTTACCATCCCTCTCTCCTCGTCACCCTCCCATTCTCTTTTTATCTCTCTGGTCTCTTTCCCTTCGCAGCCACCATTCGCTTCCCTCTATCTTTCGACTACCACTTCTAGTCCCTTTTCACTACCTCTCTCTCTCTCTACTCACCTCATTCTCTCCACTGCCAATCCCTCTCCCTTTCACATCATCCCTCGTTCTCTCTTCTGCCAACCCCTCCACTACCTTTGCTCTATTCCTTATCAACCATTCCTCTCTACCCTCCGTTGCTATTACTTTCTCTTCCTCACCCAACCCCCTCTTTCCCCTCACCCACCCCCTCAGCTACCATCTCTCCTCTTTCTCTCCCACCCTCTCTCCCCTTCCCCCTTCCCCTCCGGTATCACCACTCTTGTTTCTCCTTTCTCCTTTCTCCTCCTCTCGTTCCCTTTCATTACTTTCCTTTTCCCTACTCCTCTGCCCTCCCCCCTTCTCCTCCGGTCATTCTGTTTTACACCCCTCCACCACCACCACTCACACCCCTCTAAAGGTCAGTTTCCAGAAATTACTAAAAACTCTGTGAGGAGTGGATGGGGTACTTCTGGTCTAAAAGCTCTTTTCCAACTTAATTCCATTATCAAACTTCCCCCCTTCAACGTCAACATGTTTCGTATTCATTCAGTCTTTATTTTGGAACGAAGTGATTCAACATCGACACTGGGTGAAGTGGAAATATTGGTGGAAATTACTGTTTTACCTAGCTGAGTACTGGTGGAGAAGTGGAGGGAATGGTGAAGTGGAGGGAATGGTGGAGAAGTGGAGACACTGGTGGACAAGTGGAGGTACTGGTGAAGTGGAGGCACTGGTGGGGGAGAAGTGGAGGTACTGGTGAAGTGGAGGCACTGGTGGGGGAGAAGTGGAGGTACTGGTGAAGTGGAGGCACTGGTGGGGGAGAAGTGGAGGTACTGGTGAAGTGGAGGCGTTGGTGGGGGAGAAGTGGGGGTACTGGTGAAGTGGAGGCACTGGTGGGGGAGAAGTGGAGGTACCGTGAAGAGGAGAAAGTGAAGGTATACTATGCACAAAGGAGAATGTACAGGCCAAAGAAAATATTGAGAAGGAAGTGAGGATGGAAGGAGACGTGGAGATAAATGTGGAGGAGATGTGATTGTAAAGGTAGAGGAGAAAGTGCAGGAAATTCGCCCACTGTTCCACATCTCGTGTTTACCTCCATATCTTCAAATTTATCCCTTACCCTAACACTGACTCACCACCTTATTCCCCTCTCGCTTTCCACTTCCCTCCCTCCCCCACTTCCCCTTCTTTTCTCTTTATTCTTCCCCCTTCATCTCTTTTTTCCCCCTTCCCCAAAGAAAAGCCATTAGTATGATTCAGTCAATGCAAAATTGGCCCTAGGAAGAACCCCCCTCCCCCCCAAAAAAAAAAAAAACAATACGTATGTTCTCTTAATAGAGAAAAGAACAGATTTTCAAGTGCTTAAAATTCTTTTAAAAACTATACGACGACAGTTATGAAAATTATTAAATACAAAATGATGATACAACGAGAGATAATGAGATGAAACTCGAATATATGGGATACTTCACCAATAAAAGCAATAGTAGAATAATTATTGCGCAGCTGAACGCTGCAATAAGCTCCCAAGAACAGTCTTCAGTAGGAAAAAAATTGAGATGGATTAAAAATTTTGTTACACAATTATTTCGTCAGTAAAGGCTATAAATGAGTACTGTACACTCCTGGGTCGAGATGTACGCAGATGGTTGTGAGATGATTGATTAATTACGAGAACATTTTGCGATCGTGTGTGTGTGTGTGTGTGTGTGTGTGTGTGTGTGTGTGTGTGTGTGTGTGTGTGTGTGTGTGTGTGTGTGTGTGTGTGTGTGTGTGTGTGTGTGTGTGTGTGTGTGTGTGTGTGTGTGTGTGTGTGTGTGTGTGTGTGTGTGTGTGTGTGTGTGTGTGTGTGTGTGTGTGTGTGTGTGTGTGTGTGTGTGTGTGTGTGTGTGTGTGTGTGTGTGTGTGTGTGTGTGTGTGTGTGTGTGTGTGTGTGTGTGTATCAGAATTTTACAGTAGAATACTTACACACTGTACTGTATACAGTACTTTCTCTTCTCTTACCAATAAAAGTACTACTTTTTACCTTTTTCCTCCCGACTTCCTTTCTTGAGGATGTGGTGGGTGTGGGAGTTTTATCATTTCATTTCATTTTATTTTTCTCACACGTTAACCTGTCATCAGATAACCTTATCATTGCTCAACTGGCATCGTGTTATCACTACTTCATATGTACTCCATTTCTCTCCCTCCCTCCTGTCCTGCGACATCTTTCCTCTCCTATTTTCCCCTTTGTTTCTCTTTTCTCTGTCTTACTTCACTTTCAATTTTTCTTTCCAGTTTCTTCACCTTTCTTCCTTCCCTCCCTCTTCCATCCTCTCCCACTTTTCTTCTTCTTTTTACTCCCTGCTTTCTTCCCTTTACTCCAACTTTTCCTCTTCCACTGTCTTTCCTCCTCCTCATCCTTCCTTCTTTATCCTCTTTTTGCTTTGTCCTCTCTCACTGCCTTCCTTCGTTTCCCATCTTCTTTCATTCTCTCCATTTTCTGTCTTCTATTTCACTCAGCCTTCCTTCCCTCATCGTTTGATCCTTTGTCTCTTCTTTATCCTTTCCTACCCGCTGACAAGCATCTTGGCATCTTATTCTGTCACCACCTGACTGTGTAATCGACCCAGCTGACGTGTAAGGAAGGGACCAGGTTGCAGCTTCTTTGTATTCTCAAACAGTTTTGATCTGATTTGGGCCAAACTTGGTTAAGGGCCAGCCAAAAAAACAATTGTTACAGACATGGATGAAAATTCAAGGTCACACAATTATGATCCAATTTTGACCAAACCTTAAGGGTTGAGAGTAAAACACGAGCAAAGGGAGTCGATTTTGAGAACAGCAAAGGTCAAGATCACTAGGCAAGGTCGAAGTTCGACTCGTGTGAGAAGAAAATATCAATTCTGATCTGATCTGAACCAAATATGGTGGAAGGGTTAAGGGTTAACCAGGGAGCGTTTATATTTTTTTATTTAATTTATTTTTCTACAAGAGTTCGGTCACATGGTAAGGTAACCTTAAACAGTTTTTATCCGACTGAAATCAAACTTGGTGGAGGGGTTCAGGGAAAGCCAAGACTGGAGAGATTCGATTTGGGGAACAACCGGTCAAAGGTTAACGTCACAGGATAGGGTCAAAGTTCGGCCTGTGTGTGTGTGTTGTAATGACCCTGATGTCTGTCAGCATCTACTGTGCTTGTCTGCACCAGTTTTCTGAATTTACTTTTCATTATTCTTAGTGTGGCATACACGGATATACTGTACCCTCTCTCCATTCTTTTTACTGCCTCTTACAATTCACTCTCCCCTACTTCCCTGATCATTCTTTTGTTTATTTCCTTCAATATACTGCCTCTTGATTTTTTCTTAATAATCACTTCTTTTATCTTCTATCTTCCCTTTGTTTCTGCACTATTCCATTCCCCCTCTCCTTTCTACCATAAACATGCATTCAGTATCCCCCCTCTCTCAATCTTTTTGTCTTCTATTCTCCCTCAATCTTTCTTTTTTCTTCCCGCTCTTCTTCTCGTTCTTTTCCCTTTTCTTTGTTCTCTCCTTCCTCTCAGCGTACCATTTCCAACCTTCCTTCTCCTCACTCACTTTCAACCCAATCGCTGCTACGGACAATCTCAACTACTACATTTTGACTAATACAAGTGGCTCTTTTCAGCTGAGGGAAATCTTGGGAGTCAACGATGATTTTTCTCGTGAGCTGAAAAAGCTCTCTAACACACTTTCCTAAGCGATTTATTTTGTTTATTACATTTTGCTGTCTTCTTCTGTATTATATAAATCCTTCCAATATCGCCATACTCTGCATGTCTTCTTCTGTATCATATAAATCCTTCCAATATCGCCATACTCTGCATAAATAACGTACAAATGGATATCAACCACCCATATTTAAAAATAAGTCGCTAAGGAAGAGGTGTTAGGAAGCTACCTTAACCGACGAGAACATTGGTCTAAGTGATTTTTGTCAGGTAGAGGGGAAATCCTTGTAGCAAAAGTTTACTAATCGACCTAAGGACAAAATTTTAAAATATACCAAATTCCAAGGACAGGTTAATGCTGAGTGTAAGAAGTGGCTGTGAATGTTATGTAATGGTGTTGGTAGCTGTGGTGAGTGTTAGTAACAGTGGTGAAAGTCAGTAAGTGTTGAGTGCTCGAGGAATGGTGTTAGTAGTAGTGCTAGTGCAAGTGGTGAATATTAGCAGTAGTGTCTGAGAGTCAGTTGCGTGTGTTATTATTACTGAAGAACAGTGGTGGCAGCTACTAAGTGTGACGTGTCCGTGCGGTTGTAAGTGTTAGTAGTGGTGCTGGGTGCAGTGGTGAAGGTCAGAAGTAGTGTGAAACTGTAGCAGTGAATGTTAATTGAAGTGATGATTATTATTGTAGCGAATGATGAAAGTACAATTAAGTAATGCAGTGATGAAAATTAGCAGCAGTAGTGGGTGTTGAAGTGGTGGTGAATGTTGGAGTAGTGAGGAGTGTGTGAGGTGAGGTGAGGCGAGACACAGGTACCAGGTATTGATTGACTATACTAAATGTACACTCCCACACCACCCCCAACACCCACCCATCCCCGACCCTTCCCTACCCTCTTACTCCCACCTGCGTCAGTCGTCTTCTGTAATGAGGTGACGCTGTGATGAGGCGGCGGTATGGTGTGATATGGTGAGGGTGTGGCAGGGTGAGGGTGTGGCAGGGTGAGGGTGTGGCAGGGTGAAAGTTTGGCAGGGTGAAGGTGTGGTAGAGTGAGAGTGTGGTAAGATGAGAGTGTGGATGGGTGAAGGTGTGGTAAACTGAAACAAAGCAGGGTCTGGGTTTGAGTGTGGTATGGTGTGAATGTGTAAGAGAGAGAAGAGAAAAGGTTGTAGCGTGAGGGAATGGGAAAGTTAGTGAAAAGAAACAAAGAATGGGACAGGGAGGAGTGAAGAACAGGTATATTGTCCTGTGTATGAGGGAAGTGGGAACGCTAGAGTGTAGGAATACAGAACTGCAGGGGATGGGGCGATAGAATGGGCAGAGGTGATAAGAAAACTGGAATGAGAATGGAACATCATAGGAAAAGGAAGAACAAGCTGTTGAGGTGACGAGACAGCACTGAGATGAAAAGAAAGCGCAGAACTGGAAGTAATGGGGAAAAGGGAGAGCAGGAAACAAAAGGATACTATGTATAAAGTGAGGAATCAATATAAACCTTGTAATGATGTGAAAGTAGCATGGAGATTAGATATAAAAAAACACTGGGGTGGAAGGGGGAAGATTAGGGTAAGGAAAACACTGCAGCCCTGAACAGAAATACGGAGTAAAAATACAGGGAATATAAAGGGAAGCATTAGTGAGCACCTAACAAACAGGTGAAAGAAGCGTAGAGGGGGAAAGAGAAAAAGAACACTGGCTTAAGAAGGAAACATGGAGTTGCGTGACCGGTGGGATGGGGAATAGGGACCAAAATGGGTGATACAGGAGGTACTCAGTACAGCGAGAAAGAATACTGGTGTGAGAGGAAGCTAGGAAGAAAAATGGTAAATGAAGTATGCAGTACTGAATAGGGTAAACGAAGCACTAAGAAAGAATGACTGTATACTTAACGACATAAAAGGTGAATGGGGTGTGGTTGTTGTATAGGGAAAAGTTCTATGAGATGAGCGAGAAACTGGGAGCAGCAGGAAGTACGGGGCGTAACTGAGCACCAGGATAGGGTAAAGGGGAACATAAACAGTGAAAAAGGGAGCGTGAGACCCCGAGAGCTCCACCAACCTCCCCTGGCCCTCCAAACTTGATAATAAAAGTGACAAATAGGGGAAAGTTGGCCAATTTTACCGGGCGTGACAAAAAGGAGGAGTGAGTCGTTTGTTCCACACGAGTCGGAGCTCTCTCTCTCTCTCTCTCTCTCTCTCATGTCACCATAAAGCCCAGTTACCTAGCATTATGTATGCATGTGTACGTGTGACGGGACTACCCAGGTATATCAGACTCGTGTGACCGGTCGTGTGCACGTAACAAACGGTCATATTTGTGGCCGTTTTTTAGATGCGGTAGTACTGCAAGGTACTTTATGAAAGATTTACCAGCGCCATCCAACGATTTTATTCAGGTACTGGGTGATCTCTCATGGTAGATGAATTGTACATGTTTATGCGGTGGTTCTGTAAATGTATTCTTGCCATCAGATAATTTACTGCTAAGGGAAGATTTTTCGCAGGGATGAGATTGAAAAGTTTCAGTAAGGTGAAGTCGTTCACATTTTACATTTTCGCGACTACTAAAAGATATATCTCAGCTAAAGAGAGAGATCTGAAGGGAACACAAACAACCTCCATCAAGTCGCTGGCTGTGGTTGTATCCGCCATTATTTCTTCTTACCACCAGAAGATCTTACACACCAATGGGGAACCTCTCATAGTGAAGGAATTAGACTTGGGCGAGTGAAAGGAAATGCTGCTTTCATCACGGTTAAGTCTCATGGCAGTGTCAATTCTGGTATATCGTTTGGGTTAATACGAGACGAATTTATTCAGGTGAAGATTAATTACACTTGTCCAAGAGTGTTAATAATTCTGGAGAGATGGTGTTGGGTTGATTTCCTTTCATAACTTAAAGAGAAAGGTTACGTTACAGGCGACATCACTGTTTAGTTTATTTTACAACACATGACTGCTGCTAAGGAAAAAAGGAAATAATGAATCTCTCTCTCTCTCTCTCTCTCTCTCTCTGAGCGGAAGTTATGCAGGCCTGGTATTCCTCGCTCGCTTTACATGAATAATGTTTGGACGAGGCCTTCTCACCCCACCACCTTCCCCTCCCTGCCCCTCCATCACCACCCCACAGCCACACAGCCATACCACAGCCAGTTTCACAGCCCCATAAAATAATATTACAACTACCACAGACGTATTTCACAGTCACACCAGTCATGTCATAGTAATTCAAGTCATTAAGCAGTCAACAAACAGCCACTTCACAACCTTGTCAGTCATTTCACAGCCACCACAAAGCCATTCAGCCACGTCACAGCCATTTCAGTCATCAGGGCCTAATTCAGAGACACATCAATCACTTCACAGCCACTCCAAGGCCTTACCACAGCCACCACACAGCCATTTAACTGCCAGCAATTGCACAGCCATTAACAACCATTCAGCCATCACACCACCTAACACAATTACCATTAAACCAGTAAACTACCTATCACAGCCATCACACAGCGTCCTCACAGCCATCCCACAGATTTATCACAGACACATACTCCAGAGCTCCACAGCCACACCGCAGTCACATTTTCCGAAACAGCACACAGCCACCAGAGAACACACTCACACTCCTCTACTACGTAACACAGAGTCAAATTACAGATAGGCTACCCCTCCCAAACACACAGAAAATCAGTATCCTCTTGTACGTGTCTTGATTTCACGCTGCCGTGAACTTATATAATGGAGGAATTATTCCCACATATGAAGAGTGAGTTTAGGTGAAAAGATACAGTTTAGACCCTTTTCAGACTATTGTATCTTCTCAGTAAATACAATTCCATATGTGGAAAAATTTCCCATCTTCTTGAACGTTAACCTCTTCGCTTGGGTGACGCGTTTTATATTCTGGTCTTACAGGCATCATACTATTTAATTCGGCTTTGAGATTTACCTGGTCGGCAGGGTTTAATACAGCTATTACAAACCCTTTTCACTACAAGCGGGTCTCGTAAATTGCATAATAGTCTGACACTGACGAAAACGAAGTTGAATAAATGTCCTCCACTTAAAAGAGCATATTACACATATTGGATCTCTACTAAAAAATTTATAAAGGACAAGTTATCTGGGTCTGTGAATTAGATTATATTACGGTGTTAGCAGAGCGCAGCTATCATCTGTATTTTTTCAAAAGTAAACAAAAAACGATATTTTTAAACATATACTAAAACAAAATTTTTTACAAACAGTGAGTTTAACAAAGAGACTCTCATCGACTTAACGTATCCGTAATTAAAATTACATAGATTTTATATACCTGCTAACCAGAATAGAGTCAATTATCACTGTATATCCCTCTTGTGTAAAAATCTTATCATAGGGAAATACTGTTTCAACGTGCTTGTAGTGTAACCACTTATCTTAACTAAATATGTTCATATAAAAGAAAAACTGATATTATGGTGTTCCAACCTATAAGCATATCAGGTTTCACTGCAATCTGTTCGGGTGTTTAAGAGGAGTTTAAGACAGTTGCCCAACCAAATCACCATCGGCCGTATTATTACTGCCGAGAGTTGGATGGAGTAGGTTAGCCTGTATGCTACGTTACAGAGCGCTTTCAGCAGCGAGGAAGGCATCATAAATTCATCAGATTCTCATTACAGATATAACAAATGACATCAGAAGTTTGAGGTGATGCCTTACCCTTCCCCATGTTTCAGTTTTATGAAATTTATATCCTCGCACGAGCCCAGTCTTCTTACTTCGTCCTCAGGAAGTAAAGCATAGTTACGGTTACTGAACCAGCATACGCAGGACAAAGAGCTTCGTCTTGTTTTAAAAGTAAACACCCCTACAAGAAAGACAGGCTAATATAGGCCACTGTAAACTTTTAAAAACTTGAAAAAAGTAATGTACATATGCGCATCTACATTAAGTGTAGTCCTATACTTACAAATTTTGTAGTACGGCATGGGAAGGTCATAACTTACCTGAAAAAAATAACATACAGTTAGTAACACAAAGATTTATTTTTCATAACTTACCTGAAAAAAATAACATACAGTTAGTAACACAAAGATTTATTTTACTAACTTAAATCAGTAACAGATTTATTTTACTAACTTAAATCAGTAACAGCAATAACGTGCAGTAAATGTTTTAGTGTGAGGATAAACCTTTTTACCTAACTACATACATACATATATATATATATATATATATATATATATATATATATATATATATATATATATATGTGTGTGTGTGTGTGTGTGTGTGTGTGTGTGTGTAACCTTTTTCCTACGTCACCCCCACTTTGCTTTAAAAAAACGAAGAACGATGATGATGATAATGAAAATATTCCTGATTAACTCAACTGATAATCTTCAAACTTTCAAAATATTTAAATATCAATACAGGCTGACCTTGACATTTAACATCAGGCCAAACTATTCTCAGGTTATTTTTTAAAGTGACTACAAACTTACTGTAAAATATAGTGATTTTTGACGGAAGCCTGTGTGTGTGTGTGTGTGTGTGTGTGTGTGTGTGTGTGTGTGTGTGTGTGTGTGTGTGTGTGTGTGTGTGTGTGTGTGTGTTAGGATATAAGGGAAGGCAGGGGAGTGAGAGGAAATTATATTTTATCTAATACTTATCCTGATCAGCTATACCTGCATGACAAGGTTCACTTAGCAGCTTAATTACGGACACAGACAGACAGACAGACGGGCAACGGACAGCGCACATCCCATATGGAATTTCTGACCAACACTCTCACTGGTCAACTATAACGGCATATTAAGTTTAATTAAAATACGTCCCCCCTGGGGGTAGGGGGGTTTTCAAGAATACTCCCCCAGTATCCCTGCTTGTCGTAAAAGGCGACTAAAAGGGTTGGCGGAGGGTTAGTGCCCCTCCCCGGAAAACAACTAACTAAAAAAACAAACAAGAAGCCTCGGGCAAGGACTGACCAAACGTTGACGACCCAGGACCGGACAAAGGACTTGGTAATGTGTACATGGAATGTAAGAGGAGCGAATGATGAGGTGAAAGAGAGAGAGATTGTCCAGGTGCTTGAGGATGCGAAAGTGGATGTATGTGGAATAACTGAAACAAAATGGAGAGGAGAAAGTGTGAGAGAATGGGAGTATGGATGGGGTATATGTGCAGGAGTAGATGAGAATGAGAGGGCAAAGGAAGGAGTGTGTATAGTTGTGAGTAAAAGATAGAAGAAGAGCATAAGACAGTATGGATCAGTTGGGTCAAGGATTGTGTGGGTAAAGTTGAAAGTTGGAATACAAATGTGGGCGATTGTGTGTGTGTATGCGCCAACGCAAGATCGTGCTAGAAGAGTGAGAGAAGAGTTCTGGACAAATGTGGAAGTGTGCATGGAAAAGTTTGGAAGGAGTGAGAGAGTGTTTTTGATTGGTGATATGAATGGTAAAGTTGGTAATGTGAAGGTGGATGGAATAGTTGGTGAGTGGGGTGTGCCTGCTGAGATAGATGAGAATGGGAGTGCGCTAGTGGACATTTGTGCTGGGAGGGGATTGGTAATAGCCAATACCCTCTTCAGGCATAAAATGATCCACAGGTATACATGGCGAGTGATGAGAAGGGTGGGTGGTGAACTGAATGAAAGGAAGGCAGTGATTGATTATGTGTGTGTGGATGAAAGGATGCGAAGATGTGTAAAGGATGCAAGAGTGTATAGAGGTTGGGGGAGTGGACTTTCTGACCACTACTTGGTGGTGGCCAGAATTGGGTTGCAAGTAAGATGGAGGAATAGAAGAAGGGAAAGACGAGAGGAAGGAGTAGTTGCAAGGAGAGTGGAAAGGTTACAAGAGGATGAGAAAAAGGCAGAGTATAAGAGAGAAGTGGAGGAACGATTGGGCAAATATGAATTGGAGCAGATGGGAGACGTGGAAGGTGTGTGTAAGATATTTACAGAAGAAATATGTGCAGCATGTGATGTGGTGTGTGGAAGGAAGAGAAGACGGAGGGGGGTGCAAGGAACAGCGTGGTGGACTGAAGAGGTGAAACAGGCTGTGGCACAAAAGAAGAAAGCATACAATGAATGGATGAGAAATAGGGGCGTGGAAGAAGTTGAGAGGCGGAAGAGAGAGTTATATGTGGAAAGGAAGAGAGAGGTGAAAAGATTAGTAAGAGAGAGTAAGAAGAGAGTGGATGAGGAATTTGGAAGGAATTTGAGTGTAAAGTGGAGGGACTGTAAGAAAATGTTCTGGAGAGAAGTGAAAAGAGTAAGACAGGGTGGAAGTGAAGTTAGCAGGGGAGTGAAAGATAAAAATGGTAGATTACTAGTGGAGAAGGGAGAAAAAGTGAGCAGATGGAGAGAACACTTTAAGGAATTGTTGAACGTGGAGGATGGAAGTAATGCGAGTGTAAGTGGCTGGGGAATGGCTGGGAGAAGGAGGGAGGTGAGAAGACAGGAAGAAATCAGTAGGATGGAAGTTGTGGAAGCAATGAAGAAAGTTAAATCGGGGAAAGCCCCAGGAATTGATGGAGTGTGTGGTGAAATGCTGAAGCATGGGGGAGAGATAGTAGTAGAATGGATGTGGAAGATGTGCAGATTGGCCTGGGAGGAAGGTAGAGTCCCGGAGGATTGGAAGTCAGGTATAATTATTCCCTTGTACAAAGGAAAAGGGGAAAAGAAGTGTCTGTAGTAATCATAGGGGCATTTGTCTTCTTAGTATAATAGGAAAAGTGTATGGTAGGTTACTTATAGACAGAGTTAGAGAAAGAACAGAGAAATTAGTTGGAGAAGAACAGGGAGGCTTTAGGAAGGGAAGAGGTTGTGTAGATCAGATATTCATTCTTAGATCTTTAGTGGAAAAGTTTCTAGAGAAGGGAAAGAAGTTGTATGCGGCTTTCATGGATTTGGAGAAAGCATATGACAGGGTGGATAGACAAGGATTGTGGAAAGTGTTAAGAATATATGGAGTAGATGGGAAGTTGTTGAATGCTGTGAAGAGCATGTACGATGGTGCGAAGGCTGCAGTGCGTGTGGATGGTGAACTAAGTGAATTTTTCTCTGTGAAAGTTGGTTTGAAACAGGGATGTGTCATGTCTCCATGGTTGTTCAATCTGTACATGGATGGGGTAATAAAAGAGGTACAAGGTAGGGTAGTGGATGTTGGAGTGGCCCTGGTGAGAGAGGATAGTGTTTGGAAACTCCTGTACTGTTGTTTGCAGATGATACTGTGTTGTTGAGTGAAGACGAAGGGGAGCTGCAAGGCTTGGTGGATGAGTTTGAGAGAGTGTGTAAGAAACGGAACCTAAAGGTGAATGTAGGGAAGAGTAAAGTGATGGTCTTTGAGAGAGGTGAAGTCAGTGAATGTACAGCGAGGTTGGATGGTGAGGAATTGGAAAATGTGAGTACGTTTAAGTATTTGGGTAGTGTGATGAGTAAGGATGGAGGTTTGGAGGGTGAAGTGCTTGAAAGGGTACAGCAGGGAAGAAAGGTTGCTGGTTCCTTAAAAGCAGTGATAAGAAACAGGGAAGTGAGCATGGAAGTAAAAAGTTACTACATGACAGTATTGTGATACCAACTCTAACGTACGGAAGTGAAGCTTGGACATTGTTGGAAGGACACAAGTCAAGAGTGAGAGCAGTGGAAATGAGTTATTTAAGAGGAGCCTGTGGAGTCACGTGGAGAGACAGGCTGACGAATGAGGATATAAAGGAGCGTTGTGGTGTGGATGTGGATGTGATAGGAAGCGTTGTGAGGAACACACTGAGGTGGTTTGGCCATGTGGAGAGGATGGAGGGTGAAAGATTGACGAAGAGAGTGTATGTGAGTGAGGTGGAGGGTGGAAGAGGGAGGGGGAGACCGAGGATGAGATGGAGGGATGGGGTGGAGAGGTATATGAGAGAGGGGGGTGTGAGTTGGGAGCAGGGCAGTGAAATGGCGGGGGACAGGGCGACTTGGAGGCGATTTGTTTGTGGCCACCCCAAACGGGATTGAGGCGTCTGGCAATAGATAGATAGATAGATAGAAAATACGTCCAGGTGTTTATAAATTTCATGAAAGACAGATATAAAAACGATATACAACCTAATCTCATTACTGACATACTTAAACTAGTCAACTCAATCTGTTTGTCAAGTTTCATTATAATGTATCCAGTAGTTTGGGAACAGTCTGATGATTGGTAAACAAACAAACAGACGACAGACATCCCAAATCTAATTCCTGACTGACCCTCAGACTGGCTGGCTCTGTCTCCATGCCAAGTTTCAGTCAAATCCATCATGCTGCTCGGGAAGAGTTTCGTGACAAAAAAAAAAAAAAAAAAAAAACGCTAACCCAGAAAAAAGAAAAAAAGAAAGGTTAATGTTCCTTACGGTATGATATTACACTCACAACTTTCGAATCTTTATTCAGGTTATGATTATGTACACAATGCTGAGTAAAGCGGTAAGGGGGAGATGCTAAGGAGGCCCTAAAAACCTACAGAATACAGTTCGCTGATACAACACATCCACATCCACACCATGCTTTAATCTCACCACAGCGACAATCACACACACACACACACACACACACACACACACACACACACACACACACACACACACACACAGCCAAACGCCACTCTAGCCAAACCATAAAAACATTCCGCCACAGCCACAAGCACACCCTACAAAATCACTACAGGCAACCACAACAACAATATCCCCCTCCCCTATAGACCCACCACAATGCGTCTTCACCCACCCCATAAGCCTGGCAAGAACAAGTGCTGCGTGAACAGGAATTTAGCTATGCACCTGAAGCTAGGCAACTCAATCCAGCCGGCAATACGTGAAGGAGGCTGTAGGGGGTGAGGGAGTGGATGGAAGGAAGGAAGGAAGGAGAGAGAGGAGAAGAGCGAAGGAAAGGGAGTGGAAGGGAGCAAAGGGAAGGAAAGGGAGGGAAGGAGTGTGAGGGAGTGAGAGAATAAGGAGGAGTGGAAGAGAATGGGGGAAAGAGAAGCAAAGGCAACTGGCGAGGGACAGAGAATGGAAGAGAAAGGGAGGGAGGGGGAGTGGAAGGGAGTGAGTAGGAGAAGAAGTGGAAAGGTGAGAGAGGAAACGCGGTGGAAGAAATCGAGGAAGGAAAAATGAAGGTAAGGCACTAGTTGTTGATAGGGTGGGGATAATGGGGCATGGAAAGGACGGAGGAAGGAAGAAGGGAGAACGAAGGAGGGAATGTGAGTGGAAATGAAGGAAAGGGGAAGAGCGGGGGAAGGAAGGATCGTGAGAGGAAATGAAGGAATGAAAAATAGTGAGGGATGAAGGAGAGTGAGTTGTTAAGGAAGGATCGTGAGAGGAAATGAAGGAATGAAAAATAGTGAGGGATGAAGGAGAGTGGGTTGTTAAGGAAGGATCGTGAGAGGAAATGAAGGAATGAAAAATAGTGAGGGATGAAGGACAGCGAGTTGTTATTAGGAGGGAGGAATGGAAGGAGCGTGGGACGTTATGGAAGGGAGAGAAAGTGGTATGGTAGAAAGGAGGAAGAGGGAGAAAGGAAGGGAAAATGGAAGAGGGGGGAGGGAGTGCTAGAGAGTAGGTTGAAGGAAATGGCACAGCGAAGACGAAGGAGAGAGAGAGAGAGAGAGAGAGAGAGAGAGAGAGAGAGAGAGAGAGAGAGACAACAGCTGAGGCATCATAATACCACACCAGCCTTGTACACACTGGTGAAAATATTGCTCATAATCTTACCATCTGCCGTAACCTGACGGTAATGTAGTCTTTTTTAGTCCTTGTAGTGTCATAGGCTTGTAATTATGTTATACGTATACTGTATACCGTATTCTGAGAGAAGAGTACCTGACTGGCGGCAGCTTGTAATTATGTTATAGGTATACACCGTATTCAATGAAAGAATAGTAGCTGACTGGCGGCAGCTTGTAATTACGTTATAGGTATATAACGTATTCAATGAAAGAATAGTAGCTGACTGGCGGAAACCCTTTCACTTCAGACCGTTTAGGGATGTACAAATGCTTCGTGGCACTACCGGGCTGCTTGGCACTTGCTCCTGCGAAGGACCCTTGGGCATGGCCCTCGAATCTCAATAGTTTGCAGTTACAGGGGCTCGGTTTCATTCATCTCGCAATGTCTGCATGAATGAGCAATATATTCACACAGCCGAATGCGCAACACAGCACCAGTGACAACGGTGCAAAAAATATTAATATATTTAAAATTTCAAGTGTCGTAATTGTGTTAATGATGACCCATTCATGTTATCCCACCGCCCGCCAGGAGCTGTCTCAATTACACAAGGCTGGCTCAAAAAAATGCATCTGCTTGCAATGGTTTTCGCACCACTGTACATATAATTGCATATCAATGCCGAGAATATAAATATTGTTCGGGAAAACTTGACTTTTGTGCAATATTTGACTGTTCAAGTAAGCGACGATTTCCAATCGCTCCTCTCGCTGCTCAAAACCGTGGAACGGCTGCCTCGACACCAGACGACCCCCACTCGACGTATTCTGTGTAATGCAAAGTCAATGGGGACAATTATTTGGGGCCAAACACCTCTTTAGAAAATTTCAATCGCGATAAAAATGAAATGGGCCCGTCAGTGACCCGGTTGCGACCATCCTGCTAAGTTCATCACAATCGTTTTTCCCGTTTCGGCTGTGCTACACACACACACACACACACACACACACACACACACACACACACAAAAAACACGGGATCTGTGCTCCATACAAAAACAAAGATGGTACAGTACTGCGACATGTTTCTGATGTCGATTTGGGTAATATTTCTTTTCCCTGAAGGTGTATGTTAGGTTAGGATACACTGCTAGGGATAGGTTAGGTTAGGGCAGTTGGTTAAAATTAGATATGGTTAGATTACTATGTTAAAGTCAGGTTATGTCAGGGTTAGGTTAGGTTGGGTTGGTAAGTTAAGGTGGTTTAAGCTAGACTATTGGGTTAGGTTAGGTTAATATATTAGGATTAGGTTGGTCTATTAGGGTTTGGTCAGGCTAGTTACATTTCCTAAAGGGAAAATGTTTTGTTATATTCTGTTGTCTCTTTCTGGTGATCTCATACTATCTACCAGCGCTCATTGCCACACCTACTCCAGGCCTGATTGGTCTGAACTTACTGTGCATGTACTATGGCCTGGTAGCTTAAGACGTCTTCCACAGATTTTCGAGTTACGCCTTTACACTGTTTAACAGTTCAATAATGTGCAAAAAGATGGGCGTGTTATTGCAGGGGGAGACTTCGATTCGAACGTGCCCTTCAGCCTGCTATACATGTAAGAGAGAAGTTCATATTTTACTTAATGATATTATACCGAAAGCAAACTTTGGGAAGTGTCATGCATTTACTCAAGATGTTCCCTATCCAGTTCAGGTTAGTTTAACTTAGGCTAAGTTAAAGTTACGTGTAAATCATTTAAGATAATTTCGGGAAGAGAAAAACTTCACGCGCAATGCTAAAATGCGGCTCTGCAAACAGTAGCTTTCTGCAACCCCGAATAAAACTGCAGCCCCGGTAACCGGACCACGTTCAGCGCAGCCTACCTACGCACAACGAAACCAAATATCGGGAGGCGGTGCTGGTGCTGCTGTGGGGGTGAAAAATGACGCCTTCTGTCCCAGCCACCACCCAGATAAGAACATCCCCTCCTCTCTCCCCTCCCATCCCCCTCTAAAACTCCCCCTGCCCCGCTCTTTTTCCCTACTCTCCTCTCGCAACCCTTCCCTCCCCCCCTACCCCCACCTTCTCTTTGTCCGTCTCTCTCTCTCTCTCTCTCTCTCTCCTTCCCCACCGCCCTCTACCTCCCCTCAACACTCGCAATTTTACCACGCACGCAAACACACACACAATGCAATCAAGAGAGCCCCACGGAACTCCACGTGCACGCAAATTGAAGTTGGTTGACTGGTAAGGATTTTTCTCAGCTGAATAACACTGCATGAGGTCAGCAATACAAAGATTACATAACAGTGTTTATAAACGAGCTGGTAAGGGTGAGAATTTGTCTTTGAATAAACTCGTGTGGCATTATTACTAACTGGGTAGGCTATGCGTTTTCCTCCACAGTAATGAAAGAGGATTGTGGATTGTTTCGCGGCGTGTTTTTTATTTACTTACTTCCATCCGATAAAGTACATCGTGTTTTATTCTTCCTACCGCCAGAAGATTATGATGAACTCAGGAATGGCTTTTCGAGCTTGATGAGTACTATACAGCCTTCATTCTTCACGACAAATCTTCCCTAAAATGAATCAAATCGGCTGGAGGTTGCAAGAATGGACCCAAATAATACGTCGTCGGGGTGAAAGGATTAATTAATGTCCCTTTTCCTCCAAGTTTTTCGCAATAAAACCCTGTTCGCCTCAGCTGATTCCCTGCACGTCATCCCAGGGTTCATTCAGGGTGGCCACGGCAAGCACGTCGCACTGCCTTTCAATCATAACTCACCACCATTGCCTCCCGCCACTCCAAGTCGGCCTCCTTCGTTTACTCTTACATGATGCCTTGTTCTTTTTTAGTCTTCCAGCTTTCATTCTCCAGTCCACTTTTCTTCTACAATTTCTCCATGGTGTATTTTATCTCATGCGATCCATTTATCGAGTCATATACAAAATCAATTATGTTTCATGCACACTCGTAAAATGAAAACTAATTACTATGTACTTCATTCACAGAAATGGGACTATGTTCTACTAATAAGCTGCCTAATAGTTCACTTATAATAACTATAATCACTTCACTATGATGACGTGATTCCTCTTTTATTTGTGCCATCTCCACGGAATATCATTCTGGTCTACGAAGATACTCGAACAGGAGACAGATCCAGTCTTGACAAACTCTTCACATTTACCAGTTACCTGGCAGCAGCGATAGTAAGATAAAAAAAAAATGATGTACTTGCTTTGAAGAGATTGCGATAAGCTTGTGTCAGTACTTTGCCTTTAAAATTATAAAAAGATCTCAACATACAAACAAATGAGTTGCATTAAGAGCTGGAAGTAATAAACAAAAACACTTATTACTTCTGTGTATGTATCTATAAGTACTACAAATAAAAACAATAATAGCTGTTATAATTTTGTATCTATTGGTAGGTCTACTACATGAATATGCAGTTACGGTTATACAAAATTCCCTGTATCTCTAGAAATCAACACAATTTCAAATACCGGCATTCATAACAACAACAATTTTTCTGGGTAACTGTACTTTCATTTATCTCCATCAGGCTACCTGTACCTGCATCTCCACATAACTAACTGCATTGTCGCTACTCGTATCTGTGTGTAAACAATATTAGTTCCTTTTAGCCTGGCATCTACAACTGTCCCCGTCCAGCACAGTAACTTAGAACAGAGAGAGTATAATTGTTACCCTCTCTCATTCTCTGTGCCATGATCTCTTTTCCTCCTATTCACTCTAAGCCTCGTCTCAATAGCAAGCCCTACTAAATGTTCCCTCACAATAGCTCGCCACTAGGGAAGCAGTGACTCCCTAAGGTTTAAGCAATCCGAGCTCCGGTGGCCTAACACAAGGTCTAGCTGGGCTATGGCTTACATCACGCCCTCCTACGTCCCAAAGAGAAATTTTACCGCTATATTTTACCTCTTCCATTTATACATCTTGGTGACAAGCATTCCCTTCAGGCTCGTAAAAATATTCTCTCAAAACTATTATATGATCAACCGGTTCTGTTGTCACATTCATTTCTAATCTTCTGTCTCATTTACCTTCCAATTTTAATTTTCTTCTTTAAAATTTCTCCCAAATTTTCCTATTAATATCACCTACCTTTATTGCTGTTACCCCAGTCATATCGAATTTTTAACTGTCTACATTCTTTAAATATTCT
>NC_137040.1:13800496-13817996 GCF_032717465.1 Coenobita brevimanus | reverse complement strand
TTGCTCTCATTCAGCCAGTCCCAAAGAAAGGTGACCACTCCCAACCCTCCAACTATCGTCCAATTGCTTTAACGTCCTGTATTTCCAAAGTTTTCGAGTCAATTCTTAATAGAAAAATTTTAAGGCATCTTTCCTATCACAACCTTCTTTCCGATCGTCAGTATGGGTTCCGTCAGGGACGCTCCACTGGCGATCTTCTCACCTACCTTTCAGACTCCTGGTCATCCTCCTTTCGGGACTTTGGCGAAAGCTTTGCCACTGCACTTGACATCTCAAAGGCTTTCGATCGAGTCTGGCATAAATCTTTAATTTCCAAACAGCCCTCCTACGGTTTCTATCCTTCTATCTGTGCCTTCATCGCTAGCTTCCTTTCTGGTCGTTCTATAGCCGCTGTTGTAGACGGCCATCGTTCTTCTCCTAGATCTATCAACAGTGGTGTTCCTCAGGGCTCTGTCCTATCACCAACTCTCTTCCTGTTATTCATCAATGATCTTCTAAGCTGTACATCTAACCCTATCCACTCATACGCTGACGACTCCACCCTTCACCTTTCCATTCGGTTCCCGCAACGCCCATCTCAACAGTTACTTCAACAAGCAAGGGATGAGGCTGTGGCACACCTAATGTCTGATTTGGCTCGTATCTCTGACTGGGGTAAAAATAATATGGTTGTCTTTAATGCATCTAAGACTCAGTTCTTACACCTATCAACCCGACAAAATCTTCCACAGGTATACCCACTAATGTTTAATAATATTCAGCTTAATCCTGCATCATCCTTGAACATGCTTGGGGTTTCATTTACTCGGGACTTCTCTTGGAAATATCATATTACATCTCTTGTAAAATCTGCTTCCAAGAGATTGGGTGTGATAAGCCGACTCCGCACTTTCTTCACCCCTGCGCAATTGTTGACTCTATACAGGGGTTTTATCCGCCCCTGTGTGGAGTACAACTCTCATGTGTGGGGAGGCTCCCCACATACAGCTCTTCTCAATAGGGTGGAGGCAAAGGCTTTTCGTCTCATTAACTCTCCTCCTCTTACTGACTCCCTTCAACCTCTGTCTCTTCGCCGCACTGTTGCATCTTTATCTCTTTTCTATCGCTACTTTAATGGTCACTGCTCCTCTGAAGTCTCTGCTTGCATTCCTCCACCTCTACGACGGGCGCGTAGCACCCGTCTGGCAGCAAACTCTCATCCTTTTTCTGTCCAACTCTCTAATGCAAGAGTTAACCGTTACTCCCAGTCTTTCATTTATGCAACAGGTCAGCTCTGGAACTGTCTCCCTCTGTCTGTATTTCCTGCTGCCTATGATCTCCAGTCTTTCAAACGCAGTGTGTCCAGGCATCTCAAAATGATCGGATCTTGAATTTGGCTCTATATTGTATTTTGTTTTTCTCTTGGAGGGAACTGTTACTGCGGGCTCATGGCCTTTGGTTCCTTCTTCCTCGCATCAAAAAAAAAAAAAAAAAAAAATGTTTACAATTATCTTATTCTCAGTTCTTGGGGCCATGTAGAACAGTTTGTTAGGCTCAGCTTATATCTGGTTAAGTTATATACAGCTGGGTAATTTAAGTAGCATAGGTTAAGAAAGGTAAGCTTAGATTAGGTCAGAGGTGAGGTTAATTTTTGACAAGTTAGTAACTGTAAAGACTGCTGTTGCTACATGAAACTGGCTTCCATCAATTGGGTAGGCAAACGACTAAGTCATTTTAGATTCGAAAGGGTTACATCGAGTTAATTTAGTCAAGAAAGTCACGCTGTTTTATTTGATTTGCATGTTTAAGGTGAGAGTAGGCTTAGCTAACCTCCTGGGTGTTGCTTAGATAAAGTATACCGTCTGCCATTATCCGACATAAAATTCTGAAGTGTCTTCGTTGTATCGGCTAAGTTTCAATATCCGTTATGTTAAATTTATTAGGTACATGACACACTAAGTGAGAAATTCAGTTTGTTACGTTGCGCTACGAGGTGGTGGTGGCCAGGTGATTAGGAGGGTAATCTGTTGTCTGAAGTGACGCGAGTTCGATCTTCGGGTGGGGCAGGGCTTAGTTTGATTAACTGATTTTCGTTTAAACACATTTTATTAATCGTCCACATGAACCATCGACATGTCATTAAAATAATCCCGCAAATACAATGCACTGGTCATGTACAGGAGTAAGACAGCCCTACAGCATGTATTCAGTAGGGACAGTGGGTGTTAGTGCCATGGTGATGACATGTGAAGGTGTATGCATAGAAGGTCTGCTGGGTCTATGGGAACGGGCTGTTTAGCTTACGGCAAGGGTCGGAAATATAACAAAAATCATTATCCCAATTCTATCCCTCTGAGACTCATGACGTATTTACTACTATATGAATGATATGTCAACAAATATGGTTACCGGGACAATCATCATTATCAGGGTGGAAATGTATTGCACACAGAGTCGAAATTCAAGCTGCAACTCTCACACTATCATTGACAATACCTCCCTCCCTCTCTCTCTCTCTTTCTCTACTGATTGGTTACTTCTCACACTATTATTTGCAATGATCTATTTCAATAAACGTTACGGCAGGTTAGGTCAGACCATTCAGTGTGCTACGTTACGCCAGGCTCTACCGGATAAATAATATGAACATCAAAGGCCTAACATCAAGGCACCAATTCTGTGAGGCAGGGCAGAGACTCTTGAATGCCTGAGTGAGTGTAACTGATGTGTGGCCATTTCACTGGGCACGATATTGACTGATCTGCTTTGGTCCTTTCTTCCTCCTATTTCCGGATGCTTCCCACCCTATGTCTTACGGGAAAAACAAGATGACGATGATGATGATGATGATGATGATGATGATGATGATGATGATGATGATAATGACGATGATGATGATGATGATGATAATGACGATGATGATGATGATGATGATGATGACGATGATGATGATGACGATGATGATGATGGTGAACCAACAACCTTCAAGGCAATATTCTAACTCAAATATATATATATATATATATATATATATATATATATATATATATATATATATATATATATATATATATTCGCCTTACTTTCCTAGCTACTGTACTGGCTAACAACACCATCATAATTTCAAAACCACTCACCGTCAATCTATCATGGTCATTATTTTCCCCTTCGCCACCATCACCATCCCCACCACGACGATAACACCACCACCACAACATCAACAGCACAGACGCGCACACACACAGACACACACACACACACACACACACACACACACACACACACACACACACACACACACACACACAGCGGTGAAAATGGGATGATAAGCCTGTGTGTGTGTGTGTGTGTGTGTGTGTGTGTGTGTGTGTGTGTGTGTGTGTGTGTGTGTGTGTGTGTGTGTGTGTGTGTGTGTGTGTGTGTGTGTGTGATGGAGTGGCGATGTAAATGAGAGTGTGTGGGTGTGGCCGTGTCTACCTCACCACCACCCTTCCCCCTCCATCCCCTCACCACACCATCTTCAATTAACACCTTCACCCCCATGACGCATTATAATCTCACTCTTGCTTCCATCAAACTATTTTATTCATCTTAAGGGATACCTGTCGCAATGGAAGGATTATATTTCATGACGATGGCGATTTATTCTTGCAGCAACCAAGAGACTAAATTTAACCCCTGGGATTTTTTTTTTTCAACGTACAGATTAATTCACTACGGACGATATGTTATGAAATCTCCAAACTTGCTTAGAATACGACCCCTAATCACCACAGGAAGCCTATGACCTACATGAAAAGGTACGCCATTACCTCCTGCAGCCATCCTTTGTAACTTGAAATATGCCCAAAATACAAAGAGAACATGGTCGAAGATGAGATGCAGGCATGGAGTGGAGAGATATATGAGAGAGGGGATTTGAGTTGGAGGAAGGGCAGCCAAATGGTAGAGGAAAGGGCAATATGGAGGCGGTTTGTCTGTGGCTACCCCTTACGGGATTAAGGTGTCTGGTTATAGATACAGACAGATAAAATACAGGTAAACCAGGAGTGGAAAAGGTGGGGGATAAGAGATATACACGCGTAGAATGAAGAGGAGAGGGATGATACAGAGAGGAATACTAGATAGATGAGTAGGAAAGATGTTACAAAAAGCAGTACTGATCACAAGACATGACAAACATGGGAGAATGAGAAATACAGATAAAGTAAAGGTAGTATGATGAGATACAGAAAAACAGGTAATGAGATAAAGGAAGGAAAGCACTATATGCAGGGAGTAAAACGATGGCAACTTAAAAAGAAAAAAAAAAAAAGGATGGGAAACTGAGAAATGCAGATAAGGAAGAATACATATGGAGGAGAGAAGCTACTGATAGAGAAACATGAGACAGAGAAGAGAAAACAGGGAGGACAAAGGAGACAGAAAAAATAAAAATAGATTAGAGAGATTAGGAGACAATTAAGGCAGAGGATAAAATGGTAGAAGAAAAATGGGATTTTTTTTTTTTTTTTTTTTTTTTTTAAGTGTCCGACTCTGGGCAAAGGTTTCAGGGCCTATCCCCAGGTCCCAGTAGTCCTCCTACATCTACACAAGTCACCATTTCAGCGCTAACACCCACCATCCATACTGAATACATGCTAGGGCTGTCTCATACAAGAATGGTGTACTGGTATTTGCGGGGGTACTTTTATGACATGTCGGCGGGTCATCTGGTAGATCAAAAAAGTCTGTTTTTTATGAAATTCAAATCCTTAAACTGTTCCCTGCTCCAGCCGGAAGTCGAGCCTGGGTCCATTAGGACTGCAGGCCGCCTCTCTACGGATTCCGCCACCGCCTCCCTCCTAACAGAGAGAACAGAATGTTGTGAGATAAGTAAATACAGATGAAGCTGGAATACAGAGATGGGAAGGAGACACACACAGATAAAGAGGGAGTACATGAAACAGAAAATGCAGATAAAGGGGGAAGTAGAAAGACGGTGGAGAAAGAAACAGTAGATATAAAACAAAGATGGGAGGTAGAGAATTAAGGATAAAGAGAGAATATAAGAAACAAAGAAGAGAAGTTGATAGATGGGAGAAAAAGAATTACTTATAACGTGGAAATATACAGAACTGAATAAAATATTAATAGTAATTACAAGATACGAAAAAGATATACAGATAAAGACAGATCTGATAATCGGGCAAGAATCCAGTAAGCCGGTAATGAGATAAATATTAATGGAAAGAAATATACAGATAAAGATGGAACAGAAAGGCGCAACAGACATACAGGAAAAGACTAGTGTGAGCGAGATATATAAATAAAGAGCGATCAGAGAGGAGATGATGAAGAGAGATATACAGGTGAGGAAATAGGATATTAGTATGAAATATGTAGGGTAGAACCACAATATTGCCAGAGTCGTACATCAGCACCTCTCTCTCTCTCTCTCTCTCTCTCTCTCTCTCTCTCTCTCTCTCTCTCTCTCTCTCTCTCTCCAATACGCTCTGCACACGCCAACATCCAACTCTACCATTCAACCTATTTCCACATCATACCCTATTCCTCAACTCATCCACCCACACCCTTTACTTTACCATGTTCCACCAGCCTCTTGCTTCAGTGCATTCCACTTCTCCATCTAAACCAGCACTTCCATCCACCATATTACTCCACTCAATCTTACTGCAACCTACTCACACCTCCCTAGAACACTCCGCCAGCACCACACTACCACAAATACTCTAACTATTCCTCCTCCTTTGAATTTACTTGTATTCTTCTGTCCTTTTTATTCTCCTCCTTCTGTACTAATATCTTCCCAACTCATTCTCATATTAGTGTTTACCTTTCTGTTCTAAGCCTAGTCATTCTCCAGCAACTTTTCTCATCATCGTCGTTACTATAATCCTCTTCCTCCTCATCATCAACTGTTTTATCTGCATCACCATCATCGTCATTTTTCTTTTCCTCCTCCTTTCAACCCTCAGACATCTTTGTAATCAAGCAGGAATTAAGACAGCTGGGGTAGCCATCAATAACACGGCTCCTTACAGCTTCTTCACGCACTTCACCACCATATCAAACAACATGGCTCTTTTTTTTTTTTTTTTACTCAATTCTGGGTTATTTTCGTTCAACGGGGTTTCGTACACAGGATTACAGTATTTCACTTATTTTTAGTCGTGTTTTTACATATTCGTTTTTATCTATGTTTTTGTATCTATCTATTTACCTATCTATATCTATCTATCTATCTATCTATCTATCTACATCTATCCAACCATAGACAGATAGATAGATCGACAGATACATATATGCATATCTTAGCATTTTTTTAGGTCAGTTCATATTTATTTTCATTCATGGGGATATTTTATGCATACGATTTCTTTCATATGCAGTTCCCTTCCTATATATTTTTTCTATTCGAGGGGGATTATTTCGGGCATTTTGATGATTTTTTGTCATATACTACTGCCAATTACTCCACAGTCCTGATTTTCATTCATGGGATTATCATTTGGAGGATATACTTTTATTTGTTTCCAGCTCTGTACATTTATGATTGTTTTTTTCACCCTTTAACACTTCTTCCTTCGATTCTTGACCATACAGAATCTTTTGCTCTGTTTCATTTCGGGTTTCTTTTCGTTGACGAATTCTTCAACTTAATACTTGAGTGGAATTTTCACATTTTATTTTCTGCATTGCATTTTAACCTATTTACATAACCTTAAACAGTATATATATATATATATATATATATATATATATATATATATATATATATATATATATATATATATATATAGTGTGTGTGTGTGTGTGTGTGTGTGTGTGTGTGTGTGTGTGTGTGTGTGTGTGTGTGTGTGTGTGTGTGTGTGTAATCCTATATGGGTAGCATATAGGCTACTCCATACTGGATTACACACAATGCCTAAATAAAATACACACACATTCCTACATAAAGTAAACACACACACGTCTATACAAAATCAAACACACATGCTCTATATAAAATAATGCCTATAGGCATTATTTTATATAACAATGAAACAAAAGTACAAAAATAAAGCTTGGTAAAAGTTCTGAAGTCCTTTATATCTTTCTCTTCGTCTCGTGTCTCGCCCTTCAACACAATTAAACACTTTTTTCGTGTGTGTGTTTTTTCCCTCTGTTCCCCTCCATTATTCTCCTACCAAAACACAGCTCCTTCCATCAATACCCCTCCCACTAATACTTCTTCCTGGGCTCCAGTTTCCCCAGATATTACTTCCCTGTCTTCCTCCCACACTTACTTCCTCCATATTAGTTTGGTTTGGCTCTTACTCCCTCCTCAGTTTCTTTTCTCTCTGCTTCATATACGTTTTTTGTTTTTTTTCTTTCCATGTTTCTTCACATCACACTAGATTAGACTATAATATACTACACAACGCACTATACCACACCACACTACACATAATACACCTTACCGCACTAAAATGCAAATCAGATCACACTAAACACAAATCTCATTCTAGTCACGCCACACTTAAGCATACATACCGCACCAGACCAACTTATACACCAAACATAGACTGTATTATATCTCCACCACACCACGCTTGAAGATTATTTAACACTCTACACCACATCCCTTTCGCATCCCATTACACCACAAACAACGCCATCTAACACTATACCAGACATACACCACACCTCAACCATACCACACTAGACTATCTATCTATCTATCTATCTATATATATATATATATGATTATCCCACACTCCACACCACATCCCACATCGCATCACATAACACCACATACAAAGTTGTATCAACTTACACCATACCAAATTTGACTACAACATATCACGTCACATTTACAATGCACCACACTATCCCACAATAAGAGACACACACACACACACACACACACACACACACACACACACTCTCTCTCTCTCTCTCTCTCTCTCTCTCTCTCTCTCTCTCTCTCTCCACAACCTTAAACACAACCTTCTGCCACCTGCACTCCATCCATTCACACTCCTAACCTCCCCCGGCCACACACACAAACCCCCTCCTGCCCCACACCCACAACTTCCCTTCTCCACAACTTACACACCCACTTTCCCTTCTCCACCAACCCACAGCTTCCTTCCTTCGCCAACTAGGCATCCAACCTCCCTCCCCCGCCTACAGCCGTCCTCACCACCTTCCCTCCACCTATCAATTTGTCTGTAACTCAATTCCCAGTCTCCCCCTCCGCCTCCCTCCATGGCTCCGCCAGGCACCCACACCAGCGCTAATGAACCAAAAATCCAGTTAAATCCTCCAGCCCACTCCACGCTCATTAACCAGTCCGGAAAATGCATTCATGAAATCATCTACGGTATGAATGGTTCAGAGGACGTTGCAAATACTCACTAACAACACCCTTTCCAACCCTTTCTGTATGATGATTTATTATTATAGTGTATTCTAGTTACCTCCAGACGATTTCATTAACTTTGGAATGATGTTTAATAATGAAAGGGTTAATGAAGGCTATGTATCACCCCTGCAGTTAGAAAAAAATTATACCTAAGTTGAATAAAATAGCTAGGCAGTGGCAAAACCAGTCATAAACTACATCACTGGACTGAACGAATGAGGTAAGTGATCCATCTATAGCCATGCGTCTTAATCCCGGACGGGGTGGCCACGAATGAATCGCATCCATGTCATCCTGTCCTCCGTCTTCAGGATGCTCTTTCTTCAACTCACACCACCTTCATTCATATATATTTCCACCTCACCCTCGCACCTCCTCCTCTGTCTCCCTCTCCCTCACCACCTCACTTCTAGTCAGTCTCTCATTCTCTTCTCCATCTACTTAAACCATCCCAGGGTACTTCTGACACTTTCCAGCACATCCACATCAACAACACGATTCTCCTGAACTTCCTCATTTGTCTGTCTGCCTCTCCAAGTAACTCCACTCGCTCCTCTTAGGTAAAGCACTGCCACTCCTCTCTACTTTGACGCATGTCTCCCAACAACGTTCGAGCTTTACTTCCATAACCCACTTACGAATGGGATCACAGTACTGTCGTGCAACGATTTCTTAACTTCTATGAACATATAAATCAAGACTGTTTTAGTTAAGCGAGTATACATCGTGCATTTCAATGGTTAATGGAGACAGCTATGAGGCTTCAAAGCACTTTTATTTGGCTTAGTTGAACAAAATCGCCTTGGAGTACCTCGAGTTAAATAAGTTACTGCGTCCATCGACGGTGAAAGAATTAATATTTCAGCCATTACACCTCACCATTCATTCGGTAACAACAAGCAACACTAAAGATGATAAACAAATTCAAAGGAGGAAACACTGCAAAGAGTTTTAATAAACACTCTTAGGCTCCTATACTCCCTCCCAGATGCATAAACTCGTCTGGTGTTAGTGGCATATTTAATGCTGGTTGTTCCAACTATGAATGAATTAATGTTGCTATCGACACTCTTACACTACTATGAGTCTCTTAGAGGAATAGAATCGTGTGGCGTTGACTAAAATAAAATATCAGAAGTATGCTGACCGTGAGGGGGCTCATAATCTTTCCAAAATCGTTTTTTTTTTTTTTTTTGCAAATTTTGTAAACACAAAATACTAATTTTAAAAAATGAAGCCTTGCGAAACCACTACCATACCACACCGCTTAGCGAAAATGATGCAAATGAAACATTTTCCACTGATTAACGCAACAAAGCTTCGGCTTTAGAATTAGGCCATTCAGTTTTTCAGCAAGTGATGCCTTATACGTTTCATTCACGTGATCCCAGACGGCATTATTTAACTCAGTACAGATCCCTCAACCCGTAGGGGTTATAATAATCTCCATCAACTCTTCCAGCCCGAAGACATCTTAATAAAATCTTGCTACGTCAGATTATTTTATTGAGCTAAGAAGAAAACCCCTTGGGCTTATGGGATTAGACAAAGGCACCGTTAATCCCCTGCTTTCGGTAACACTTCTATAGTTCATTCTTGCTGTCTCCAGACGCTTAGGAAAGACTTCTAATTGGATGAGTTAGATAAAGCCTTCAATAACCTCGCCATTGCCAGAGATCCTTCCAAGCCTCAACAGAATCGTCTTGTGGAGGCAAGAGAGAGAGAGAGAGAGAGAGAGAGAGAGATGCATCAAAGTAGTGCAACGGTTAATCCTTTCACTCCTAAGGCTGCTCTAAGGATCGCATTCCATCATAACAGACTTTGAACACTTTTTTTTTTATTTTTTTACCGAAGGAAATACCACCTAGATTTTAAAAAACAGTTAAAAATGCACAGATATACTGAAGACCAAAATAAATCTGACAAGGACTCAGAGCGAAGAATTTACAGGACGAAGGTACATATTGGAAGTCGATGGCATTCCCCAAGACTTGTGTTTTTCTTAGGGAGACACAAACACAAATAACAACAACAATGTGAAAGAGAGAGAGAGAGAGAGAGAGAGAGAATCATATTTTCAACACGTCCACTTCTCTCTCTCTCTCTCTCTCTCTCTCTCTCTCAGTGCCCTTCCTTTTCTCCTTCACTATTATTCACTCACTTTGTTTTTCTTCACCAGTCACTGAAAGTTCCAATCAATAAAAATAAACTGTTAAAATGACACGATAATATGCCACCAGATAAGCACAACTCACTCGAATTACACTCCAGGTTGTGACTAGACAGGACTGGTAAACGTATCCTGTCAAATGAAGTAAAGATTTTATTCAATTCTTATTTTTCTTCATTAAGAATGTGAGCATAAGCTAAATTTCGTACCAACATCCAAGTCAACTGGCGATGTATGTGGATTCCACAGCTAAACTCACATTATTTAAATACGTTTTTCCTCTCACATAAATTACTTAGACCACTGTTCCCTTTAATTTACAGCCAGAGATACCGTAGCATATATTGTCATTATGTTCCAATCAATTTCCAATACAGTCGTCTCTTCTACATGGTGGGGCGTCATGTTCTGAAGGGATTGGTTTGTGAGGGAGCCTTCTTTATTTACTGTCTGAATTTGGATCACAGAACAGATATCAGTCACAGCACCAACCCGATAATATTTAGCCTGAAAAGAACAAAAAGGTCTGCTAGTGAATTTTTTCCCCTAGTACTCCTTGTTCTTCAAATTCTTCCTCTTCCCGATTCCCTCTAAACTTATTCCTCCTCCTCCTCCTCCTCCTCCTCCTCCTCCTTCATTCCTCGCTGCTCTAGGCCCTTTAATTAACCACTACGGCCTGACGATGCCGAGCCAGCAGAAAGGTGTGTGTGTGTGTGTGTGTGTGTGTGTGTGTGTGTGTGTGTGTGTGTGTGTGTGTGTGTGTGTGTGTGTGTGTGTGTGTGTGTGTGTGTGTGTGTGTGTGTGTGTGTGTGTGTGTGCGCGCGCGCGCGCTCGTAATAATGTGCACAAAGTTTGTGTATGTGTGGTGATGAATATGGGGGGGCATCCGTACCCCCCCACCCCCGGCATTCCCCTGCTTGGCTAAAACTGCCTCGGTAATTAAATCGTGAAGCGGGATGTGCCTCGGTCTGCCTTTCCTGCCTACACCATAACATCACCATCACCACTAACACCATCCTTCACCACTGTCATCGCTAATGTAATCATATATGTACTGTTATCACCATTATTATTAAATCACCGTCGTTATCATCACAATCTTTTACCATTATCATTATTATTCATCACCAGCATCACCACCATAAATAATCACCATCATCACAAAAAGAGGACATTGTACAGAAAGGACTAACAAGCAACACCATTATCTCATTCATTACAGCTCCTCTCACACCATAATCATCATCATCACTCACCACTATCCCAATATCAGCTCATCTCATTATACAGTGTCATTATCCTACATCATAAAATCCATTAGCACCATTATTATCTTTCATTACCATTAGCATCATCAGTTTAATCGTCCCTCAGTAGCATAAGTCGGGCATAAGTCACTATCATCATTAAAAGCAATATTATTAAAATTATCATCAAAACTCATACTAAGTCGATAGCTTCTTCATCATTATTATTATTATTATTGTTGATGTTGTTTATTATTATCAATGTTAAGAGACAGGGTTAAAATAAAAGCCACAAAATAAGACAAGAAAATGAGAAAGAATAAAAGATGGAAAGAAAAGACAAAAACACATGACTGAAAGTGAAGAAGAGGGACAGAATGAGAAAGCAGGGAGAGATATGGAAAAGAAGGAACAAAGGAATACTAAAAAAAAAGAGAGGAAAAGTACAGCAAAGAACTGAAGACTTGTTAAAATCAGAAAGGGGAAATGCGAGAAAGAAAATGACCTGGACATAGAAAGAATGAGACAAAGCAACAGTGCAAAAAGGGAAAACAAAACGCGACAAGGGAAATGGAGAGACAAAGTAAAGGAAAGGAACGAGACAAGGGAAGAGTGAGGCAGAAAGCAAAATGAGAGAAAAATACGTCAAAGTAAAAGAACACAGAAAAAATGAAAATAACAAATGAAGAAAAACAAGAGAAAGAGAAACGGAGAGAAAGAATATTTAAAGACAAACCAGAGATAGAAAGGACAAAGGAAAAATGAGACAGGATAACAAAAACAGAAAGGAAGAACGAGAAACATGGAAAATTTGTTACGAAAGAGAAAAAGAAAGGCCAAAGGCGTAACCAGACAGAAAAGGAAATGAGGAAAACGGAAAATATGGAGAAAGGATCAAGTAAAAAACACAGGGGAAATGATGATGAAACGGAACATGGGACAATGAAGAAATAAGACAAAGGGAAAAGGAAACAAAGAAAAAAGGAGAGGCAAAACATAAAAGGGGGAAGAAATGGAAATGGAGACAAAAAAGGAGACATAGAGGAAAAGGAAGAGAAACCACAAGAATGAGAAAGGAAAAAAAATCCATACACAGTGCAGAAAGGAGAAAGAAAAAAAGAAGAGTAAAAATGGGAAGAAAATTGTGAAAAAAAAAGAGACAGGAAATAATAAATCTGATTGAAAAGATGTAATGAGAATGGGAAAATGAAAAATAAAGAAGGAAGGGAGACGAGATTAAGAAGAAAAAAATGAATGAGCAATTAACAAAAAAAAAAAAAAGAGAGATATGAAAGGGAGGAAAGAGTAAGATAAAAAATGAGATAAAATAAAACGAGAAAAGAAAAATAAAGGAAAAACGAGAGTAAAATTGAAGGTAAACTAAAGGAGGGAGGGTGAACACACTCTTACCTTCCCCCTTCTTGAAAAACCGGGGTCAACTTTGGCGGCCACAATAATTAATGCCGTGATACCCGAGGGAAAACAAGGGCATATTTCAAAAACTTGGCTCTTGTGGCGCGGCTCTTGTGTGTGTGTGTGTGTGTGTGTGTGTGTGTGTGTGTGTGTGTGTGTGTGTGTGTGTGTGTGTGTGTGTGTGTGTGTGTGTGTGTGTGTGTGTGTGTGTGTGTGTGTGTGTGTGTGTGTGTGTGTGTGTGTGTGTGTGTGTGTGTGTGTGTGTGTGTGTGTGTGTGTGTGTGTGTGTGTGTGTGTGTGTGTGTGTGTGTGTGTGTGTGTGTGTGTGTGTGTGTGTGTGTGTGTGTGTGTGTGTGTGTGTGTGTGTGTGTGTGTGTGTGTGTGTGTGTGTGTGTGTGTGTGTGTGTGTGTGTGTGTGTGTGTGTGTGTGTGTGTGTGTGTGTGTGTGTGTGTGTGTGTGTGTGTGTGTGTGTGTGTGTGTGTGTGTGTGTGTGTGTGTGTGTGTGTGTGTGTGTGTGTGTGTGTGTGTGTGTGTGTGTGTGTGTGTGTGTGTGTGTGTGTGTGTGTGTGTGTGTGTGTGTGTGTGTGTGTGTGTGTGTGTGTGTGTGTGTGTGTGTGTGTGTGTGTGTGTGTGTGTGAGAGAGAGAGAGAGAGAGAGAGAGAGAGAGAGAGAGAGAGAGAGAGAGAGAAGAGCGTGTGGGATGGGTATAGGAGTAGGAGCATAAACTTCCACAGTACGATGATGTTTTTTTTTTTTCTTATAGACTATTTTACAAACCTAAGGAAGGCCTCTTTCAATGAATGTTTGGGAGGACTGTTTGCGGTTGCTTCAGAAGGAGAGATCTCGCCTAAGCGAAGTCAAACTGTCTTGCGGCAGCAACAGTGCAACAGGAAAGACATCACCGCAATGAAAGGGTAAAAAAACTGGTGTGGATATTTTTTGCAAAAAACAATGAACCACTACCTCTTCCTTACAAGCTTACATTTTTTTCTTTAATCAAAAGAGATGGGAGTCAGCATACTTGACCCTTCCACATCAAGTTGAACTAAAAACTGCCAATCTCATAAATACATGTTCATTTAGGGCCGCCTGGATATACTGTTATATGTTTAAAGGACTTGAGGTCTCAGGCAAGTGGAGACAAACTGACTATTACTATCTCTGAGTTGATGAGGAATGGGATATTAAAAAATAATATGAAAGGTCTGGACAGGGATAGTGGTGTGGATAAGGATATAGTAATGGTAGGTGTGGGCATGGGTACAAGTGTAAGAATGACTGTAGGGCTGGGTATGAGTATACATACATTGTGTGAGCGCTTTTCTACACGGTGGGAGTATGTATACATTAAAGCTTGGCTTACATCATGTTGGGAGACGAGAGGAATTAGTTTGCGTAATGGGTTTTTATTCATATCACGTACCGAATCATACGAGAGGATCAGTCATTCCAAAGGGTAACTGAAGGGCCCATTACCAAGTTATATGGGTATGGCTTGTGTGATTATACTAATCTGACTGAGCAGCGATAAAGCAGTGAGCTGGGAGTGGAGTTAATGCAGTGAATGGCTGTAATATATATATATATATATATATATACAGAGACAGACAGACAGACAGACAGATGGCATGGTGAGACGAAGGAGTGGGCTAAGGTGAAATATTGTATGAAATGAGGAAAAACGGCAGGAAAGTAGCAGAGAGAGAGGAGATTCAGAGAGAGAAGTAAGAAGCAAAACAAAGGAACAAGGGTGATGTTTGGGAAAAGAGGTACAGAACCCAGATGGTGGAAAGGGAGAAAGATTGAAGATTTATAAGAAAGAAAAAATGGAAGATTTAAAAGAAGAAAGAGGTGCAGAATGAAGGGAGGGAAAGGGATGTAATGATGAAAAAAAAAAAAAAAAAAAAAGGAGAGGAGGAGAGGGGAGAGACAGACTGAAAGCAGGAACTTGAGAGAGAGAGAGAGAGAGAGAGAGAGAGAGGGAGGAAATAAAAGGAAACAGAGACGAGGATACAAATGGAAAGCAGCGAGATGAAGGGAAACAAGTGGAGGATTGAAAAGAAAGCCAGTAAAAGAAGGAATTCAGTAATTAATGCCAGGGAATGTGCGCGAAAAACTGGACGAAAACAAGAGGAAAGAATGAAGCATAGAGGAATGTGGTATACACGAGCAGTGACTGGATTTTGCTTGCCCCCTCTTCCTCTTACCTATCCTCTCTAGTCATTAATCTCGTACTCCTCCTAACTCTCACTCATTCCGTCCAGCTTTCTTCTCGTCTTTGATCTTCCTCCTTATTTTTCAGAGGTACTACCGTTACCGCTGAGGACTCGGATGGTAACTTCTCTTACCCTATTTTCCTTTTGGGGGGCGTTCGCCATCCACTCACTCGATGTAGTGCTGCTCTCGGATGTCTGCCCTTTACTCTCCTCCATCCTTCTTTCCTTCCATCCTCTTCTGTCTTTCTTTCCTTCATTCTATCCTCGTCCTTCTGCCTATGGGTGACTATACACTCCCTCTTCTGTCTTTCTTTCCTTCATTCTTTCCTCTTTGTTCTGCCTGTGGGTGACTCTACACTGAGTGACATGCCAAATGGTTTCCTGTACACAGGGAAACCATTTACTACGCTGGGTGGTAACCATATAACCAAACTTTGGCGCCAGGTGGTTTAGTGGGTAATTACGGAGCTCCAGTCAGATTGAGCCGGTGGAGGTTTATATCCAAGGGGTCGTTGGGGTTTATGGCTAACGTAATGCCACTCAGGGATGAGTGAGGCTGGTCACTATCATCTTAAATGTTAGGACCAACTTGGCTAGCCCCGGGCTCCTACGCTCCTCATGGGGCAACGTAGGATTGGATGATGAATGAATGATGAATGATGTTTCTGGAGCTGTAGCAGCGGAAATATTGTTATGCCGTTTTTGTTGCTTATAATAATAATCATCATCATCATAATTATTATTATTATTATTATTATTATTATTATTATTATGAAAAATATTTAAGTTTCGAAAGTCAAACTTTCGCTTTTTCCATAATCTATATGGTTTGACGGTTTATATTATATCTTTCAGTACGAGACGTAATGGTATTATTTATTTTGTTTTTGCAGCCTCCAGACGACTATTTTTTGCTCTGGAAATATGACTCGTGCTGAGGAGGCCGGAAAACAGTCTCAATTAGCCTTTTCATAACGATCACGTTTTCAACTGATAAACTCTTCCATATTCCGCGTAATAATCATTTCGTTTATGAAAAATTCTCGCGCTGACGCTATTAATGCTGTTGCATGGTGGCCTTTATTCTCCTCGAGAACGATTTTTGCGCCTACGAGTACTCCCTTAACTTTTTGTTTTCCCCTCTGCATTTGTTCTTTCTCGCTTTTTCCTGCCGGCTTCAGCTGGAGGGAATGTTGGGAAGGGTAGTCGGGGGTAGGGTGGGGTAGCGTTACTTTCTGCTTTGATATACGTTTCTCACCGCGATACAACAGCTGCCATAGTGTCTGATTTAAAGTGACAAGTGGATACAATGGGTGGAAGGAAACACATAGGAAAGAGCTTGTTCCTATGGTTTCCTTCCTGCAACGTTAGTCAGGCACCAAAGCAATATAACTCCTTTTACGGAAGAACAGATATGCTGCTGTTTTTCCTCTTCCTCTTCATCCTCCTCCTCCTCTGTCTTCTTACCCTTCTTCTTTTCCTCTTACGCCACTCATTCACGTCGCTCTAAATTTCTTCTGTAAACTTTTTATATTGTTTTACACAATTCTGCTCTCGGATTTTATTTTAGGCCTTGTTTTATGTTATCGTCTTTCCTTTACTTATTTTCTTTTCCCTCTTTTACTTTCCTTTCCCTCTTATCTCTTGCCAGTTTCTCTCGTTTCTTTCCTATTCTTTTTTTTTCTTCCCTTCTCTTCCCTCCCTACATTTAGTATTATCATATCGCAAGCCATTATCTCATCCATAATTTTCTCCCTTATTCCATTTTCTCTCATTTCTCCACTCCTCACTTTATTTCTCGTTCCTCCTCTTCTCTCCTCCCTTCCCACTTCCCCTACCCTCTTTTCCTTCCTTTCCTCTAATCTGCCCTCTCTCTACCTCTCCTCTCCTCACTCAACCTTTTCCCATCCCTTCCCACCTAACCCTAAAGTACTCTTCCCTTCCTTTCAACTCATCTCCCTTCCACTTTCTTTCCACTCATTTTCCCTCCTATCCTCTCCTCACCCACAAATCATTCTTTTTCTCTCTGTTATGTTGTGTTTTTACCTCACAGTGCATTCATCT
>NC_137040.1:13762996-13795496 GCF_032717465.1 Coenobita brevimanus | reverse complement strand
GTCAAAATCATGATCTGTTTTCTTCAAGACGACGAGACGTATTGCCTTTAACAAACTGGAAGTAACTGACAGTGAGCAAGGCAGGCTATGGGAGACAGGTCCGGAGTTGACCACTTGCATGGATCAAAGACTATAAGAGCATCGGTTAGCTTCTGAAATAGTTTGACAGAGAAGGGATGAGAGTGTGCAGTTACACGGGAGCTGCGTGCCCATCATACTGAAGGAATGCAAGTATAAGAAGAAATAAAATTCAATCACAATTTATCTATGTGTGTCTATCTGTCCAAGTCTTAGCTATCTGGAAACAGAAAAAAAATCAATCTATTTATATCTATCTATCGAATTTCCGCCGCCTTCAAAAAAAAAAAAAAAAAAAACTGCAAGCATCTGGAAACAGATATACTCCACCATTATCTATCCAATCTATCTACGTCTATCAGTCCAACTCCTTCCACCAATACAAAAATTTATAGGCTGGCTAAAATATACAAAGCACCGTCGCAGTCTACTACTATTTATGTATCCAGTCTAACACTCTATCTATTTAACGCTTGCCTGGTGGAAATAGACAAAACGCCATCACAATCTGTCTATCTATGTAGCCATCTATCTGTTTATCCATCTAGCGAATTCCTGCCTGCTGGAAAGTGATAAATCTCCATCACAATATATTTATCTATCTATCAAGCAAGCGCCCGCCTCCATCTCAGTATATCTATTAACTCATGCCTGGCTAGAAAGAGATAAAGCGTAATTTCAGTCTATCTAAAACTACCTCTCCATCTCACTGAACTCTGATAAAAGACATAGTTCCCTCACAATCTATTTATTTTCTGTCTATCGAACTCGTACGTTGCAGCACAACCCCAGCGACCCAAACTACCCACCTCCATTAAACAAGACAAGCGGACAGCAATCAGCATAGTTCGTAGAGTCATTAGTCAAGTGGTAATTACACAACATTTGCTCTCATCATGTCTTACTGCATCAGAGCATTACACCAACACCATCTATTCTAACTCTATTATTAGCCCTATTCTCTCTCTCTCTCTCTCTCTCTCTCTCTCTCTCTCTCTCCACCTCTGTTTTCTTTTCAGTACCGTGACGCCCTGGTTTAATTAAATTCTTGCGACCTCCAGACGATTTTATTCTGCCAGGATGAAATTTTTCAGATCGGGAGGGGTTAAGCTAGCAATCCCTGTCGGTCTGAGGTCTCCCCAATGACGAAAAATATCGTCCGGCAGCAGCAACAATATATCAACAGACGTCAATGTACTGAAGAGGTTGAATAAAAAAAATCAACATTACGCAACACGAATGCATTATACCACCACCATCACACTCCAAACTTTTCCTTGAATGTTCCTAACCTCTTCACTATCAAGGGTCTCTCCTAAGCCGTAACGTAGTCGTAGTCAGAATAAAATAACAGAAAAGGCGCCATTATACTGCAGTGATTATTTCCTGCCACCGTCTCCATCACACCATCCCATCACCATCCTCCTAATCCACCCCCGCAGTTTCCTCTCCCTCTACTAGTTCTCAGACTTTCTCCTTCCCTCACCATTCCCACACTTACTTCCTTCTCCACTACTCTTCTTCCACCTCTCCCTTTCTTTCCTCCTTTCTACTCGCAATCTTGTTCTCTCCCACCGAACATCCAATTCTCTCCATCCCCGTTTCCCTTGGCCCCTTCATTATGACACTTTTTTTTTTTTTTTTAATTATTTCTTCCAGACGTTTATAGTTATTTTCTCTTACTTGAGGACATTTTCATTAAACATGGCCAAGAACTGAAAAGGTTAACGAAGGTTATTACTACCCCCATTTGGAAAACTCTCTTAAGCTGAGTAAAATCGTGTGCAGACTGCAAAAATCAAATACGGATATTATTATTATGGCAACGAAGTCTCTCGCCTTTCCTCTTCCCTCTCATTCTCAAAATCTAACCCAATCCCACCACAACAGTTCTACTCCACTTCTCCCCTACCTCACCCACAACCACTCTTGCCTCCTCCCAACTTATCCAAATTCTCTATCCCCTCCTCCCCCCACCTCTCCTAGCCGCAGTCTCGTCCTATCCCACCAATATTATTTTCCTCCATTCCTTCTATATCTCGCCCTCCCTCAACAAAGCCAAACTCCCCACCTTGTTCATAAAATTTCCACTTCTCTTTGCTCCCACCTTCCTGCCTGTAACCTTACCCCATACCACCATAACATCTATACTGTACTCCGCTTCTTCCCTATCTTGCACTCAGCTACCAAAAACTCACTCCCCTCTCTCCCCACTTCCCTTCTGCCCCTCTCCTACTCTCAATATCGCCATCTCCATCCGTCCCCCCCCCCTTCAAAATGCATACATATATATATATATATATATATATATATATATATATACAGTGGTAGAGTGTGCGTTTCATACACGGGTGAGCCAGGGTTCGCGCCCCGCCAGGGTAATAAACTTTGGGAGTGTTCACCCGCCCACGTACTACACTGGCGGACACCAGGGGTGCTGTGGTTGAACCAGTGTCGTTTACTATAAAGTATGCTTGCACCCAGTCGGCTTGCGCGGGCCGATTACACTTGGTTCACAGCCTACATACACATCCAAAGCCACTCCAACACGACAATTACACTAACAAGCACTTCTCACCCTACATACAATCTCCTCCAATTCCACCTTAGACGATTCCGGTGCTGTTCCTCCATCACTTCCCCCCTCTGACTTCCTCATGGCTGACATTAAAATTTCTTCAGTTGATGTATTTTCTGCCATTACTGGCCTCAGTACTAACAAGGCATATGGGCCTGATGGGGTCCCTCCTGTTGTTCTCAAAAACTGTGCTTCTGTGCTTACACCCTGCCTAGGCAAACTATTTCGCCTTTGTCTGTCAACTTGTACCTTTCCTTCTTGCTGGAAGTTTGCTCTCATTCAGCCAGTCCCAAAGAAGGGTGACCACTCCCAACCCTCCAACTATCGTCCAATTGCTTTAACGTCCTGTATTACAAAAGTTTTCGAGTCAATTCTTAATAAAAAATTTTAAGGCATCTTTCCTATCACAACCTTCTTTCCGATCGTCAGTATGGGTTCCGTCAGGGACGCTCCACTGGCGATCTTCTCACCTACCTTTCAGACTCCTGGTCATCCTCCTTTCGGGACTTTGGCGAAAGCTTTGCCATTGCACTTGACATCTCAAAGGCTTTCGATCGAGTCTGGCACAAATCTTTAATTTCCAAACTGCCCTCCTACGGTTTCTATCCTTCTATCTGTACCTTATCGCTAGCTTCCTTTCTGGTCGTTCTATAGCTGCTGTTGTAGACGGCCATCGTTCTTCTCCTAGATCTATCAACAGTGGTGTTCCTCAGGGCTCTGTCCTATCACCAACTCTCTTCCTTTTATTCATCAATGATCTTCTAAGCTGTACATCTAACCCTATCCACTCATACGCTGATGACTCCATCCTTCACCTTTCCATTCGGTTCCCGCAACGCCCATCTCAACAGTTACTTCAAGAAACAAGGGATGAGGCTATGGCACACCTAATGTCTGACTTGGCTCATATCTCTGACTGGGGTAAAAATAATATGGTTGTCTTTAATGCTTCTAAGACTCAGTTCTTACACCTATCAACCCGACAAAATCTTCCACAGGTATACCCACTAATGTTTAATAATATTCAGATTAATCCTGCATCATCCTTGAACATGCTTGGGGTTTCATTTACTCGGGACTTATCTTGGAAAGATCATATTACATCTCTTGTAAAATCTGCTTCCAAGAGATTGGGTGTGCTAAGCTGACTCCGCTCTTTCTTTACCCCTGCACAATTGTTGACTCTATACAGGGGTTTTATCCGCCCCTGTGTGAGTACAACTCTCATGTGTGGGGAGGCTCCCACATACAGCTCTTCTCAATAGGGTGGAGTCAAAGGCTTTTCGTCTCATTAACTCTCCTCCTCTTACTGACTCCCTTCAACCTCTGTCTCTTCGCCGCACTGTTGCATCTTTATCTCTTTTCTATCGCTACTTTAATGGTCACTGCTCCTCTGAACTGTCTGCTTGCATTCCTCCACCTCTACGACGGGCGCGTAGCACCCGTCTGGCAGCAAACTCTCATCCCTTTTCTGTCCAACTCTCTAATGCAAGAGTTAACCGTTACTCCCTGTCTTTCATTCATGCAACAGGTCAGCTCTGGAACTGTCTCCCTCTGTCTGTATTTCCTCCTGCCTATGATCTCCAGTCTTTCAAACGCAGTGTATCCAGGCATCTCAAAATGATCGGATCTTGAATTTGGCTCTCTATTGTATTTTGTTTTTCTCTTGGAGGGAACTGTTACTGCGGGCTCATGGCCTTTGGTTCCTTCTTCCTCGCATAAAAAAAAAAAAAAAAAAAAATACAATCTCTACTAGACAGCCTAAGCCACTTGGTAGAGATACATTGGCTGTATCGTCCCGACTTCGGTCGGGAAAGGCGGGTCCTGCAGTGGATACTCAAACGGCTGCTGCTGCTGATATATATGGCTGCTGCTGCTGATATATTTTATATATATATATATATATATATATATATATATATATATATATATCCCGCTACTCTCCTAGCTCCTCTTCCTCCAACAAAATCCCAACTCTACTTTCTCCCATTTTCCTCTACCATCTTACCTCTCAAATCTCTCCCTATCTCTTGCTGCCTCCAATTTCCTTCCACTCTACATAAATTCTTCTCCAATCCCACTCCTACATTCTCTCATCCTCAATACATCGATACAACACTGCCGCTCCTCCCTCACTCCCCCTCAGTCCTCCACAACAACAGTCCACTCCCTCGTCACTTCCTTTTACACCACCATAACCACATTCCAAATCTTCCCTACCCACTCCCATTCCTCTCACTCCATCCAATCCACACTTACTTTCTCTCCCATTTTGCCTCTCTCCCTCCTCCCACGTCCCTTTCTGTCTCCAAAATTTCCAGCCATACTCCCCATCTCTCTCTCTCTGCCACCAATCCAGGGCGGGAGGGCAAATTTCTCCCTAATGCCATCAACATAGACATTAGCTTCGCCACAGAAGTGCCTTTCTGTGGGACACCCCCTTCAATCGTTACACGTTCTCTCTCTCTCTCTCTCTCTCTCTCTCTCTCTCTCTCTCTCTCTCTCTCTCACACACACACACACACACACACACACACAAACACACACACACACACACACACACACACACACACACACACACACACACACATACATAAACGCTCTCTGAAACCATGACTGTCTGTCTTGCTCATTATTTTGCTGCAACTCTACTTACTGTTGCTGTCTACTAGCTATGAGTCTGTGGGCCTCTCTGAATGTCTGAATCCTTGTACATCCGTGGCTGCCTATCTCTGCATATCTATTTCTCTAGTTATCTATCGGACTGTCTCTCAAAGTCAGTGTCGACAGTCTCGCTCAGTCCTATGCCACCCCACCCATCGTTGCTCTACGTTTGCCTTTCTGTCATGTCTGAATCCTGTCTGTTTGTCTGTCTGTGTGTCCGAATCCTCGTATATTTCTACTACCATCCGGCCTCCTGTTTCCGTTTCTTTATTTAACCTTCGATCTGTCTTCCTAAACCCCTCCTGCCCGTCTATCAGTCATGCTTATTACTGCCACCTCATCCAATGTTGCCACTTCTCTGTCCTTCAGCCCGCCTGTCTGTCTGTCCGAATCCTTGTTTGTCTGTTTGTCCTTTGGTTTCACTGTTTGACTGTCAGTTTGTCTGAAATGTCTGTCTATCTCCTTGTACATTGCTCATAACTCTGCCATCCTACCCAATGTTGCTGTCTCTGTTTTTTTGCTTATTTATCTGTTTGTTTGAATCACCGTCTGTCCGTCTGTCTACTGTAAGCTTCGCCTACTGGTCTGCCACTCTACCCAATGTCAGTTTCCGTCCATATGCCATTTTATATCCCTGAATGTCTGTCTGTCGCTGCCTGTTTGTTCGAATGCCTGTCTATCTATTAATTTCTTTTTCTGCTTGCCCTTCTCTCTGCACCTGTCTGTCTGTTTATCTGAATGTCTGTCTATATATTATCTACATATTCTGTCAGTCCGTATGTCTGTCTCTGTGAATGTGTTTTTGTCTGAACGCCCTATTTTCTGTATATCACCTTGCCTATCTGTTTATCAATCTTTAAGTCCAAGTCTGTCACTACAAAGGCTCTCTAACTCTGGTGAATGTATCTGGCGTGACCGTCTCTCTCCTGTTTACGTACCTGCCTGTCTGTCTGTCCGTGAGTCTCCAATTTGTATTATGTATGTCCGTTTAACTACTCTATGTATTTGCGTCGATTTTTCTCGTCTGACTAACTCTGTGTTCTTCCTCTCTATCTATCTTTGACGCACCCTGTCTCTGTCGGAATGCCTACAGTGATCTCCGTAGTTAATTCTGTTAAGTTCCATTATTTGTTTGCAGGTCTGTCCGTCTCTCTAGACCAATTTGCCTCTTGTTCTGACCGCTTCACCCCCCCCCTTTCTCTCTCTCTCTCTCGCTCTCTCTCTCTCTCTCTCTCTCTCTGTCCTGTCAATACTCCGTTCCAGACACGTTAAAAATACACTCTTCCCACAAAAAAAACAAACGTATATGCATAAACAGCGGTCTACAAATACCCAACCCTATAAACAGATTAGTATTTCCACTCCATGACCAAAAACAGCGGCTGTTTTTTATGCAACACACTGTTTTCGCATGTCTGTGTTTAGTGTAACGATTATTTATACAAACTATTTTCAGTGGCTTCAGAGGTGCTACAACGAAATGCTTACAGTACTCTGTGTTTTTATTACACATGTGGATATATAAGTTACCACTCTGTTAATTCTTCGTTAATCTATCTTCATTTCCCTGTATATAATTTCTCTGTCTGTCTGTCTGTCTCTCTCTCTCTCTTACTATGTACCGATCGATCTATATGTCTGTCTGTCCACTCACCTGTTCTCCCAAACACAGACGTACAAAGCAAGTATTCATGCTGACGTGACAAAGAAGATGAATACTAGAAATATTCAGTAGTGAAGTCCATACTTATTGGACAGGGAAGAGGGGGACGGAAGAGGAGAGGAGGGAAGGGACGAGGTGAGGAGGGGAGGGAGGAGGGGAAAGGAGATGAGAGGAGGGGAGGGAAGAGGGGAGAGGTGGGGAGGAGAGGGGAGGGGAGGGAACAGAAGAAGAGGTGAGCGAAGAGAAAAGGAGGCGTAGGAAGAGGAGAGGAGGCGAGGGAAGGGAAGAGGACATAAGGGAGACAAGGGGAGAGGACGGGAGGAAAAAGGAGGAAAGGAGAGGGAAGAGGAGAGGAGGGGAGGTAAGAGGACAGGAGAAGAGAAAAGAGAAAGGAGGGGAAAGTGTATGCAAGAGGAGGAGGTAAATGCAACTAAAAGGGGAAAAAAGTGAGAAGAGGGTAGAGAGAGAAAAGAATGAAAAAACACATAACACAGAAGAGGAAACGGGAAAGAAACTAACAATAATAAACTAGAATTCTGGAACTGCTAAAGCAATGCTCAAAGACCTCCTCTGTCCAGATGAAAATCCTTTGTTATCACTGCCTGACTCATGAATTTTCATGGATCTTGACCGGTGACCTTGAGATCAAGGTCAAGATCATTCATACTATGCAGATCATGTTCACTCATGACCCACTACATTTCCACCGAGTTTGGTAAAAATCGGCCGAATACGTTCTGATTTAGCACTTTCAGGCATGAGGCGGCCATTCTGATTTTCCTCAATACCTCAAAAAATGTTTGTTGGATCTCAATATCAATACCCAGATGCACTAATATATGTTGACGACTAAGCACTGGAACATTTGCAATGCAGTCGATTCAGCAGTTTTTGCTACACGGGCGTGCAAATCTTGAAAAAACAAACAAACAAACAAAGCTCGCTAGTGCAGCGTTAGTGCTAGGAAAAAAATTTTTTGTGCCAAAAGAAGCCTGCAGCCAAGATATATCACTCCTGAAAGTCTCAAGTTTGTATCTCGAAAGGTTTTAGAATGCCAGGCTTCTACAGTAGATCTTCTCCCCCCCCCCAAAAAAAAAAATAATAATAATAATATCTACAATATTAAAAGGAACTTCACAGAATGTGAAATACTTAAATACAAAACTAGGCAAGGAAAGAACAAATCAATACGAGCGAAAGAAGACAATACAAGAGGGGAAAAAGAAAAGAGAAAAAGAAGATTGGAAATGAATGGAAAGGAAAGGAAAAAGGTGAAAAGAGAGAAACATATAAGGATAAGAGCTGGAAAGGAAGATAACAGAACAGAGATGTTATGAGGGAACATGACAGGTAACGGAAGGAAGAAAAATAAATAAAAAGATGAAAAACACGAAAGGAATCGAAAAGACGACAGGGGCGGAGGGGCAAGACAAGATAATTAAGAAAATTACAAGAGCAAAGGAGAAAAGAAAGGGATAAGAATAGAAAAGGGGGAGTCAGGTGAAGGGGAGGAAACGGACAAAAGGGGGGAAGATAAAAGAGAATAAACAATGAAGGAGAGGAAACGGAAAAAGTGGGGGAAGATAAGAGAAAAAATGAAGGGGAGGAAAAGGAAAAAAATGGAAGAGAAAAAATGAAAGGGAGGAAAAGGAAAAATGCGGGAGAAGATAAAAGAGAAAAGAAAAAATAAGGGGAGAATGTAAGCATGAAGAAATAAAAGAAACAAGAGATCAAATTTCAACGAAAAGTTACACAGATACACAGACCACACAGATCTTCGGTCTTGACATCAACAGTAAGACTGATTCTCTATTTACACAAGTTTAACCCATTCACTCCGATGATACACTCTATTTTGTTTTCAACCTCCATGCGTCTTTATTAACCTCAAGACAGATTTCAATAACCCCTTCAATGCGAGAGGTCCTTTCTAGGGTGAATAAACTCGTCTGGTATCAGCAAGAATGAAATACAAAAAACTATCTATCTAGCGAACGGATTAAGAGCATAATAAACCAAAGTAACATGACAGCAAAACAGAAACCATGTAGTGGAAGGGGTTATATAAGGAGCCTATAACTGGAGTAGATTATAAGAAGTTGGAGTTTATAACCTTCACCCATATAACTTCTCACACACGCGCCCTTCTCCTATACACACAACATAAATCTTGCATGGTTAGCCTACAAACTTCCTTGTGATATCGATAATATAACCATGTCCCCACGCTATCTAACTTTTAACAAACCTTTATTATTTATCTGGACATCTACAACTTATATCTATTTAGCTTGTGTTATCTATCTGGACATCCGCAACTTATATCTACTTGGCTCGTGTTATCTATCTGGGCATCTACAACTTATATCTATTGGTTCGTATTATCTATCTGTAAATAAACAAGTCATATCTATTTAGCTATCTTCTGCCAGTCTGTTGGTTTATTTTGTTTCATGGTCGTTTCTTCTTTATTTTTACTTACAATTTTTCTTCATTATTTTCTACTGAGTTTTGTGTAAGTGGAGGAGCCTGGGAGTGTTAATATATTTGTCTACCTATCTATCAGTCTTCTATCTATCTTGTTTTCACATGTATCTTCATTCTGTCCATCAAATAATTTTCCCCTTATAATCCTACCTACCTATTTATCTGCCTATTCATCTACTTACTATCTATCTAATGAATTTTAATCTTATCTCATCTATATATCAATGTAACTAGCTATCCATACAGCTACCTACCAACAGAACTTTATTTATCTATCTTTTCTCTCTCCTCAGGGTATCATCTATGAGTCTATGTATCTATCTGCCTATCTATCTAGCCACCTAATCATACTACCTACTGAACCTAACTCTTCAATGATTCATCAATCTGATTATTTATTTTTCACTTTGTCTATCTGCCTACCCATCTATCCAACTACCTGATGTTTTACAGACTCAACTATTTACCTACCTATCTATCACTCAACCAGCTATCCATCCAACCAGTCACCTGCCTAACCCTTCACTGATCTACCCACCAATCTATCGTCCCAATTATATATCTATCTATCTGTCTATCTCTTTGGTCGTGTCATCAGTCAGTCTATCCATTCCTACCTCGTTACTGTTTTTCTAACTACCTATTTCTTCACCAACCTATCCATCTATCTACCTTCCTACTTGCTGACAGCCAATTCTTCTTCTTCTTCTTCTTCTCTCTCTCTCTTTCTCTCTCTCTCTCTCTCTCTCTCTCTCTCTCTCTCTCTCTCTCTCTCTCTCCTGTCAGCGCCTGGGTTCCGGCTTCGATCGATCCCCTTCCTCCTGTCTCACCTGGAGGGCCTTGCATGTGGGTTACGGGGGCATGGCTGTGTGTGTGTGTGTGTGTGTGTGTGTGTGTGTGTGTGTGTGTGTGTGTGTGTGTAAAAAGAGATGGACAATCAGACAGATAGACATACCCTGTATATATATATATATGAGAGAGAGAGAGAGAGAGAGAGAGAGAGAGAGAGAGAGAGAGAGAGAGAAAGAGAGAGAGAGAAACCATTTTTGTCCCACTAGAACCTACAGAAAATTCTCTCTCTGTCTCTCTCTCTCTCTTTACTGTTTTTGTCACGTCGCTGGAGGGAGCCACATTCTCACACGTCACTCATACGGCGCCATCGCCCACCGTCTGAATGCATTTTTTCCATTCTTGTTATCAATACTCGATTCAGCTCAGGAGAGACATTTCGAACTGGCGTTTGTGAGGTATTGTCTTCATTAAGCCCTTTATTATATGAATGCTCTAAAAGTTAAATAACACTGAGTCAAAGCGGCAACAATATAAACGGCGTTTCTGGCTGAACTGGTTAATACATTTAGAATACCTTATCTTAGACTATGAGGTCCATTCCTGCGGTTTGTGGACGTCATTTGTCTCTTCATGCAGCTACGGAACGAGTATTCTTCAGGTCATGAGATTATGAAAAACCTCTCGCCTTGAGGGAGACAAGAATGGTCTCCCTTATCCCCTTCACTGCGCCGTGTCTCCATTATGCTGAACACAATCGCCTGTCGGTGGCTACAAGACACAAAACTTCACTGTACTGAAATGGTCAAAGAGTACCAATAGTATTCCCTACTAGATGAGCATTTAATCTCTAAACACCCTCGGCAGATAAGTACATTACATATTTTTCATACATTTCCTTCAGACTTCTGGATAAGCTGTTAATTCTAATACAGTCTATCTCAGTACCATAATCACCCTCTGATACAGCTGTACATGAAGCTCCACTTTCAATACTTTCGCTGGTGGTGTTAGGAATAACAAAACAAAACACAGGTATAGGAAATTATGAACACATACATTTCAACCCCATCATTTCCAGGACGTCTTCCTATAAAACTATAAAAAATCCGACAGAAGGCGTTAACTCACATTATTTTTATGGTAATGAAGCTGGGGACTGAAATTGATGATATACTGAAATAATGCAGAATGTTTTAATAGGAGTAATGGCGTAAACAAAGCTAAGGAAGGCTTGAAATACTAAACCAAATAATGTTCAGGAAACCGGGAACATTATAAACCTATTGAGGGACGTCTGGATATACTTCTATACTTATGACAAGGCTTCAATTCGGCACCTCTACTATGATGGAGTACTTTAGACTGTATTACTCTTATCTCCAGACTTGCGGTTTTATTTAGAACAGAAACGATATTTCAAATGAGAAGGAATTAATGTGGCATCCGCTCATTCCTTCAGCATATGAAACCGTTCCAAAGTTAAAAAAATAAAAATAAAAACTCAGGAGACAGCGAGAATAATACGAAAAAAATGCGAAATCGGAGTGAAGAGGCTAAAAAGGGCCATAAAATATACTACGTACAGTGTATTACAGCACCTTGTCATGGGAAGGTGGGTATATCATAGAAGGCTGATTCATAACGTTATAAAGGAAACCGGAACATTATTAAACGTTAATAGGTAAGCCAAAAAAATGCCACATAAAAGTAGTCCTGTAACCAGACACTACAAAAATTTGTTGAGAAAAGTTGAGAACATTTTAGAAGGCATTACACCACTTATGAATGAAAAAACACTGGTAATTATTCTTTCACAACTAACGCCAGACAGGATCCTGAGAAAATACATACTATCATAATTAACACGGCCCAATAACTAGCATTCCATTGCAACAAATATCAGACATTTGTATTCAGCTAAGTGTGAGTAATATATATATATATATATATATATATATATATATATATATATATATATATATATATATATATGCGTTAACACTAAACATCAAGGAATGATAGCTAATATAATTCCGTTATAAATGAAAGAGAATTCCGGAGCCCTGCATAATGACTACAGGTGTACCTCATTTCACCGGGCACTTTGATGTTATTCTCTTATACAAATTTCCTGTTTCTCGATCCTCATCTGCAAAGAAAATACAAAGATGTGCAAAATGTCACACGTACAAAACAAAGTAAAATTGATGTGTGGCTAACTGTGTGGCCCATTATACTGAGCATGCCGTTGACAGGTCTCCCACTTCGTACTTTCCTTGCTTCTGAGTCCTGCGCATCCAAACTTTGGCTGAGAAAGACGACGACGACGACAACGACGACGATATCTGAATACTACCGGGTATTAATATATTTAAAAACTGTAGAAAACTGGGTTAGGATGATCATGATAATGAAGTAGAACGGCAAATTTAAATAATGGTTTTATTAAAAACAAGAAATTGTCTGGGCTATTTTAACAAGCGGGTTTGGTACAGAAAAGTTCTGAATGAAAATAAAATATACCGAGACAGGACTTTTAACTGAAACAAAAATTCTCTCCACTTCAAACTTTGCCATTCCCCGACTTTTCCTTTCTTCTTTCTCTGCTTTCCCTCTTAAACTTCACCTCCTTTAGTCCATTTTTCCATATTTTCATTTCTGCCATGTCACATATTCGTTCTCCGTTGGTCTGCTCTGTCTTCCTTATTTCATTTGCAGCTAGTCTACTTAACTCTCTCTCTCTCGCTCTCTCTCTCTGTTCTTCTCCTCATACTCCGCTATCCCTGCTTTCCTACCCTTCCCTTTCTAACGCAACTCCTCCTCTCCCTTCAATCCTCTCTTCCTCCTCTCTGTTTCTCTTAACCCTTCCCAGTCTCCTTCTAACAAGTCTCCTCGTCTCTCCTCTCCTCTCTCTATCCCCCTTCCCTCTTCTATCTCTGCATCCCTAAAGTCCCCCTCCTCCCCCTCGTCTAACACACTGCATCCCCTCGTCTAACACACTGCATCCCCTGTCCCCATCCTGTCTTGCTCTTTCATCGCTGCTTCTCTCACTTCTTCCCCTCTCCATCTGACCTATACCATCCCCTCTCCCCTGCCCCACTCCTCCTCTATCCATGTTTCTCAGACTTTTCCCTTCTCCTCCACAGCCCCTACCACATCATCCCCTCCTCCCCCCTCCCGTCAAGCCTAATATGCGCCTATTTCCCTGACTGGTGGTATGCAAATCATTCACTGATACAGGCGTTGTAGAATCCACATTTTTGCTGCACTCCTCCCTCTGGTATAACCTTTCCCCTCCCTTTCGCCTCTCCCTCCCTTCCATTATTCCTCTCTCCCCTCTCTTACACTTTCCCTTCCCCTCGTTTACCCTTTCCACCTGTCTATCCTCCCTTGCATTCCTTCCCCTCCCCGCCATCTTGCACCCCCTCCTCCCTCTAACATTTCCACTCTATTACACTCATTCTCTCCCTCCTTCTGTTCATCTCTCCCCTTCCCGTGCATCCCTCCCTCCCTTTCCATTGCACCCTTCTGTCCATTATACCCACTCCCTCCTCCTCCTCCTCCATTATATCCACTCCCTTCCTCTCCCTCTATTATACCCAATCCCTCCCCATCCCTCCATATCACCCATTCTCTCCCCCTCCCTCCATTACACCCACTCCCTCCCCCTCCCTCTATTATACCCACTCCCTCTCCATCCCTCCATTACACCCACTCTCTCCCTCTACCTCCACTAAAACCTCTCCCTCCCCATCCCCTGCCTCCTTCTCTCCCTTCCCATTACCCCCGTCCCACCCACACACCTTTCATGGTTATAATTGTTCTGTGATAATGATGATGATGAAGTTGGTGGTGGTGATTGTCGCTGTGGTACTGACTAGCAAAAAACTCGTGATAATAATGATCATGATGATGTGCTACAGTAAACACGATTGTTAATAAGGATAATGATGGATATCTGAACAAAAATAAAATTAATGATAATACCGATAACAATAGCAAAGGTACTTATGAGTGTGTAATTACATACAAGAAAAATTATTTGTAAATTTAGTCATATTTATGAATACACATAACAACAATACTTCACACCGTAGTAACGCCTGATGGAAATTATGGCGACGTTAAAAATGATAATGGCACAACTGTTTTTGACGCTCATGATTATTATGATAATTATTATGACCCTCATTAACGCCCAACATGTACCCTGTGTTAGTGGTGTGTGTGTGTGTGTGTGTGTGTGTGTGTGTGTGTGTGTGTGTGTGTGTGTGTGTGTGTGTGTGTGTGTGTGTGTGAATACATGCATTGTATATAAGCATCCATGTAAGTAAATAAGTATGTTGGTCGGTAGGTAGGCTTCCAGCTTTTTTTTTTTTTTTTTTTTTGCATAAAAACAAGATAAGGAGGTTGGTAAGTAAAAATAGAGTATGTATGTATGTACGTATGTATGTGTTCAAACTCCGATTTCCGCTTTTCTGAAAAAGAAAAAAACAACGTGTGCGGGTGTGTGTGTATCGGTGCAGTGAGAGAGGGAGTGTATGTGGTGTGGGTATATGTGTGTGCACAATATGCAGTGGCGTGACTGCACCGCCACGGGGGAGAGGGACAACACATGGGGCAAGACATGGCAAGAACACGGACACAGAGAAACAAGAAAAGACGAGGTGGAGGAGGAGGACGAGGAGGATTTGAAAACCAACAGACAGACGAGTATATTATACGGTATATTAACAGAGAGAGAGAGAGAGAGAGAGAGAGAGAGAGAGAGAGAGAGAGAGAGAGAGAGAGAGAGAGAGAGAGAGAGAGAGAGAGAGAGAACAAGACAGCAAGCACATGGGGGTAAGGAGGGGTGGGGGCTGGGCAGTAGCACCTAAATACCAGCATTACGTCGGGGTCCCGGGTGCATCCTGATCCCTTTCCGATACAGAGGGGGGTGGGGAAGGAAGGAGGGTTATTCCAGCAGCCCAGGAGACCATTCTTGAGGCACCATTACCCCGCTTTATAAAGGACAATATTGGACCTCTACACAAACTTACCATCCAACACACTCCCTCCAACCACAACCACCACCATCACAAAGAGGAAAACCACCACTGAAACGACTACTGCTACCACTACTACTACTACTAACGCAAGTGCTATTACTCTTCCAATACATGAAAAATGAGAATGAAAGCTCCGACCAAGTCCAAGACAATATGTAGTAATGAAAACGTTATGAAGCTTTAAATATACCTTACGACGACTACTACTACTATTACTGCAGTTATTAAGATAAGCATCTCCATCAACAGTACCACAACTATTACAGCCATTCCTGCATTTATTTTCCAAGCCAATCTTACTATTGTTCCTATTTAATACTACCACTCAAAATCCTCCTCCTCTAACTACTACTACCTATTTTTACTACTACTGTTTCTACTACCACTACTAGTACAGTGATGATGATGATGATGACTGGAGGCAAGATCCATCGTGATATAAACAGAACAAATGGTTGACCTAGGCTGAGAAACAAACTGTAAGAGAATGGATAAGAGATGAAGAAAGAAGAAGAAAAATAAAAGCCTGCAAATAAGAACGATAATGTAAGGAAGGGGGGTGGGGGGTGCAAGGTGAGTAGCGGGACAAAGGAAAGACCAAAAACTGAAAGGAAAAGCAGGGGAGAAATATACAGTAGGAAGAGAATGAAAGGACACATAAATGAAGGAGAGTGAGAAGGGGAAGGGAAATAGGAAAATGGGTGAAGAGAAAAGAAGTGATTGGGTGACAAGGAAAGGGAATGACTGGAAAGAAAGTGCATGAGATTAATGGGAAAGGAATGACTGGAGGGAAAGCACGGATTAATGGAGGATGGAAGACGAAACAAGTAAAAGGATAAGGAAGGAAATTAATATAAGGATAAAGAAATACAGAATAAAATGATGAAGGTGATGGTGGGAGGGCTGAGGGAAGAAATTGTAAAAGATGGAAAATAAGAATAAATATAAGTAACTGAATATGACGGATCTAGAAAAGGAAATAATGGGTTAGAAAAGGGAAGGAACGAAACAAGGAAAAAGAAGATAAAAGCAGAAGGCAAAAAGGATATGGGAGAGAAAGAAGAGAAATGAAAAACTGAAAAAGCAAGGAAAAAAGGACAGTTGGAAAGAGAAGGAAAACAAAGAAATGGGACGAGACAAAAGTAAATGGATAAGGGAAGATGATAAGGAATGGGAAACGGAAGATATGGGAAGATAGGAAAAGAATGAGAAGAGATGAGAAACAAAATGAACAGATGGTACGAGAGAAAGAAAAGGAATGGAAAGATGAAGGAAAAATGAAGAGACGAAAGGGAAAAGAGACGACGAAAAAAAGATTGTGAACCATGAGTAGAAAAAGAAGGGACGAGGAGACAAAAAGATGATAAATATGAGAAGGACAGCAAAATGAAGGAAAAGGAAGGGACGCCAAGAAAAAAATACTGTATTGCGGAAGAGAGTAGGAAACAGAAGATAGGGAGAGAATGGAGGAAAGATAAGGGAAGGAAACTGGAGAGAGAAGATGAAAAAGATGGGAAGTAAGGAGGATGAGAAAGATGGGAAGTAAGGAGGAAGGAAATGGAGGGAGGCGTTGGACAGGGAGGACGGGGACATGACCGGGAGATGAAGTAAAGGAGCAGGCAGATAGCAATGATATGCAACCACCAGGAAATTTGACACAAATGAAATGCACGGAAGGGGACGGAGAAAGGGAAGCTGGAAGGACGAAGCGAAGGAGGGAGGCTGAAGGAAGGTACGGGAGCAATAGGAGGGCAGGAGGAGAGAGGAAAGAATGGACGAAATGGTGGTGAAGGAAGGAGGGAACAGAGGGAAGGTGAAGTGAGGAAAAGTGTATTGAGAAAAAGTACCTGGAGAGATGTGGGAAGTGGATAGACATGACGATGGTGGGGAGGTAAGGCGGGAAGGGGAGAAGTGCACAGGAGTACAAAGGAAAGCAAACAGCAACACACCTGTTGGTCCTTTCGCGGCTGTTTGATACAGGGAAGGTTATAACTAACAAAACTATTCTATCAGTTAAAGTCAAGGACAGAAAAGCAGGAAGATGGGGAGCCAAGAGGAGAATTGTGTAAGAGAGAAAAGGAAAGAAAGAGGTTGGTGAAGGAAGGTAGGGAGGGGCAGGAAGGGAGGAAGGAAAAAGAGTCTAAACGAGGAATGTGAGAGGAACAAAGGAGGAAGGGAGAAGAGGAGGGTTAAAGGATGGAGAAAGAGGAGGGCAGCAGGAAGGGATAAGAGGAGGGCAGGAGGAAGTGGAAAGAAGACAGGAGGAAGGGGAAGGAAGATAGCAAGAGGAAGGGGAAAGAGGAGGGTAGGAGGAAGAGGGGAACAATAATGGCCAACAATGTGGGTGGGTGTTTGGGGCGAGGGGAGAGGGTGTAGGCGTTATGGCAAGATGGAAGGAAATAGGTAGCAAGAGGACAGCAGTGGGTGAGGGCAAGGGGTGGAGGAGGAAAGGTCAGAAAGGAGGGGGGGGGAGAAAGAATCATGAAGAGAGAACAGCGAATAAGGAAGAGAGTAGGGAGCGGCACACAAAGGAGGGAGAGAAGAAGGATGGATGGAAAGAAATAATTGTATGAGGACGATACAAAGAGGAGGAAGAGAATGAAGGATGCGAGATGGAAAGGAAGGAATGAGGGAGACAGGAAAGAAGGTTGAAGGGAAGGGACAAGGAAACGAATAACGGAGAGAGAGAGAGAGAGAGAGAGAGAGAGAGAGAGAGAGAGAGAATGGAGAAAGCAACGACGGATAAAGGTATCAGAACGAAGGGAGAGGAGTAAGGGGGAAAGATTTTAGGATGTAAAAGAAGGAGGAAAGAAAGGGAGGGGAGGGGAGGGGAGGGGAGGGGAGGGGAGGGAAGGGGAGGGGAAGGGAGCAAATGGGAAGGAAAGAAGGGGGAGGGGAGAGGGGAGATATAAAGCACCTGAGACCGGGTGGTCACATAAACCGAACATAAAGTGAGGTCAGGGGTAAGGGGTGGGAGGGGAATGAGAGGGGAGAAGGAAGGTAAAAGAGATAGAAGCCGAGGGGAGGGAAGGGAAAATGGGAAAGGAAGAGGGGCGAATGAGGGGAAGGTGGAAGAGAGAAAATGGAGAGGAAATAGGAAGGGGAATTTAAAGGGGGAGGAAAAAGGAAATATGAAGGAGAGAGAGAGAGGGAAAAGGAGATGGAAGAGGAAATTGAATGATAGGAAAATAACAAGGGGGGCGAGGACAATCAGAAGGGAGGGGTGGAGAGAGGAAAAGGAAAATATAATTTGGAAGGCGAGGAGGAGGTAAAGAGAATTAGGAGAAGTGAAGCAGTAAAAGTGAGAGCAGGAGAGGGAACGGTAAGAGGCAGAAAGTGGAGAAAGGAAGAAAAAGACAGAAAAGGCGAAGGAAGAAAATGGAAAAGAGATCTGGAGGTAGAGCGATGTGAGGGAAACTGGGAGGGAAGAGAGGAGAGATGGAAGGGAAAGAGTAAATGAGAGTGAATCTGTAAATGAGACAAAAGGGTAAGAAAGGGCAGCGAGAATGGGAGGTAAGGCGAGATAAGAGAGAGATGAAGGAACCCAGGAGGGGAACGAGGAAAGAGGAGACGAAGAGAGAATAAGGGAATGTAAGGAAGAGAAAGTGAAGGAGTTAAGAGAGGAGGATGGACAAGAAGTGGAACATGCAGAGGAAATGAGAAAAGGAAGGCAGGGACTCTGAGTGAAAAGAAAGATGTACAGAAAGTCGGGTACACGATGGGATGGTGGAACTGTAGGGTAGGCAGAAGGGAAAGGTCGGTCTGTGGAAGGGGCAGGTTTGAGGGAAGGGTAGACGGGGGAGAAGGGCAGGCCGGAGGGAGGGGTAGGCAGAGGAGAGGAGTAGGCAGGAAGGAAAGTTGGCTGGAGGGAAGGACAGGCAGTAGGAAGGTATACGCAAAAGGCCCTGCTACCCCCTCCCTCCCACACCCCATGCCTATCTCGCCACAGCTGCCTCACCCACCCTGCCTTACCCTGCCTCACTCTCATCATCCTCACCACGAATATAGACCCCTTAAACTAACCCTAAAACTGGCCCTAAAATTACTCCTAAAAACCTCTATAATTCCTGATCTCCTAAATGTCTCTTCCACCACAATATGATATGGAAATGCTACTATAAATGTGAGTCGGGAAAAATGGGTGGGATTATAGCTACTCCTGAGAGAGAGAGAGAGAGAGAGAGAGAGAGAGAGAGAGAGAGAGAGAGAGAGAGAGAGAGAGAGATTTACTTCATTCCATCCAAATCCACCCTTACGATCCTCCCACCTCATTCTCGGCCTACCTCTCCTCCCACTCACTCAAATTCCCGTACAAGTGTAGTAAAGGCGGAATCCTTGTGGCGTCACACTAATGCACGTTGGTAGTGGTGTGTGTGTGTGTGTGTGTGTGTGTGTGAAAGAGAAATCATGAATATCTTTTTAATGCGCAGATAAAACACAAAAAGGCAAAAAAACAAGCCCCATCCACTTCGAAACTTTTGGTCACGTGTGTGTAACAGACTGGAGATCACAAGTACACGAAGGAATGTGCTCATCTAAGACAAGCACGTGTGCGTGTTTGTGTGTGTGTGTACGGGAGTGTACTTGTGTGTATGTGTTTTTGAGTAAGTACGCATCATTTTAAAGTCCTACAACCATCCTCCACACACACACACACACACACACACACACACACACACACACACACACGAACAAACCCAACCCAACCCGACCACCTCAATGACAAAACCCCCTGACCTCACAACACCTTACTGTCCACTTTTTATTGTAGGGGAAAAAATATATAAATTAAAAAAAAAAATGACACTGAGGGAGGAAAGGGTCAGGAAAATATTTACTCTGCGTTGTGATATAATGACGCCGCCCGCCCTGGCCTGAACCAGCGTGACGAGTTTCATAAAAGGAAAGAAACAACACAGGCTAAAGGAGAGAGAGAGAGAGAGAGAGAGAGAGAGAGAGAGAGAGAGAGAGAGAGAGAGAGAGAGAGAGAGAGAGAGAGAGAGAGAGAGAGAGAGAGAGAGAGAGAGAGAGAGAGAGAGAGACTATTATATCTTACTCTCTTGCTCCCCTATAACCTTTCTCCTTATTCTTTCTCAGTTCTCTCATCATCTCTTCTCTTTCATGCATCCTTCTCTTTATTAACCCTCTCTCTCTCTCTCTCTCTCTCTCATTAACCATTTCTCTCTAACCTCCCCTTATTTTTACTCGTGTCCTCCCTTCTTCCACTCCCTATTCACTCCCCTCTCTCTATCACCTTCCTCCGCTTTATTCTCTCCCCTTCCCTCTTCCTGTCTATTGTCTTCCCTCCCTTCTTCCTCTCTGTTCTCGTCTCTCCCGCTTTGTCTCATTTCTACCCTCCCCCATTTCTCACTCTTTTCTCTTCTCTCCCCTAAATCTCTTTATTCTCCTCTCAGCATTCTCCCCCGCTATTCTTTTCCCTCCCCTCCCCCTCTCTCTCTCTTTCCCTCTCCTACCCCCGTCCTCTCTTTTCTCTTCCTTTCATTTCTCTTCTTTATCGTCTTATCTCCCCTCTCACTTTATTCATACTCCTTCTTTTTTCATTGTCTTACCTTCTCTCTCTCTCTCTCTCTCTCTCTCTCTCTCTCTCTCTCTCTCTCTCTCTCTCTCTCTCGTGGGTGATTCGGCCTACTTGCACACTCAAATTAAATCCACTTTCTCTGGTGCGATAATAAAGCTCCTTCGATAACGGCAAGAGGGGGAGGAGGAGGAAGGGGGGCGAAATGGGGGGGAGTAAGACATGTTGGAAGAAGGGAAATTAGTAAGACGCGAGGGAAAGATAGAACTTAATCAGCGTAGACAGTGAGAAAGAGTGGCGGAAAAGAGAGAGAGAGAGAGAGAGAGAGAGAGAGAGAGAGAGAGAAATAAAAAGGAGAGGGAGAAGAGCAGGGGGGGAGGGGGAGAAGTGAATTACAGTAGACAGTGTGAAAGATGGGAGGAGAGGAGAGATGGAAGGAAGGAAAGAAGAGGAGGGGGAGGGGAGGGAAAACTTAGGCCTAGTTAGAGGGGAGATGGAGGGCAGTGGGAAGGGGGAAAAAGAGAAAATCTAGTAATGATGAAAATATTAAGAGAATAGGGGAGAGAGGAGAAAGTGAACAAAGAATGGAAGAGACGAGGCGAGGGATGGGCAAAAGAAGGAGAGTTATACAGGAGAAGGGAAGAGGAGAAAGCTGGAACAAGTGAACGATGAAGGGAAGAAGGGGATGGAAGAACACGAGAGGGTGAGGAAGGAAGGGAAGAGAAGAAAAGATGGGAAAGAGTGTACGACAGGAACAAGAATGGGGAGGAGGAGGGGGATGTGGGGAACAGAAGAGGGGAGAGGGGTTGAAGAGGGAAAGGAAGAATAGAAGGAAGAAGGGACGAGAAGAGGAGAAAAGGTCAGCAAGAAAGGGAAAAGATAATGGAAGAGAAGTGGAAGGTGAGAATGGATGAGAAGAGAAGGAAAGAGGAGACACGGTGAACAAGAAAGAGAAGAGAAAATTAGAGAACAGAAAAATGAATAGAAGGGAAGAGAAAAGCGCACAACCGGAATATGTAAACGAAAAAGGGAGAATAAAAGGTGAGGACGAAAAAGGAAAAAATGGGAAGAAGGAGAGTAGGAGGTAAGGAGGGGAGGAAGGAAGGAAGAAAAGAGGAATCCAGAAAGTAAGTAAGGAAAGAGACGAGAGTAAACTGAGGAGAGGAAAGCATGAAGTGCTTGAATGCAGAGGGAAGGGGAGGAGAGAAGGGAAATGATGGGTGGGAAAGGTTCACGAATGGAAGTATTAAGCAGGGATTGGAAGACGAGTGAGAGAGAGAGAGAGAGAGAGAGAGAGAGAGAGAGAGAGAGAGAGAGAGAGAGAGACAGACAGACAGACAGACAGACAGACAGAGGACAAGTCTGAGGAAGTCAGGAGATGGCAGAGAAGTTAGTTTTGTGGAGGGACGGGAAGACAGAAACGAAGGGAAAGAAGTGGCAGAGGAGAGAGGAAGGGAAATAAACTCAAGATAGCTGAGAGAAGAGGGGAGGGGAGGGGAGGGCAGGAGAGGGAAGAAAGGACGGAAGGGGAGGGTGAGGGAAGGTAGGCTAGCGTGCAGGGTGACACGCCACTGTTTCACCCCAAGTCTCTCTGTCCCATTCCCACTGTACCTTCCTTATCTCTCTCTCTCTCTCTCTCTCTCTCTTTCTCTCTCACACACACACACACACACACACACACACACACACACACCATAGTATCCCTTCCCATCTCTCCTTCCTTCCTTTTATCTTCATTTACCATTTTTCTTTTTGCAATCATTAGTTTATTTTTTGTCCCCTTTTGTTTTCTCCATTACATTATAATCCCTCCCTTGTGAATCTTCCGCGCTTCGAGCTTCTTTTGCGCCTCTTTAAATGTTTTTATACGAGAGATCATTCCTAAGCTGCAACACGAATTTACTGGGGGCGGCAAGACTGAACAAGAAATATCATCGCCCTAGTGAAACGATTAACCGATAATTTCTAACCCCTTCATGTCGACAGGTTCTTCCTCAGCTGACTAAAATCTTATAAGAAAGACAAAAATATGTGTGGTCTACTCAGGCTCCTACGACTTACTCAACTTTGGCGTCAGTTGGAATACACTGTTAACCCTCTCACGACGATGAGAAGGTCAATGATAACAGTATTAACACTCTCCGGCTCCAGCGATTCATTCAGTTGAATATATACATCTGGCGTTAGCTGGAAAAGAATTCCAGAACCGTCCCAATCACGACAGTATTAACAAATTCCTGTGTCCCTTCCCTCTCCTTCTATTCCAACCTTTCTCTCCCATTTACTCCCCCTCTATCTACTCCTCTCCCTTTCATTCTCTCTTCCGCGCTAACATTTTCTGATCACTATTCTCTTTCGTTCTTTTCCTTCCTCTCCCTCCCATACCTCTACTACCTTCCCTCCTCTTCTCCTCCACATTTTCTCTTTATCCCTTTAACATTCTTCAAACCTATTCGCTTTCCTTTCATTTCATACCCATTCTTCCATTTATCTCTCCCTCCACCATCTTCCTCTCAATTTTCCCGATCCATATTATCTTTCCTTCTATCTCATTCTTGCTCTTCCCTCTCCCTCTCTCTCTCTCTCTCTCTCTCAGAGAAATTCTTTCCATCCCTCTCTCCCATCCTAACAATTTCATTTATTCCTTCCTTCCTATATCCCTACATCCTCTTCACCTCATCCCTCTCTCTTCCTCTCTTCAATATTTTCCAACCCCTATCCTCTTTCCTTCCACCCCATCATTACTTTTTCCTTTCCCCCTCCCTCTCTCCTCTTCGTCTCATCCCTCTTTCTTCCATCCTACTCTTTTCGTTATCATCCCATCCTCACTCTCTGATGTATCCCTCCCTCCATCCCTCTCACCGTTCTCTTCCTTTCATCCTCCCTTTCTTTTCCCATTAACCAACTTAAGATACCCACTCCATTTCCTTCTATTCTACCCTCCCTCTTCCTGTCTGATTCCCTCTTCTCTTCCTTTCATCCATCTCAAGTCCAATCTAACATCTAATTCAAACTGTCTTTCCATTCCATCTTCACTTTTCCATTTCGACCTTCCCATCCTTTCCCTTCTTCCTGTCATCTCTCTCTCTCTCTCTCTCTCTCTCTCTCTCTCTCTCTTCCGCCTTTAAACAATTTTTGATCCCTGTTTTCCATTCTTCCATTCTACATTCTCCCCTCTTCCCTTCATCCCCTCCTCGTCCTGTCTTCCCCATCTCCACTCTCCTTTTTTTTTTAACTCTCCGTATTTCTCAGCAACAATCAATCTTGCTAGCACTCGCCCCTCTACCTCTTAGTCTCTCCCCTCTCCTCATTTTTCCCCTCTCCTCTCTTCTCCCCTCTTTCTCTCCTCCACCTTTTCACCCTCCAAATTGCCTTTCTCTCATTTTTCTCTCTCCCTTCGACCAGTTTCCCTCCATAGGTCTTTGTCTTGTTCCAACTAGTCATACCATTCTCATCGATTTCTCTCTCTCTCTCTCTCTCTCTCAACTTTATTCACTTCCCCCTCCTTGTTCTCCTTCACCCTGCCAATATCTCTCTACACTTCAACCCGATCCCTCTTCCTAAATTAAAACACTTCAGCTTCCCTCCACTCACGCTACTCTTCCTACACTTCAGCCACTCTCCTCCACCCACTCCACTCCCCCTCTTTCCAGCCATTCCACATCCACTTGCCTACTCTTCCTGTTACGTCATTTCTTACTCTACTGTATATTATTATTTTTTGCAATCCACGCCCAGTTCTCCCATTTCCTGTGTGTGTGTGTGTGTGTGTGTGTGTGTGTGTGTGTGTGTGTGTGTGTGTGTGTGTGTGTGTGTGTGTGTGTGTGTGTGTGTGTGTGTAATCTCTATCTACCTGTCTATCTATATCTACCTATATCTATCTACCTATCTATTTATATCTATCTATATTCATCTATCCCTTCCAAATTTTTAAGCATTCACCACTTTTCTTTCACACAACTCCTGCCTCCCTTCCACCATCCTATTCACCATAATTCCATATATACCATCCATCACAATCCCCCTCCCCTCTTCCACTTTTCGAGAACCCCCATTCCCCTCTTCTCTTCCCCCTCCTCTTAACTCCACCAACTTCCCTCCCCCTTTCTCCATCTTCCCTACTCCCTCTTTCACTAAATTCTTTCTCCCCCTACTTCCTCTCCCTATCTTCGTTCCTTTCCACATCAACATTTCAAAATTTCTCCATTTCTTTGCTCCATTTTTCTACTTCAACCTCCCTTCTGCATCTTGCCTCTGAGCCTCTCTTTTCTACATCAACCCCTCACCATCCAAACTCTTCCTTTCTTACACTCCCACCTCTACCTTCCCTTTCTTCTCTATTTATCTCTCTCTCTAGCATTTTCGCTCGTTAATCTCCCTCCTCAACACCACCCCTCCCCTTCTCCCTATCTTCCTACTTTTATTTCCCTTCTTCCGTACTCTTCTTCTCTCCCCTTCCTTCTCCACCACCTTCGCGGCTCTCCACTACCTTATCTCACTCCTCTTCTTTTTCCACACCACCCCCCTGACATCCCTCATTCCTTCTACTTTATACTCCTTCCAAATCTTATGTTTCCTCTTTTTCACTCCTTTACCTTTATCTCCTGTTCCCTCCCTACGATTCTGTACAAGCCCTTCAATATCACTCTCTTCTTTCTTCCGAGTTTCGCATTCTGACATTCTGATCTTTCCTTCATTTCTCCATCTTCATCATCTTCGTCCTCCACATTTCTCATCTTCATCATGCCCTGAACATCCTTCCCCTCATTCTTCCAAACCTCCTTTTCCTTCAATACCCTCCCTGCCTTGTCTCAACACCATCTTTCTCGTCCCATCCCACTGACTCTTCCATATCCTTTTCTGTTTGTAATCAGCCCACTTCTACCTTCCTTCCTCTCTACCTCCTCTCTCCAGCACCTTTGCCTGTCCACCTTCCTCTTCCACACCATTTCATCCTCCGCCCGTCTTCCCCGAACCGTTCCTGTGGCGGTAGTTTTTTTTTTTTTTTTTTTTTTTTATGTGTCCGACTCTGGGCAAAGGCTTCAGGGCCTATATCTCGGGGGCAGTAGCCTATCCCAAGGCCCAGTAGTCCTCCTACACCTCCACATGTCACCACTTCGGCGCTAACACCCGCTGTCCATATTGAATACATGCTAGGGCTGTCTCATACAGGACTGTGTATTGGTATTAGCGGGGGTACTTTTATGACATGTCGGCGGGTCATAGTTTACGATGCTAATATTAATAATGCAGGGGTGGCGTGAGGGAAGAGGTGGCTCTTTAATGGCACCACTCACGATAAATCTCACACTCTCTTTCCACCCAACCCCCACCCACCACTCATTCCTCCCCACCCCATCTCCGTCACCAAACTCTTTCATCCCCACCCCCCCCCAGTCATTCTACCTCCCTTTCCTACCCATATTCCCCTCCAGCCCCAACCTCATCACTCAAACCTTTCCTCCCCTCATTCCTTCCCACCATCCCCATCACCCCACCCTCTGCTTCCCACAATCATCCCACAAACCTTTCTCCCCCTCCCTTCGCCCTACCTTTGCATTCCCCAACTGATCACCTCTTTCTTCCCCTCTTTCTTCCCTCCTCCCTTAAATCACCCTTTCTTTTTTTCCTCCCCATCGCGCTTCCCCATCATCCTGCCCCTTCTTCCTCCCTCTAATCACCCTACCATCCTTTCCCCTGCCCCTCCTCCTTCAGCCACCCCCTCCTCCTTTACTGTCTCCCCTGCCACCACTTCATCTTCAGCTGTTGGTTTACCGTGGCTTGAGGTGACAGGCACACAGAAGCAGACACACACGCTAACATACACAGAGAAACATAAACATACTGACACATTTAAGCACACACACAATGACAAGCGCGCGCGCACACACACACACACACACACACACACACACACACACACACACACACACACACACACACACACACACACAATTACCGGGAGACAAAAAACCGATAAATGCAAGCAGATCTACAAAAATAGATAATTGCACTGAGATACAATCAGGCAATAAAACACACAGGAACATGTAATTAAACACACACACACACACACACACACACACACACACACACACAGAGGCCTACCGGGTGCATCCAGCCACATAACTATAAACTTACGACAATCCTTGGTGTTGGTTAGGCCTAAGTGGCGCAGACTCGGAAATTAAACAAACAAACAACGTGGTATTATAGCGTTGTCTGTGACATGTTGGGTCTTGAGGAACAAATTATTAACATCATGGTCGAGACAATTGTAACGTGTATTACTGCTAACGTCACACAATGTTTTTCTACTGAGAATCACCGGAACCTGACATTGTTAATACTGTCACCATTAACCCAGCCATGGTTGGGAGAACTCTATTATCCTATTCTAGTTAACGCCACACGATATTATTTAGCTGGTTTAGAGTCACAGGAATCTGAAAATGTTACTGAAATCTATACCCCAAAACTGTTCCCTGCCCCAGGCCGGGATGGACGCTGTGATACTACCATCAGTGGTCTACCCTACCATCTGTGGTGGAGGGGAAGCAAAGTGACAGGGAGTGGACGTGGATAAGATTTGGAGTAAGTGGGTTATATGAAAGAATGAGTGAGAGTGAAAGTGAGTGGAAGTGGGTAAGAGTTAGTGAGTGGAAGTTTGTTAGATTGAAAAAAATGAGTGGTGGGTGAGAATTAAAGTGAGTGGAAGTGGTTAAGGGTGAATGAGTGGAAGTTGGTTACAGTGAAACAGTGAGTGGAAGTGGCTTAGAGAGAGTGTGAGTGGATGTACCTGAAAGTGTCAATGAACAGCACTGAGTGAAAGTGAAAGTGAATAAAAGTAGATGAAAGTGAATGCAGGAGGGACTGAGGCGGTGGGTAAGGGTGAAAGAGTAGGTGGTGGTGGGTGAGAGTGAGTGGAGGTGAGTAAGAGTGAGAGTGAAAAGTAGTAGAGCAAAATGAAAAGGTGGGAGGAGGTGGGTAGGAGTGAAAGAGAGAGATGTGGGTTAGAGTGAAAGAGCCAGTGGAAGTGGTTACAGTAAATGAGTGGAAGTGGGTTACAGTAAACGAGCGAGTAGAGGTATATTTGAGTGAAGTAGATAGGGCAGTGGCTGAAAGTGAGTGGAGGTGGTTTTGAGAGGGGATGGAGGTGGCGAATGAGTGTGTGTAAGTAGGTATGAGTGAAGGAGGGAGTGGAAGCTGGTACAATGGGCTAGGAGCAGAAGTGACAGCAACGCACTAAGAAAGTTAAACAAGTGAGACTGAGGCAAGGGGGGGAGGGGAAGAAGGTTGCACTGGTGGGGCTTCCTATTCCTCCACCTGTACACTTCACACACCTGCCTCCTCACGTACACACATTCCATATACACATAAACTAGTCCTCTCTCTCTCTCTCTCTCTCATCGTACCCTTGCTCACTCTGTCACCAATCACCCCTTCACGGCCATCTTCAGCCGTACCAGCGCGCTAACAACACGTCCATTATAGGGCAATGCTCATTAAGCCCCCATTACCAGTTACGGCCCGGAGACTAATTACCCTCCATCCTGCCTTCTCCCCATCCCTATAATTACCCTCATTAATCACCCCCTCCAACCCGTCTTACCCTATCTACTCCGGTCTAAATCCAGCTCAAGTTCCCCGAGTAAAAAACAGGGTACGCCATGGAGCCTCTCGCTCTCAGCCACTGGAACTGGAGTACAGACAGGGGTCAAGTACGAGATGGTACATTATTTAGGTTTCCACTACCTGATGCACCTGATTATGATGATTTTGTAGTATATTTTTCATTATTATTATCATTATTATTATTATTATTATTATTATAATTATCATCATCATCATCATCATTACCGATCTTACGACAAATTATATTACCGGCATTGCTTCATTATACTTTTAACTTCTTCACAGAAAGAAAAAAACAGTGACTAAAAGCTAGTAAAAGTTGTACCTTCCACAGAGAGCAGAATAAAAGAAAAACAAAATCAAGATCAATCAACTAACTTCACGATGCCTGGACACACTGCCCCTAAAAGAGCACGTGGTGATGGTAGGTGGGGAGTGGAAGTGAGTAAGAGTGAACCATGGCAGAGGGATGGACTGAAGAAAGGTGTTGCAGAGATGATGAGATGCGCACATGAGGGATTAAGAATACAGGTCGGGACTTGTAATATAAACACAGTGAAGGGTACATGCAGCCTACGTTCTCCATGGATTAAACATTTATGAGCCAATACTACAATATATTATCCCTCAGAGGTGTTGTGGCCTGATGCTGGGTCGGAGTAGTTCTGCCTAATTGTGAAGGTGCAGCAGTCAACAATAAACAACTTTAACAACGCGCAGGTGTCACATGAGCCCACCCATACACCCCACCTCAATCTCCCTCGACCTATGAGTATAAATGTGTGTGTGTGTGTGTGTGTGTGTGAGAGAGAGAGAGAACAGCCATTTTCCCCTCACCTCCCACCATCACGTCGGCGTTACACCCTGCAACTCACAATTTCACAGCTCCCACCCTGACCCACATGCACACCCTGCCACCCTTCCACCTTTATCCTTTACTCATAGCTTTACCTCCCTCAGTTTCTGTGCTCCCACTTCCTCTTCTTCCACTTCTTTCCTCCTCTCTTCATGTTTTTTCCTCCCCTTGTTCCCCCTCCCTCCATTGCCTTTACTTCCATCCCAATCCACATCTATTCTCATTCTCCCCATTCCTACAATTCTTTTTTTTCTGTCTTGCCCCTTCCACTTCTTTTCTTCTCTTCCTCTCTATCCACTTCTTTCTTCCTCTCCTCTTCCTTCTTCCTCCTTCTTCCTTCTCCTGTCCCCTCCATCCACTTTTTCCTCCCCTTCCCCTTCCTTCTTCCTTCTCTTCTCTCCCTCCATCCACTTTTTCTTTTCGTTATCCCTCTTCCCTCACCCGGAGAGTTCTTTCACCATTATGGTTGGCACGAAGCTTGCAACACACTCCTTTCCCTCTTCCGTCCAGCTCTCTAATGCATAAGTCAGCCATTACTCTCAGTCTTTCATGTATGCAACTGGTCAGCTAGGGAACAGGCTCCATCAGTCTGCCAGTGCCACTGCCTACAATCGTCAAGTCATTTAAAAGCAAAACGGACAGGCATCTTGAAACGAACGAGTCTTGAATCTGATTTTTACAGTTTTATCAGCAGGAAAGAACAAATGTTGCAAGCTGTTAAATGTATTCTTATTTCTGCATTAAAAAAAAAAAAAAGTTCTTTTCTATCCTCACCATTTCCTTTCATCACTCGTCTCCCTCCTTTCTTCTAAAAGTTCCTCTCCCTGTCCCGCATTTCACCCTTCTCTTCATCTCTCATCCCACCTGGTCATGCCCGTCCTTCTCTCTCCTATTTTCTCTGTCTTCAATTATCTAACATTCCTTTTCCTTTTATCATTCCAGCTCTCTCTCTCTCTCTCTCTCTCTCTCTCTCTCTCTCTTTCAGAATCCCCCTCCCCCCTCCTCACACGCTTAATGGCCGAGGCAAATTTGTTCCTTTGATCTTACTGGTAGATTGCTTCACCGAGGGGCTGGGGGAAGGGGGGAGGGAGAGGAGTAAAAGGAAGGACTAAGGGTAGGAGAGAAAAAGGACAGGGATAGGAAGGGGGAAGGGGAAAAGAATAAGAAAAGAGAGAGGGGAAGAGGAAAGGGGTAGGAGGAAGGGATGGAAAAAGAATACGAAAATGGTAGGGATCGAGAGTAAACAGAATGAAAGGGGAAGAAAGTAAGAGGAAAAGATGGGGAAGAGAGTAAGAGGAGTGGAAGGGGAAGACGGTAGGAGGTGGGGGAGGGGAAAGAGTAAGTGGAGGAGAAGGGTATGTTACAGGAGGGGATGAGGGAGGAGAGTTGGAGGAACAGAAGGGGAAGAAGAGAATTAGTAGGAGGAGGATGGGAGGAGTGTTATATGGAAGGAGGAGAGCGACGGGGATAGGGGTATGTTAGGGAGGGGAGTTTACGGAGGTAGAAGGGAACAGAGAAAGAGGAGGAGTACAAAGGAAAGCAAACAGCAACAGACCTGTTGGTCTTTTCGTGGCTGTTCGGTATAGGGAAGGCTGTAACTAACAAAACTAATCTATCCGCTACAGAGGAGATGGGGGTGGGGAGTTGACAGGAGGCGGTGAGGAAAAGAGTAAGGAGAGATGTGGGAAGGAAGTAAGGAGGAAAATGGAAGACAGGGAGTATGGTGGAGAATGTGGCAGGGAAGGGGGTAAGATGCGGAGATGTGGGAGGGAAGGGGAAGGGATGGCGATGTCTGGTAGGGGTGGAACAGGAGGGGAGTAGAAGGAATGACAAGGGGGATTATGAGGGAAACAGTTGTGAGAGTAGAATGGGAATTGTGGATAGGGTGACTGAAGGAATGTGTGATAGGCAGGGACGAGGGTGAGGAATAACTTAGCTGGAGAGGAAAGTAATGGAGGTGGGGGTAGATGATTTTGAAAGGGGGGTGAGTTGGAGGTAGACAAGCATGTACCTTTGGGAAGGGGACAATTTAGTTGGAGTAAGGAAAGTTATGGCACGGAATTTAAAGAGTGGGATGATATTGGAAGGGAGTGGAGGAGGAAACATACGCCGGAATATCAGCAGGAGAGATGGAGACTGAGATGGTGAAGGAGATTCAGTGGGAGTGATGGAGTTGGGAGGAAGGAGAAGCTATGTAAGAGGATGTAAAGGAGTGACCCACGGCAAAGTAGTGGGAGGCAGAAAGAAATGAAGGGAAGGAAAAGGGTTGGGGGAAAGCGAAAAGAAGGGGAAATGTGTGGAGAAGGGAAAGGGACAGGAGGGAGAGAAGGAACAGTGGGAAGGAGATATGGGAGAAGGAAAAGTACTGATGGCAAGAAAGTAATGAGTGAAGGGGGTGTGGTGGACAACTGACACGATGGCAAGGTAAGAATACATGAAAATATAAAAAGAAACTCCAGAATCAACAATGTGATAAGAAAGATAACCCAAAGTGTGAATGAAGAAAACGGTGAGAATGGGAAGAACATAAAAATATCGTTAAGGGAAAAGGAAGCAATAAGAAGGAACGAGACAGATTAGCGACGAACTAGGAAAAGGTATTTAACAAAGGCCTAAAAAAGAAAATTTACTAAAACAATATAGGCAGTAACGAGGCGCAAGTGACTTCGAAAATACAGATATTACATACACCCATCAACACCAAGACGCTGTTTTATTGGTGTTTTATTTCACTGTTTTATTTTCTTGCCACGGTCATTACTCACTTTAAACGGTATGTGTGGCAGTGAAGAGGCCAAGTGAAATATCCGACTCCAATAAAAAAAAAAGAAAAAGTTCGCTGGGCTGCAAGTGAGATGGTGGATATAATTTTAACGTAGAGGAAAAGGTTATGTGTACACCGGACCGTCTGCACACACACACACACACACACACACACACACACACACACACAGACGGGGGGAGGGGTCCGGTGTAACAACAGTATGGCAGTATAATTACCCATGACACGCCGCTAGTTACTCCTCGTTACGTCTGACTGATACACCAATTACCCTCACACAATGGCCCACAGTCGATTCCTTCATATGTCTCATCCATCAAAACAACAAACAAGTCTATACCTCTATCCTACCTATGTCTTTTATCTTGCTAACATTTTTAA
>NC_137040.1:13742996-13757996 GCF_032717465.1 Coenobita brevimanus | reverse complement strand
AAAAAATGAATGAATGAAGGATGGAAGGAACGAAGGACGTAAGAAAGAAAGAGAGGAAGGAAAGAGTGAAGGATGGAAAGAAGAAATGCAGGATAGAAGGAAGAAATGAAGAAGCTAGTGGGAAAAAAGAAAGAAGCTGGAAGGAAGAGAGAAGCTAGAAGGAAGAATGGAAGAAGCAAGAAGGAAGCAAGGAAGAAATTAGGTGGCAGAAAGGAAGAAGGTAGGAGGAGGAAAGGAAGACGACAAAAGGGGAAGAATAGGAGGATCGGGAGAAGGTGAAGTGAAAGAAAACAAGCACAGCCAAACTGTACAGCCTCGCTCCAAAGCAGGTCACTACGTGAAACCCAAAAAAGCTCACTGTAAAGGCAAATAATACCGTAGTTAGTCGTACAGCTTTCTATAAAATACCAGACTTAAACCTAAATTCGTTTTCTATAAAGGTTGCTAGGATACACTTTCGATTCGAACCTCTAGTCTCTTCCTCATTTTCCTCCGCTTGGATAAATGCTGCGCCTTGTCCCATTCCGGCCGCAAGTAGGAAAAAATGGGGCAGGCACAGGAAAGGAGGAGTGAGGGATTCGAGGGAAAGATGGCGATAAAGAGACAGAAATAAGCTACAGAAACATGGGTGGTGAAAAGAAAACGGAAGAATGTAAGAGGGAGAGAAGTGAAAAGGAGGACGACCATAAAAGTAAGGTAATGAAAAGTGGGAAAAGAAAGGAATGGAAGAGAAAGTGAGGGAAATAAAAGAAAGATTAACAGGAGGAAGAAAGTGGGAAGAAAAAAAGGAATAATGGAAGGAACGTGAAGAACAAGGAACTGATAATAAAGTAGGGAAAGGGAAAGGAAGCAGGGTGAAAAGGAAGGAAAGGGAGAGTAGGGAAAATGAAGAAAATGGGAAGGAAAAGAAAGTAACTGAAGGCGATGAAACAGAATGGAGTGGAAAACAAAGAGGAGAGCAGGAAAAAGAACAGTAAGGGAAGGAAAAGGAAGAATATGGGATGGAAAGCTGGAGGGTGAGAAGAAAGGCAAAGGATGAGAGGAAAGGGGAAGCGTAAAAGGGCAGGGACAAACGTGGAGAGCAAAAGGAATAACAGTTTTTGAAAGGAATGGTATGAAGGAAGACATGAGGAAAGAAGGAATGTAGGAAGAAAGGGGGGAGGGGGTTGGCAGAGCGAACTAACCAACGATGAAGAGAAAAAAGGAAGGAGAAAGAGTAAGTCAGGAAAAATTCTCCGAGGAGTTAGGATGGAAAATAGGTGAGAATTTTCTTGAAGAAGGAGAGAAAATTGCGAGTCTCAGGGCGGGAGAGGGCACAGTTCAAAGGGAAGCGAGAATGAGCGTGAAAGGGAGGGATTACGAGGATAAATGGGGTGTAGAAAGAGAGGTAGGATAGTCAAGGTTGCAGAAAGTGTATGCAATGATAACTGGAGTAAGAGGGGGAGTGGATGAAGGGGAAACAGGGAAATGGCCAGAATGAATGGGTGATAGTCAAAGGAAGAGATTTTTTCTAAGCGCCTCATGAGACGCGAGGTGTACATGAGCCGTTTGTGCTTACTTTACTGTCGTTCTTCTTACTCTTGGAGAAAGTCCTGAAACTATCTTTACATGGTGTATTACCTCCAACACCTACCACCATCCCAGCCAATTCCTTCACACCCAACCCACCAGTTTCCTACTCCCCCCTTCACCCCAAACACAGTGAACTTTTAGAGAAACTAATGAATCACACCATCACTACTCCCAATTCGGTAAGCATAAGTCAGTCATCTTCACAGGCGGTGTTATTCTCACCCTGCTTTACAATCCACAACCATCTCTTGAAAAGTCTCTAAACTGGATAAAATCGTCCGTCAGCCACAAGGATGAAATGAAAAAGACGTCATTGTAATAAAGTTAATGAGGATTGTGTCAGAAATAAAAAAAAAAAAAAAAAATGCATTCTCGTACAAATGAAGTTATTGGAGAATGTTCTTAACCCTTGCACTACGAAACGTTGCTTCCAAGTTGGATAAAGGCATCTGGCTTGTTCGAAATGGTTACTGACGACACTGATCAGAAGGGGTTTGTGGAAACTGATTCTCTCCATCACTGTCGAAAATCTCCTAAAGGCTTACAAAAATTCATCTAATTGTATCAAAGAAAAAATTTTTTCTCGTACTGAAATACTTGGGGGGGGGGGGGAGGAATGGAGGATGATGAGAAGGGGATGGACGTAAAAGAGCGTGGGTTGATTGGGGTATGGTGGGGGATGAGGAGGCGGCGCATGGGAGTTATTAGGGGCGTGTAGGGGAGACATGAAAGAGTTGAGAGGGTGTGTTGAGGAGGGAAGGAAATGGTCAAAGAGGGTTGGTGGAGACAGGGGAAGAAAAATTGAGATGAAGAAGAGGGGGAAAACACAAATGAAGAAAGGGAGGGGTGGCACGAGAGATCTGGGGGAAAGGAGGGGATTAAAGGTCACAGAGAACGAAGGGGGAAGGGAAGAATGGGGATAAGAATGGGAAAATGCTGATGAAGGAAAGGTAGGGGGTTGATAAGGGCTGGGGGAAGGAGAGGTTTGTGGGTCACAGAACATGAGAGGGGATAGGAATAAAGAATAAGAAAACTACAGATTAAGAAAGGGGATGGGGTGACAGAGATGGGGCGAAGGATGGGACTATTGATCAATGAGGATAAATGGGAAAACGGAAGAATGACGGAGACGATGACGGAGAAAATCTAAGTGAAAAAAAAAAATAGGATGAAGTTGATAGGGGTGGAGGAAGAAGGGGATTACGGTAAGTGTAGGGGGGCACTCTGGGATGAAAAACTGTGGACGATTTGGATGAAGAAATGGGGGGGGGGAGGGTTTGATAGGGTTTAGGGAAATAAAGGGATTATGGGCACAAGCAAATAGGAAGGGGAGATAGAAAAGATATGAACAGAGAAATATGAAGAATGCGGGGGGAGTTGACTGGGATGGGGAGGGAGGGAATATAGGTAAAAGAGGACTGAAGAAGAAGAGGAACACGGAAAAAGAAGACTAAAATATAGATGAAGAAAGGGAAGAAACGATGGATTGGAGTATGAGGGAGAAATGAAGGGAAAATGGTTCAGAGAAGATAAAGGAAGTGGTAAGAAAGTAAATAAGGTGAACAATAAATGGCGGGGAAAGAACAGGGATGAAGGGGGGGGGGGAGGATAAGTAAGTGCATAGATAAGGGAAGGCAATGAGGAGGCTGGGGATGGGGGAAAGATGCAAACAATAAATCAAAGAGGATAGGTGGGATGGAGAAGGAGAATTCAGATGAAAATGAGGAGGAAAAATGTATGAAGCAAGGAGAGAAGAGTTGACAGTGTGAGGGGGAAGAAGTGGATACGTGAGGTCAGGGGATACGTGAGGAGATAAAAATAGAGATGAAGTGGGACAGCTCTGGATGAAAAGAAGTGGATGATGTTTGGGCCATACGCAGGACAGAAAATATATGTAAAGTGGATAAATGGAGAGGGGGGAGAAGGCAGATGCAATGGGGGATAATGTACAGGAGAAGAAGATGGGGGGAGTGAATGAGAGGACTTGGGCAAAAGGGCGGAATGAAGTAGGTCAGAAATAACAGATGAAGGGGAGATGAATAGGTCAGAAATAATGACTAAAGAGGAGATAAAGTATTAAGTTAAAAACAAGAAAGTAAAAGTGAAGAAATGAGCTAAGCAGGGGTGAGGAGTGAGGGTTGTTACAGGAGGAATTGGAGAAAATAGTGGGAGTGGGGAAATGAATGCTGGAGGAGGGGGAGGGTACCAGGGCCCGTATTCTAGTAGGGTAAGGAAGCTCTCTAGCACCTCCTCCCAAGCGATTTATTTTTGGATACGGCTAGTTAATATCAGTTTGCATGTTATCTATGCGGAGTATGGAGATATCAGAATGAATTGTGTAACATGGAGAAAGACAGTAAGGTGTAAAAGCAATATAAGTCGCTTAGGGAGAGGTGTTAGGGAGGGAGCTTCCTTAACCGACGAGAATACACCCCTAGGAAGACATCTAGGGCCATCTTAACCTCTTTAATCCGAAGATGTCTTATTTCTTGCATTTTCCTCACGATTTTACTCAGCTATGGAAGCATCTCAAGCAGTGAAAGGGTTAATAACTCTTTACCTAACCTCTCGAGTTTGAAAAGTCTCTCAAAAACTGAATAAAATTGTTCAGAGATGGCAAGAATAAAATCAAAATACGCCATCGGACTGAAGCGGTTATGGGGATGAGGGAGTGAACAGAGGAGGAGGCAATAGGACGAAAAGAAGGGAGGAAGATCGGTTGGCAGAGGGAAGGAAGACTGGATGAACAGGATGAACAGAAGGAAGGAAGATGGGATGAACAGAGGAAAGGAAGGTGGGGTGAGCAGAGAAGTACGAGTAGGTGGCGGCGTACAGAGAAGGAGGATGGAGTGAACGGAGAAGGGGGATGGGGTGAAAAAAGGAGAGTGAGGTGAAGAGGAGCGGGGAAACGCAGGGGTGAAGATGGGGAGGAGAGGAAAGTATGGTAACGAAGGGGGGAGGAGGATAAAGAGGGTGGGGAGAGGAAAAGTCTTATCCTCTCGTATCTCTCACCTTAAGAAGAGTATTTAAGAGAGACCTTCACGAGCACCGCATCTCTCTCTCTCTCTCTCTCTCTCTCTCTCTCTCTCCTATTCCTTCTTCCCGTTTTATTACATATCCTCAGTCGGTAATATCCTTTTTCCCTATTATTTTACACTTACATGTTTCTCCTTCGATGCCTTCTATTAAACCATCACATAGTCTTACTAATATTTCCTTGATTTTCTTATTCCTTCCCTCCTTTACTTCTTCTTTTGACTTTCCTCCATTACTCCCTCCCTCTAGCTCTCTTTCTCTACTCCTTAAATACCTATCTATCTCCTCATCGCTATCAAAGGCTTCTAAGCTGAATAAAGCTGTTGGTGATAGTAAAAATAAAATATAGAAGACGTTATAACACGTCCTATGACGGTTTTCCATCACCTTCACTCTGAGGGTTTTCTCCATAGTTAAATATATATACACGCGACAGGATGAATTAAAAAAAAAATAATCGTATTCAAGGGGTTAACTTGTTCCCTTATTCCTTCCTCCAATATTTGCTTTCTTCTCCCCCCCCCTTTTTTTTTTTTTTTTTTTTATGGATGGAAGAGGGAACAAAGGCTAGACGCCTGAAACATTGTTCCCTCCAAGAACAAACAAAAACAAGATAACAGAGAGCCAAATTTTGCTCCCAGTGATGTATTCTTCCCTCCTTTCCTCGCTTTTTTTTTTTTTCCCCTCTCCATTTCTCTTCATTCTTGTCGTCGTTTCTCTCTTCTTATCTCCCATAGCTGTCTTTGTTTTCCTCTATATCTCCTACCTCTCTCCTTGTTTCCCTAATAATAAACTTCTCCCGTCTCCGTTTCATCTCAATAATTCTTCTCCCCTACCTTTGTTCTCTTCCCTATATCTCCTCTCATCCTCATCCTCTTTTCTCCTCTCCGCTTCCCTCTGTCTCTTCCTCCCATGCCCTGATTTCTCTACTTATTTTCCTCCAGTTCCTTGTTCTCTTCTCCATACTTATTCTCTTCTGTCCCGACCCTCTCTTCCTCCTTTACTCTGTATCTTTTCTCCCCTCTCCTTCTTCTTGTGTCTACATCTCTTCTCCGTTCTTTATGCACTACTCTAAATCTCTTCCTTTATTGCTCTTCTCTCCTTCTTCTCCTCTCTATATCTCTCCTCTTCTTTTCCCCACGAATCTTCCTTATTTTTCTTCTTTCCATCTCCTCTTCTCTGTTTCCTCCTTCTCCACTCTACACCTCTCTTTTCCTCTCATTATTCTTTTCTTCCTTTTCCACATCCGTCTTCTTCCATTTAAATTCTATATATATACCTTCTTTTTTTTTCCCATCTCCTCTTCTCTGATTCCTCCCTCTCCATTCTACACCTCTCTTTTCCTCTCCTTATTCTTTTCTTCCTCTTCCACATCCGAATTCTTCCTTATGAATCCTATATACTTCTCCTCTTCTTTCCAACTCCTCTTCCCTGCTTCCTCCCTCTCTTCTCTACACCTCTCCTTCCCTCTCCTTATTCTTTTCTTCCTCTTACATCCCCGTCCTCTTCATCCTTGACCCTCCGCGGATTTAAAACTTACATAAACTTTTGCGGTTGGCCAGACTCTGAGATACAGACGGTAAATGAACCCAAAATAACATAGCGCTAAATCCAGGACGCTTTGTGTAGAAGAGAACAATAAACCTTTCCTTATTAAACAGAACATACTTCCATTAAACCTCATATATTTATTTAAATACAAAACAATTTAACTTCACTGTTATATGATGCTGAATAAAACACTAAATAAACAGAATGAAGAAACGAGCGTGAGGTGTAATTAATAGCTCGCGCGCACACACACACACGCAGAGAGAGAGAGAGAGAGAGAGAGAGAGAGAGAGAGAGAGAGAGAGAGAGAGAAAGAGAGAGAGAGAGAGAGTGTGTGTGTGTGTAAGGTAAGATAAAACGGAGGTTCCGCCTAACCCTTTCAGTACGTTTACTTCTTTTTCCTCTTATCCTTGCTACAAACAGACGGTTTTATTCAGCTTATTGGCAGGCTTTTTTGACTGGAATGGTTAGTCAGACTCTTCTTCAACCCCTGCACTACCAGGCCGCACCCCTATGCTGAAGGAAATCGTATGGAGGCGGCAAGAAATGGAAAGAAAGAGTTGAAAACGAGGGTAGAGACGTTGAGGGATCGACTGAGGATAGTTTAAGCTCTTCACCACAATGACGTCATACGGTAGATTATTCCTGCTGCCTCTAAACGATTATCTAACCCACTCTGTTCGAAATATCTCTCCTGATCAGAATAAAATCGTGTGAAGATACCAAGAATTAAATGAAAATAAAAAGTATGTGGCCCTAGTGACAGGGTTAATCTGACGTCATCACACAGAAAGGGTTAAAATGAAGATGATGAGACGGTAGGAAGGGGGACTATTTAATTAAGCCTTAAGACTTCCTTTCCCTTCCCCTCTCCCACCTCAAGGAAGGGGAGAGGGATTACATGAGGGGAGACAGAGCAGGTGGAAGAAAAAAGTGGGATGGGCTGAAGGGGAAAGTGTGGACCGGGAGTGCAAGTGACGAAGTATGCCTGGAGAGCAATAGTTAAGAGGGAGAAAAACGATTTTTTTTTTCACTTATCTGAGAAAGAACCCAAAGCTAAGTGCCTCAAAAACTTTGTCCGTTCGAATGAAACCTGCGCAATACAAAAGTCGTAATTCGAGATCCTGTCATTTCCACACATATAGACACATTATGTATAAAACACTGAAGGCCATAAGTACAAAGACGGGCTGAGGAAGACAGTTCTAGAGATGACCACACGCATACATCAAAAACTGAGAATGCTAGTTAACTCTTGCACTAGAGAGCTGGAAAAAAAAAGAAAAAAGGTGAGACTGTGAAGTTTGATGGGTGCTGTGACATGAGGTACAGTAGGAGAAGGAAGGATGAGTGAAGAAATAGGTGGAGGGGGAGAGTGGGTGGAAAAAATGGGGAGGGAGAACGTGTGATGGAAGGAGGGTCGAGCAGAGGTGAGAAGAAAATTGCTGGAAAAAAAGGGGACAAAGTATGCCAAGAAAAAGATGGGAAGAAATTGTATGTAGACGATAAACGGTGCATGGAAAGGAAGAATGGGTGAAGAGAGCATATTGGGTGAAGAGATATAAATGGGTGGAGAGGAATAATGGGTTGTGTAAAATAAAACGAGGTGAGGAGAGAGGAGACTCTGTAAAGGAAGAATGTATGGAGTGAGAAAAGTGGACAGAGAGGAAGAATGACTGGCTAGAGAAGAGCAGGTGGACAGGGAGAATGAGTGGAAAGAATGGTAACTGGTGCAGGAGAGTAAGCGGCCAGAAAAAAAAAAAAGTGAAGTGGGAGAACGGGTGAAGAGAAAAATGAACTAGAGTAGCCTGGACATGGTGCCTTATGTCCTGAAGGGGGTAAAATTGGACTGGCTGCTATCATTTTTTATCAGTTTAGTAAAAGGATGGTTGGTGTGCCGTGAAAGGATGGGTTATGAGTGAGGATATCAATGCTGGAGGTCCTTTTTATTGAAGCCATGACGTACAGGATACAGAGCCAGGCAATAAAACTGAATATATGATCGCCTGTGATCCTTTCAGTACGATGACATCCTTCATATTTTATACTCGCTACCTCGACATTATTCAGTTTAGGCCAATATGAGAAACGTACGGAGGTGAAGGAATGGAAACAAACTTTATATATATATATATATATATATATATATATCCCTTTGTTGAATAATTCTTCCCTTAGCTGAGTAAAAATTGTCTGGTAGTAAGGGAAGGGTCAACTACATGAAGGCAAAGTCCGCATACTACACTACAGAAGTTGACTCTGATTAGGTCTTAAATGTAAACGAATCAATGATTCAGAGAGAGAGAGGGAGAGAGAGAGAGAGAGAGAAGGGGGGGGGAGACAGACAAACAGACAGAAAGGGAAACAGAAAGAGACACACAATGGGGGACGAATGCCACTTTAATACCCAGACCATAACGACTAAAATAAATATGCTTCTCATTTCCCAGCCTGCAATAAAGCCTGATTACCCTCCCTCACCTTTAATGTTACCTGTCAAACTTAATTAGTGAGGTGGGTGACCAGGTATCCGCCAGGTGTGTGAGGAGGACGGATAGTGGTGGTGTGTTAAGGGACTGTTCTAGGTACCGTAAGAGATTTCGTAACATCTTTTCCTTTGCAATTCATTCTCCACATTACACGCTTTTCACCACGTTTGTGCTATTAAGACTCATTATGTCGGTAATAAAATAAAATTACAAATGTAAATGAGAATATCAACGCGTAAAGAACTACTAAATCGCTAAGAAAATGGTGATAGGAAGTATCCACTGGCAAAGAAAATGCGGGCATAATATATTGCTTGTATGTGGGGTGATATGGCCTTCGAAAGAAAACGAAAAGCAGAGGGAGATAAAAAAGAAAATGGATCACAGAAATGCAGACGACGTATTACAGAGACGAAGTTATACAAAATGAAAAATAATAGCAACAAGGTCCTAATATCCTACCTAAAATTTATCTAGTACACTATATATATCCATAAACAAAATATATTTAAGAACAGGATGAGACCTAAACAGTAAATTACGAGATGCGGGTAACATCTTGCCAAGAATGACAACTGGGTCGAGGACAAAGGACATAAGGAGAATACAAATTTCACATCATCAAAACGAAAATATCAATAGTACAAACAAGAACACAACCACCATGGAAACAACATCAACGAAGAAAACAAAAAGCAATACCACACAACTAATAACGCCTCACTATCAATAACACAATGGCCTTCTGCATCAGCCCAAACATGAGCCAATGCCTAAACGAACGAGACAATAATTTCTTCAAACCTATTATATCTACGATCTGTCTTCTTTATTTTCGGGGGTGGCAGAAGAATGATGTGTATGGGCCTACAAAATCGTTTGCCTAATATAATAATCTCTTTACAAAATTAAACTACAGTTGAGATACCTTGACAATAATAATAATGATAATAATAATAATAATAATAAAAATAATAAAGATTAATAAATCAATATAATAAAAATAATAATAATAATAATAATAATAATAATAATAATAATAATAATAATTATCATTATTATCATTATTATCATTGCTGTTACTACCGGTATTATAATCATCATCACGCCAATAACTAAAGGGCAAAAAGGGCAGCCAGACCAACCCCAGCCTCCCACCCATTACCTAGTGTGCCCGGGCCCCTCCTAACAAACCCTAAACCATTACAGCCACATAAAACGCCAAAAGCCCGCCAGCATTTATAATCAGGGGCGGGAACACCTTGGCATGGCCCGGGTTTACGAGCGGGGTGATTAGGAGATGGCCATAAACACCAGCAAACAAATGGCCAACTACTGCACACACCACCACACGCCCTAAAGTGAGCTATGGTGTGTGTGTGTGTGTGTGTGTGTGTGTGTGTGTGTGTGTGTGTGTGTGTGTGTGTGTGTGTGTGTGTGTGTGTGTGTGTGTGTGTGTGTGTGTGTGTGTGTGTGTGTGAGAGAGAGAGAGAGAGAGAGAGAGAGAGAGAGAGAAGGTGCAGGATGCTGAGAATTAAAGCCCTTATCTCGCTCACCCTCTCACTCCATCCTCGTTATCTCACTTTTTGTCTCACCCCGATTTTTCTCACAGTTTTCTCATTAGCTCGTCATCGTGCTTCTCTCTCTCTCTCTCTCTCTTTCTCTCCAGCTGCTCATTTTATCCCGTTTTTTTATCTTCACACATTTTAACAAGCCATTTAATTTAGGTCTTTACTTCTCTATCAGTCTCTCCTGCCCTTCATTTATCGGTCGGCCTATTCTCCCTTATTTTCTCCTTTGTCAACGAATTTCCTGAAGCAAACCATAGTCTCTCTCTCTCTCTCTCTCTCTCTCTCTCTCTCTCTCAAAGCACCCAACTCCAACCTTCCTACCACCTATATGGCTTCCCTCCTTTATCTTCAATTGACGTAACATTTTCGATTTCTGGCTTTCAAAAACTGGTGTCCGGTGCTCTCTCTCTCTCTCTCTCTCTGAACTTATAATTACAACACCCCAGATTTTCTCCCTATGGACTTTGGACAAACATAAACAATCTCTCTCTCTCTCTCTCTCTTTACTCTGTCCGACCTAATTACCACCAAAACTCTGTGCTTCTTCTTTTAACCTGCAAGTTTTTTGTTCCCCCATAAATAATCTGTCTGTCTGTCTGTCTATCTGTCTGTCTGTCTCTCTCTCTGTCTGTCTGTCTCTCTCTCTCTCTCTCTCTCTCTCTCTCTCTCTCTCTCACCCGTGCCTGCCTGCAAGTGCTTTCATTGCTTGCTGATATCTGAACCCGAGCTTAAAGGTGCGCATTTGGTACAGCGAGTGGGGTGAGGGGAGAAAGGTATGGGGGAGGGGAGAGGGGAGGCCTGGGGAGAGGAAAGTGAGGCGTAGAAAGGAGAGAGAGAGAGAGAGAGAGAGAGAGAGAGTGTGTGTGTGTGTGTGTGTGTGTGTGTGTGTGTGTGTGTGTGTGTGTGTGTGTGTGTGTGTGTGTGTGTGTGTGTGTAACTAAATAAGCGTGAGATTATGTGAAAGTTCAAGCATGATTGAATACATGATTGAATACATGCACACACACACACACACACACAAACACACACACACAAACAGACACACACACACACCTCACCATATGCTTCCAGTCTGTAGTCATAAAAGAAGACAGTATGCAGCAGTCTCCTAAAACCAGACAAGGCAGACAACATCAAGAAGGCAATATATTAAGCCGTTGTCGAGACACCACGCATTTTGAGGTGTTTTATCTACATTTTAAGAAGGTATCCTAGTTTGGTTTTCAATATACCAACTGATCTTTTATTTGAGCCTTCCTGTTATCATACGGTTTGTTGGGGTTTGATATATACTTCACTTACCTCACTGCTACTACGATGATACATTTGCTAAACATACTCGTACTGAGATTACAAACACATAACAAAAAAGATATCCTTCCGCCGAAACTGTGAAGAGCAGGTCAGGTATACTAAACAATCTAACAAGGGGTCAATAGGGTAGTAAAAAGTCTTGTCATTGCCAACCCCTGTCAACCACATACGAGCCGACATGTTGTAAAAATACCCCCGATAATACCAATACACCAGTCCTGTACGAGACAGCCCTAGCATGTATTCAATATGGACGGTGGGTGTCAGCGCCGAAGTGGTGATATGTAGGGAGGTGTATGGTATGTAGGAGGACTACTGGGCCTTGAGAGCAGGCTGTGAAGTCTATGCACAGAGTCAGACACATAAAAATAAAAAAATGTATGGCAGAAGTTACAGTTCGATGGCACAATATTCAGTCACTTCACTCCCATCACGAATTTTTCTTTTAAATCTTCCAACCTTAAGACGAATTTTATGTTACGTCTTTCGTAAACTGAATAAAATCAAGAGGATGTAAGATCTAAAAATATACGCCATCCCCTTACAGAGTTTAACGAGGCAACCATCCCATGACAAACGAATACCTTATCATCACACACTCACAGTCACTCCCTACACAACCAGACTCTGGCTAACAACAATGACGTCACGCAAAACAACTTGTGAAACCAGATCCAAGCCATCCTCCAAGCCGGTGTTACTCTTTAATTTATACATATCTATCTCTATATACCTAGGTTGTTTCCCCCAAAGAAAGGGAGGTAGCCGCGACAAGACGACACACTCCCAATTTACTCATCCATACACACACATTCATTCGCATCTTAGCCCCAAGGGAAGAAGGGACTGATTCTCACCGCACCAGACCGCGCGAGGGTCAACTGCGCTGAGGAAGAAAGTGGAAAAGCTTGAAAGTACCGATATTAAAATGCTTAGGTGGATGTTGGGGCGTTTAGCTCAAAGATAGGCGTAGAATCAGGAAGTGAGGCAGAGAATAGGTTTGATGTGTATCAGTGAGATCAGAATATCAAGGCTGAGATCGTACGGCCATGTGGTATGGAGAAAGGAGGATGAGCCAATGAAAAGTGCATGGAGAAGGAAAATGGAATGAAGATGGACAAGCGGAGAGCAATTAATTAGGTGGAAAAATGTGATTCAGAGAGAACTGAGATACTGGGCTCGAGGAGGGAGATGGAGAGACAGCTATGGCGAAGGCTCACTGTAGGAACCAGCCCCAAACAATAAGGAATGACCATTTAAGATTACCACAAATAAGAAGCGGTTGGAGAGCAAGGGACTGACTGACAGAATACATGTGAGTGAGGTGTAGATAGAAAGGAGGAGACGGAAACAGAAGACAAAGTGGAATGACGGAGTGAGAAGTATATGTTTGAGGGGTGTGCGATGGAGAGGGCACAGGACGACTTGGTGACAATTTCTTCACTGCTACCCCTTCCAGGATTTACGTGGCCTGCGATAATTAAATTTCGAACTCTAAGAAGAATAGCATTAGGTTTCGAACTCTTTGAACAGCATTAGTTTTCGAACTCTAAATCGACCGTAAGCTAAAACAGGGATGCGCAGACTTTGCGATGCCCCAATATTCACTACTGAACAGCAAACAGCATAATGGAAAGTAGGCAGGACGCAGTGATTTGACTCATAGACGCCATACACACACGGATCACTACGAACGCCTCACCTCTAAGTTACCAGACGTCAGACATCATAATTTTAGTCTGATGTCAAGATGGAGGCGATAATGCTGCTAATGTCGTACCTGTGCTATAATGACACTATTACCGGAACTGCTGGTGTCTGGAGATCCCCCGCCAGCCTGCAGTCATGCGGATAAAATTAAAGCAAGTCCTTGTTACAGGTAGCCAACGTGTTCCAAACTATCACTTCTCCATACAATTATTACTGCGAACTGATGGAAACAGACAATTCGGCTTTACAGGTAGATATGAAACTAAATATGATTTTCTGTAAACTACTGTAGGCTTAATACTGAAACAGGGCGTCAAAAAGGTGGCATATAATGAGGCCTCTATTATACAAAACATAGGCTTCAATAGGGTTAAATCTGGGTTTCTTCAGAGTATGGTCGCCTAGTTGTTTTTCTGTATCATAGAAGACTTCAAAGCACGCCTTCCTAAGCAATTTACTGTACATATTATACATTTATATCCTCCTGTATGTTACTGATACAAATTGTGTCACCCCTAATACATACATACATACATATAGATCGACAGATAGATAGATAGATAGATAGATAGACAGACAGAGACAGATACACAGACAGACAGATAGATATAAACAGATAGACATATATACGCACAGATGCAGATACAGATGTATAAAACGTAAGAGAATATTAACTCCTCAGTCGACATACTTTATTGTTCTCTTCTTGCCATCTCTAGACGATGTTATTACCTCAGGACAGACATATGGAACTGAAGGGGTTAGATACTGCACAGCCTTCATTAATCCCTTCGCAGTAACAAGTCTTCCGAATCTTGTGGAAGCAAGAATTATAAAAAATCATCTTGGGAGTTGTGGGGGTTTGGGTGTAATGTGATAATTAAATTGGTAAGGAAGAAGTGGTACGGAGTTTCCTTTGGTAACGAGAATATGGCTCACAGTCACATGGTTTAAAGGTCAGGTTGGGTCAGCTGGATAGGTCTTACACGTCTTACCATCTCCTTATAGTATGGAGATTTTCAGACATATCGTTACCTCTGCCGGTCACCATGAAGCAGACACACTACATAATCCCTTCAGTCACAGGCCGTATTTTATTGGTGTAATATTGTTACTTCCTGATGATGTGGTTCGACTTATGAAAGGCCTCTCTTTCTCAAGGGATAAATGAAAGCGATATCTAACTCCTCCGGGTCGAAGTCTCTCCAAATCCGAGTAACGTTGTCCTGATATGGTAAGCATTAAACACGTCATCGTAGTGAAGAGGATGAATCCTAGAAGGCCTTCCTTAACGCTATCAGTATAGTATTGCCTTTTCTTTTTTTTTTTTTTTTTTTTTACAGAAGATGAACAGAGGAAGGCAAAACAAATTAAATAAAAAAAATCCATACACCGGATTACAGGTGTCCTCCATTCACAAAAAAATTGTAATAGTTGAACTTGAACAGCTGTAGGTTGAAGTTTGGCGGGAAACTATTCTGGAGATTAGTTCGAAGAATAAAAGAATTCCGACAGGCAAACGTTCTGCGATATCACAGTGTGACAGTCCAGTCACAAACGCTACCAGATGCCCGAGTGGCTAGGGAGAAGGCGTGGAGAGGTGGCACAATGGACGCAACCTTGTCTCAGCATTTGTCACAGAAGTATCAGTAAAATATATCCGTAAAACAATGCGAGGGAGGTAACATTCCTTCTTACTTATAGGGAAGGAAGTCCATTTGTAATTGCAGAGTTTTCAATAATTCTTACTGCTTTGC
>NC_137040.1:13670496-13737996 GCF_032717465.1 Coenobita brevimanus | reverse complement strand
CACCACCTACCCCTTACAGTCCTCCACCACCTACCACTTACACTCCTCCACCACCTACCACTTACACTCCTCCACCACCTACCACTTACACTCCTCCACCACCTACCATTAACACCCCTCCACCACACCCCAACAACCTCAGCAAGACCGAGCATTTCAAAACCATGTGGGAAAGAGATGCCAGAATGGATGTAATGGGATGGATGAGGGGGGAAGGATGATGACGCGAGGAGATTAAGGAGACGAAAGGATGAAAGAAGGATGGAATGGGGGTTGGATTAACAGAAGCAGCATATCAGACAGCATGGATGAAAAAAATGGATCAATGAATGTTGTATGAAAGAAGAAAATGGAAGGATGAATTTAGAAAGAAGTGAAGAATACGCAAAGACGAATGCTGAAAGAATGAAGAATCAAAAAATGAATGTGAATGGAGAGTAAAAGGATGAATGTGGTAAAAAAAAAAAAAAAAAAAGGCGAATGTAGGGTGGATTAAGAAAAATTGGATGGATGAATACACTGAGGAGGAAACAAATAAATTAATAAATCTAGGAAAAAGAAAATAGATGGTTGAAGAAAAAAACAAGAATAGAATAAAATGAAGGCTGAATGAATGTATGATGCAGTAAAATTAAAGATAGAATGTAAGCAAGGATGAAGAATGTACAGTATAGAAGAAACGAAAATAACCGGATACATGGATGAGGTTTGAAAATGAAAAGACGTTCAGAGCTCAGAGACGATAAAGAACAGGAGGAAGGATGAGGTTAGAGATGGAAAAAAAAAAAAAAAAGAGAATAGAAAAAAAAGACAGCTTAAAAGTTGGCTGGAAGACTGAATAAGATGGGGCTGGGAAGGGAAAAGGATGAATACAGATGGGGGAAGATGGGTGAGGGGTGGAAGAAAACGGGCAAGATGGGTGGTGCATGGGATATGGATGAAAATAAAATAGGAGAGGGAAGGAAGGATGGGTGAGAGGTGGAATGGATGAAAGAGAATAGCAGGACGGACGGCAGGACGGTCCGTAGGAGAAGGTTTTGAAAAACAAATTAAGAGGGAGGAAATAATACACTCCGAAAAGAAAGAGATGAAGGTTGCAAACCATAAGGAAATAAGGGGAAAGGAGACCATACGGAAAGAAGAACAAGAGGAGCAGATTAGTTATATGACGTAAACTCCGTATTAACACAAATTTTATTCCACATGCAAATAAAAGCCAAAGCTTTCGCCCACGAATGAGTATCGCCCACTATCACTAAAAAACTAGATCAGTAATCCTTCGGCAATCGGACACATGTCATCGCAAAATCGAAGAAATGTCTTTAAGATTTCGCTGTTTATCCTACTAAGATAAATATCACGCTAGCATTCAGAAGCCTGAAGTCATGGGTATAATGATGATGAAGGTCATTAAGTATAACATGCCTTTGAAGAATTTCTAATAGTTACCCTTTCAATAACCGTTCTCTTTGTTGAGGGTACGATAGAAAATGGTGAATAATTGCAAGCTAATACAAGAAGTAAGTTAGTAATAAGGACTAGCACCAAGCGCTATTATAAGAATTTTTTTTTACATATCTGCGCAGCTTCGCCAGAATTATTACCAAACAAGTCATATATCCCGGGAAGCTCCCCACAAAGTCTGGATACAATTTGCCCACTTGATTTTTTGAGATATTTTGGGAACAGACAGACAAAAAGACAAACCAAGATGCGTGCGATTACATTATTCCCCTGCTAGGTGGGCGGAAATAATGCAAGGGGATGAGGGGAAAGAATATTATCCATGTATTCTCTGACTGCTACGAAAGGCCACTAAACAGGACGGGAATTGGGAGGGCGGGGGACGTGTAGACGTCTCTCCTGTGTATTAACGCTTAAGATTAAGTTTCACCACCCACTACTTAAGCTGCAAGCAGTCTCGTACCTTCAAAAGCTCATAAGGGAAAAACACCGTTTCTGGGCTCCCCCCCCCCTCTCTGATTCGTGACAATAATGAGATCAATGAGCTGTGCCCGAGATAATCCCATCCCATGTAAATGAAACTGGATCGTGATGATGATGATAACGTAAGTTTCGTTTCTGGTAAATGATGACGGTGATGATTAATGAGTTCCCTTTCTATTAAAATATAAATAAAACCCATCTCTGCACAGGAGTTAAAACTGTGTGGACAATCCCCAAACTAAGTCCCTGTTTGGTGTGCTGTAGGAAGGGACACAAGACGCTGAAACTGTCCTCAGCGTCGCAGGGCTGTGTCGCTGCCTGCTTTGTGCCATTACGTAACGATCTACGCAGATACAACACACTGTCCTTGGCACGTATTCTTGATGGCATACAAGGCTGCAGCAATTCTTCCTAGGCGAATCATTTCGCACATTACCCCTTAATAATACCCTGTATGATATTTTTACCTATTTAATAACAACATTGCTTAAATAATTAACACACCGCAGGGTATCAGGATGCTTAGGAAAAACAAATCGCTGAGGAGCAGATGTTATCAAACCTCCTAGGCCAACGAGAATACGTCCCGCTGAGTGTGTTTATACTCCACAAACATACACACATCCATGTACACAGATGCTATAGATCGCCTCCCGATACCTATACCGTTCTGATAAACACACATGCACACTAGACGCACGCTTATGGTAAACATCATTACGATTCGGAATATAAATATATACAAAAATACAGAGCTGAACCTTTTTTTATTCCTGACATGACATTCTTACAGAAATACACTCATATACGCATACCAAATACAGTAAATTTGAATGTGTATATATGACTGGTTATGCACAAATATACCATTCACGCTTATTTATAGCCTATACATCAGTGCCTGAAGACGTAAGCTGCTTCAACACTACATGCAGTTATTTAACTTATTCGGGCGTATACACATTCCGTACAACACCTGAATGTCTGCATACGTTCAATGGACATACACATACATATAAACCACCCCTGAATGTGTACACACTTAGCGCGCGCGCACACACACACACACACACACACACACACACACACACACACACACACACACACACACACACACACACTATCAATCACATTCCACAAGAGCTCAGCGCACCATCTTTTTTCAGCTGCCACAAAACCTACTGCCTGGGTATACTTACTACAGAGCTTTATTATGTTTCCCTCACAAGAATTAAATCGTCTTATATCACCGTCATCAAGGCATTTATAATCGACTGAGGCTGAGATTAATGTCTTAAATCCAATGATATATTATTATATTTCACAAACGGAAAATGTTTGGTATTTTCACTGTATCTTCATAGTGTTGGTATTTTTACTAACGCTCGCTACCATATCCTTACGGCTTTATTTCTTGTTCGGTTTGTCTGATACCTACTGAGCATTTATGTGGGTCTGTTATCTCGAGACACATTTTTCTGATTTTCGATATAGGTCTTTAACTTGGCTTTATGGCCAAAAAAATAAATAAATAAATAAAAAGTGCGAAACCACCAAATGCCGAGGCATGTATTCTATTCAGCTCTGAGCGCGATTACGGTACAAGGCGAGTTCAGCTAGACCGGAACTATCTAGTCCCTTATACATACATGGGAACGTATCTTGTGTTTAACCTATAAGGGGATACTATGCCAGAATTAAAGACTTGGAATTATCATATATCTGCTCAGAAACGTTACCTCTCTACTGCAGATCATTTCATTTTAGCTGTCTACAGATTATTTCCCTTACGATAGATTTTGAGTGATGGAGGGAAGAGATATAGCTTTTAATCACCCCTTCACTGCTAGGGAGCTCTCGTGAACTGAACAAATTCTTACTCTTGTGGCAAGAATGACAAAAATGACATCATCTACCTGAAGAGGATAGGAGATTATACCAGCTTGGACCAAAGTCGTGGTGATGGGTGGTGAGGGAAATGCTCAGATACGTCCTTGTAGCCGTCAGCCTGGATGGACTCTGGGAAATTGACTCTGACAACAGATAAACAGTTACATTTCTCAAATCAGCCAACTGGAGTGGTAATGAGTGATGAGATCGGTTTGGAGGCGTTATTTTTGTGGCCACCCTAGATTTGTACCACCAAACGATTGTATTCAACCTACGGAATACCGCTTGTACTGAATAGATTAATAGCCTTTAACTGTACTGTACAGTTTCAAAAGACTTCCCTAAGCTGAATCACATCGCATGTCGGCAGCAAGAACAAAGCGCAAAAGGTGTCATCGTATTGAAAATTAACAACATGTAAGAAAGAAGTTGGAATGACCAGAAACGGGAAACAGGAGGCATGTGAATCGCAGTCAGTCTAAGAATTCTGGTATTAGGTGTGTAACAATACAGGTCCTAAATGGTAGACTGATTAAATGGTGCATGTGTAGGAGATGACGAAGAGATTATTACGGTGTGTGTGTGTATGTGTGTGTGTATACAGTATATACTGTATATATATATATATATATATATATATATATATATATGCAGTATATACTGTATATATTGGCGGCCACCCTGTACGAGCTCCGAAGTATGGCATGACATATAGTTACCTCATTTACTACACTGGATATCCACCTAAACTGAATATAATCGCTAGGCCGTGGTAAGCATAAGTGATCTCGTGGTGCTGAAGGGTTTCAAAAAGTGGTTGGGCATTTTGGGGGGAAGACGGTAATCCATATTCGCCTCCTGCCTCCTCATTTCTTCTCTGTACGTATTAGTATCTGCTTATATGTCCACATATCTGCGTATTTAATTGTATTAAACTACTGTTTGTATTGTTCATCCATTAGACTGCCAGTCTTTCTGTTAGTGAGGCTTACTGAAAAGTGCTGCAAGAACGGAACACAAACTAACTCTCAATAAAATCTCGCCTAGTTACAATGGGATTTGAGATGGTTTACAGAATACGCAGGACAGAGTAAAGATGTAACGATGAGAATTATTGCTGGTACTTCATCTGTTATGAGTTGTAGTACTGTTCCATAAGCCTACCAACAAGCAATAAAAATAGCCTGCTGTTGCCAGTATACCGTATTATATGACATTCTCTAATCTCAAAAAATGCGGGATGCAACCAGTATCCAAGTAGGAAAGCGGAGGCAAGCAGTAAATACTGGTAGTATGTGGATATATTTCCTACATCTCAAATTATTTTTGCTTTGTTCATTTTCTCCATTCTTTCGTATTCAGCCACTTTTAACTAACTGGAGGACTTCTTAACTCCAATGGACTGAACTTACCAATAAACCTAAACAAATATAGCATAGCGTGATCTTGAAAATTGTGCATGTGCGTGTATTATATATATATATATATATATATATATATATATATATATATATATATATATATATATATATATATCCATCATCCAATCCTACATTGCCCCATGAGGAGCGTAGGAGATATATATATAATAGATATTATCTGTCCATCCATCGTCCAATCCTACGTTGCCCCACGGGAAGCGTAGGAGCCCGAGGCAAGGCAAGTTGGTCCATACATTTAAGATGAGAGTGACCAGCCTCATTCATCCCTGAGTAGCATTACGTGAGCAATAAACCCCAACTATAAACCTTCACCAGCTCAATCCGACTGGGGCGCCATAATTACCAACTAAACCACCAGGCGCCATAATTTGGTTATATGGTTACCACCCAGCATAGTAAATGGTTTCCTGGTGTACAGGAAACCATTTGGCTTGTCATTTAGTGTACAGTCACCCACAGGCAGAAGGAAGATGAAAGAATGAAGGAAAGAAAGACAGAAGACGGAGTGTAAAGTCACCCATAGGCAGAAGGACGAGGAAAGAATAAAGGAAAGAAAGACAGAAGAGGATGGAAGGAAAGAAGGACGGAAGAGAGGAAAGGGCAGACACCTGAGAGCAGCACTACATCAAGTGAGTGGATAGTGAGCGCCCCCACCTACCATATATATATATATATATATATATATATATATATATATATATATATATGGAGAGGATGGGGGATGATAACTGGATGCAGACGGTGAGAAGTGTAAATATTGGGGGTTGGGTTGTGGGGGGGAGACCGAGAAAGACGTGGGATGAGGTCATTAAGTGTGACCTCAGGGTTAGGGACTGAACTGAGAGGCTGCAATAGATCGTGCAGCATGGAGAGCCGCCATTAGGTGACCAAGGCCGACGCACGCAAGCATGTTGGAGCCTTCAAAAACGAAACGAACCATACATGATATATATATATATATATATATATATATATATATATATATATATATATATATATATATATATATATATACATATATAATCATGATCATCATCATCAGCCATTGCAAGTCCACTGCTGAACAAAGGGCTCCCCCAACCTTTTCAACCAATTCCTTGACTGAGCCAATCTCTGCCAAGTTTTGCCGGAAAACTTCTCCATCTCCTGTCTGGACTTTTTCTGCTACGCATAGCTCTTGGAGTCCAGTCAGTCAGCCTCTTGCTCCATCAGTTATCTCTTATTCTTGCTACATGACCTGCCCACCTCCTTTCTGTTGTTTTACGACTTCTATAATGTCACTGACTTTAGTCCGCTTTCTCACTCAAGTTGATCTTTTCCTGTCTTTTAAAGATATTCCCAACAGTGACATTTTAGTTGCTCTTTGATGACGGATTAGTTGCTTTCCATCGATTTTGTCTGTTTCCAGGTCACACAACCGTACGTAATAGCTGGAACCGTACATTCGTTAGATGCTTTTTGTTTCATACATACTGGCAAGCTACTTTTCATGATGTCTATGTTTACCGAAAGTTTTCCATCCAACTGTAATGCGTCTTTTTATTTCGCTATCATGGTTTTTCGTTAGTCTGAGTAGGCTATTTGCCCACCCCAAATTGTACAAGTCGACTTCTTTAAGAATTTCTTCGCTTTTTCTGATGACGTTCTTTGGAGTATGTGGATTAAACATTACTTTAGTTATACTCCGGTTCATCTTTAGCCGTACTTTGAAATTTTCTTTATTTAGGTCATTTAAAATTTCTTGCAATGTCTCTGCTGTTTCTGAGATTATGACAATGTCATCAGTATATCTTAAATAGTTTAGGTTTTCTCCATCTGTTATCTTCTACGTTCTGCCAGTCTAGCTTTCTGAAAATACTTTCTAGGCATCCTGTAAATAATTTTGGTGAAATTGTATCTCCCTGACGTACGCATTTCTCAATCTTAATTTTTCCGAGTCTTTTTGTACTTTAACTGTAGCAGTTCCCTCTTTATACGTGCTTCCGTGCTGTTTCACAATGTTCTCATTCACTCCTTGTTCTTGCAATGAATTTATAATTGCCATGTGCTCCATTGTGTCAAAAGCCTCTTCGTAGTCAACAAAACCGAAGTACAGTGGTTTATTATATTCTGCAGTTTTCTGAATTAGCTGATTCACTGTGTAGATGATCAGCAATCGAATACTCGCCTCGGAATCTTGCCTGTTTACGAGGTTGGTTTTCTTCCAATTTAGTTGGTATTCTGTTTGTAAAGACTTTAGTGAAGAGTTTGTAAATAACTGATAATAAGCTAATAGGTCGATAGTTCCCAAGATCTTTTGAGTCGCCTTTTTGGAAAGCAAAATAACTATTGCATTACACCATGTTTTGGGAACTTTCTTCTTCTTTACACACTGAACAAGTAAGTGTGCGAGCTTGTTTTGTACTTCTACTCCCGCATCCTACAGTAAATCTGTTACTATTCCATCTTCTCCTGGGGCCTTCCTTCATTGCATATTTTTAAGAGAAATGTTTACTTTGTCTGGTGTTACCTCCGGAACTTTACTTGTGTCAACTGAAAAGTTAGTTATTGGTACTACTGTCTTTGATGAATACAGTTCTTTGTAAACTTCTTCAACTCTCTTCACTATCTTATGTGCATTTAATGACTTCACCGTTTTTGTCTTTGGGTGATATTAGTTGTTGCTTTCCTAATGCCATTTTACTTTTGACCTGTTGCAGAATTTTTTCCTTTATTGATGGCTTATATATATATATATATATATATATATATATATATATATATATATATATATATATATATATATATATATATATAATGAATCCAAAAGAGGTGTTTCTTACTTCATCATACTACTTAAGGACGACTGTATTCAACTTAAGACAGGCCTCCAATACCGAATAAGCTAATGATGGTCAGACTTGCTAATCTACAGGGTTGAAATCTGTCTTGTGCTCATATCGTACTCGGCTTACAGAGTTAATGACAAGTTATAGTAATAAAAATATGAATTTCTGCGTACAAGGAAAGACGTAAGTTAACTAAAATGAAAGGAAGAACATATGAGAATATGGAAACAGGCAGAATATGGGCAAAAAGAAATGAGATCATAAAATATGTAGGGAATACGAGAACCGTGATTCTGAAAGTGAAAATGTTAAAGAGGAATAGCTATCCTGAATGAGAAAACTGAAATTAGATAACTAAAGCGACAACATGAGAAAAAGTAAGGAATTAAACAATATAGTAAATGAGAAAACTGTGTTAAAATCTGTTAATAATGAGAAAAGGATAATATTATCAAGTATAACTGATAAGAAAAAATTAGTTTTAGCTAAAAAAAAAAAAAAAAAAAAAAAAAAAAAAGGTAAGTGCGATGCTTTTTCCTTGACAAAAGTAAAAGAAAAACTGTGGGAAACGTTAGAAAAACTGATGATACGGTGCAAAGAGTCATCTGAAAACAATGAGAAATGGCGAGAAATCAAAACAAAATAATAATTATTATTAGCAGTTGGAACGAACATGAGAGAATACGACAAAGCGACAAAAGTGTACATATGAGATGTGACAGACAAGCTTACAGGCAAAATGAGGAAGAGATTGGGTCAGTCATGAAATTCGTGATGGTTGGGGGCATCCTTCTTTTGTCCGGCAGTGAATTTCCAACGACTGATGATGATGATTATATAGGTAAGCATGAGAGATGAGACAGAGAAGTTTACAAGCAATACGTGGCAGAGATTGGCTCAGTTTGGCAATTCGTGGAGAATGTGAAGGGTGCCCTTCCTTGGTCCAGCAGGCGGTTTGCAGTGGCTGATGATTATATATATTGTATGCATTTATATATATATATATATATCACTCATCTTAAATGTCGGGACCAACTGCCTAGCCCCGAGCTCCTACGCTCCTCGTGGGGCAATGTAGGATTGGATGATATATATATATATATATATATATATATATATCATCATCAGCCGTTGAGGTCCACTGCAGGACCGGCCTATCCCTACCGAAGCATGGACGATACAGCCAATGTATCTCTACCAAGAGGCTTAGGCTGTCTGGTAGAGACTGTATGTAGGGTGAGAAGTGCCTGTGAGTGTAATTGTAGTGTTGGAGTGGCTTTGGATGTGTGCGTAGTCTGTGAACCAAGTGTAATCTGCCCGCCTTAAGCCGACTGGGTGCAAGCATACTAGTATGCGACACTGATTCAACCACAGCACCCCTTGTGTCCGCCAAAGTGGTCAGTGGCTTGGTGAACGCTTCCCAAAGTTTTTACAACTCTGGCGGGGAGGCGAACCCCCGCCCACCAGCGTGCGAGACGCACGCTCTACCACTGTACCACAGAGGCTCATATATATATATATATATATATATATATATATATATAGACAGACGCTCATATCTATATATATATATATATATATATATATATATATATATATATATAATCACTCTCATCTTAAATGTCGGGACCAACTGCCTAGCCCCGGGCTCCTACGCTCCTCGTGGGGCAATGTAGGATTGGATATATATATATCTTACGCTCCTCGTGGGGCAATGTAGGATATATATATATATATATATATATATATATATATATATATATATATATATTTATATATATATATATTTATATATATATATATATATATATATATATATATATATATGTATATATATATATATATATATATATATATTTATATATATATATATATATATATATATATATATATATATATATATATATATATATATATATATATATATATATATATATATATATAAGTTATGCTGAATGTGACATTGATGAGTTGAATGACAGACTAACAAAAGTGCTAAGAGAATCAACGGAGATATAGGGAAGCCTAATAGCCTAATACAACCAAAATCAACAAATATTCGGAAAACACACCAGAGCTCATGAAAAAAAGAAAAGAAATGGAAGTAAAAACAAAGAAAGATGAAACAGAGCGAGTGGAAGTAAATAAGCTTATCAACAAAAGAAAAAGAGAAGAAAAAAAGAAAGAATAACATGGATCTGATCAGAGAAGCCATAAAAAATGGAAAAAAATCTGAAACAGGTCCGAAGTAACATGGCATTAGGAAAGCAACAAATTATATCACTCAAAGACAAAAACGGTGAAGTCATTAAATGCAGAGATAGGAGGGAAAGAAAGTTGAAGAATTTACCAAACAAATGTATGCATAAAAAACAATAGTATCAATAGCTAACATTTCTGTTAACAGAAGTGAAATACCTGAGGTAACACCAGACGAAGTATATATTTCTCTTAAAAATATGAAAAGAGGGAAGGCCCCAGGGAAACATGGAATAGTAGTAGATTTACTGTTCGATGAAGGAGTAGAAGTACAAAACAAGCTCGCCCGCTTATATACTCACTGTATAAAAAATTGTAAAACTCTAAAAACATAGTGAAATGCAATAGTTTTTTTTCTACTTTACAAATAAGGCGACTCAGAACATCTTAGTAACTATCGACCTATTACCTTATTATTAGTCATTTACAACTCTTCGCTAAAGTCCTTACGAACAGAATAACAACTAATTTGAAAGAAAACCAGCCTCTTGAATAGGCAGGATTCCGAAGCGGGTATTCGACTACTGATCATCTGCAACCAATGAAACAGCTAATTCAGAAAACTGCAGAATATAATAAACCACTGTGCTTAGATTTTGTTGATTACGAAAAGGCTTTCGACTCAGTTGAGCACAGCGCAATTACAAATATATTGCGAGAACAAGAAGTAAATGACAACATTGTAAAACTGCTCGGAAGCATTTATAAAGAGGGAACTGTTATAGTTTAATTACATAAAGACTCGGAAAAAATTAAGATTAAGAATTGTGTGCGTCAGAGAGATACAGTTTCACCAAAATTATTTACAGCATGTCTAGAAAGTATTTTCAGAAAGCTAGACTGGGAAAACAAAGGACTATACAAAGACAGGGAAAAGCTAAACCATTTAAGATTTGCAGATGACATTTTCCAAATCTCAGAAACAGCAGAAACATTGCAAGAAATGCTAAATGACCTGAAAAGAGCGAGTCTCAAAGTAGGGCTAAAGATGAACTGGAGTTAACCTAAGTAATGTTTAATCCAAATAAACAAAAAAGCGACATCAGAATAAGCGAAGAAGATCATGAAGAAATCGAAGAGTACAATTACTTGGGGCAAATACTAAAACTAACGAAAGACCATGATAGCGAAATAAAAAGAATAATTACAAATGGATGGACAGCTTTCGGGAAATACAGAGACATCATGAAAAGTAGCTTGCCAATATATATGAAACGAAAAGTAAATAATGATTGTATAATTCCAGCTATGACATACGGTTGTGAGACCTAGAAACTGAAAATATCGATGGAAAAATCAACTAATCCATTCTAAAAGGACAATGGAAAGGTCAATGCTGGGAATATCTTTAAGAGACGGGAAAAGATCAAGTTGAGTGATAGAGCAAACTAAAGTCAAAGACATTATAGAAGTTATAAAAGAACAGAAATGGAGGTGGGCGGGTCATGTAGCAAGAATAAGGGAAAACCGATGGAACAAGAGGCTGACGGACGGGACTCCGAAAGACTGTAAGCACTGCAAAAAAAAGTCCAGATAGGAGGTGGAGAGATGAGATGGAGAAATTTGCAGCGACAACATGGCAGAGATTAGCTCAGTCACGGAATTCGTGAAGAAGGTTGAGGGAGGCCTTCATTCAGCAGTGGACTGGTAATGGCTGCTGCTGATGATGATGATATATACTGGAATATATATACAGTACAGTGTGTGTGTATATATATATATATATATATATATATATATATATATATATATATATATATATATATATATATAATCATCATCACCATCAACCATTGCAAGTCCAATAATGAACAAAGGCCTCCCCCAACTTTCTCCACGAATTCCTTGACTGAGCCAATCTCTTCCATGTTTTCCATGCAAACTTCTCATCTCATTTCACCACCTCCTGTCTGGCCATTTTCTGCCCCACTTACTATTTCTTGGAGTCCAATCAGTCAGCCCTTTGTTCCATCGGTTATCCCTTATTCTTGCTACATGTTCTGCCCACCTCCATTTCTGTTCTCTTAAAACTTCTATAATAACTCCCATAATATCTTTGTCTACTGTCTCACCCTATTTGATCTTTCCTATCTCTTAAAGATATTCCCAACATTGACCTTTCCATTGCCCTTTAGGAAGGGATTAGTTGATTTTCCATCGATTTCGTCAGTTTGCAGGTCTCGCCGGTACGTCATAGTTGGCATTATACATTCGTTATATGCTTTTCGTTTCATACATATTGGCAAGCTACTTTTCATATCTCTGTTTACCGAAACCTTTCCATTCAATTGTAATGCATCTTTTTATTTCGGTATCACAGACTTTCGTCAGTTTTTGTATTTGCCTTAACTAATTGTACTCCCCGACCTCAAGAATTTCTTCGCTTATTCTGATCACGCTCTTTGGTGTAATTGGATTAAATATTACTTTAGCTTTACTTCGGTTCATCTTTAACCGTACTTTGAGATTTCCTCCTTTTAGGTCATTGAACATTTCTTGCAATGTCTCTACTGTTACTGAGATTAGGACACTGTCATCCGCAAATCTTAAATGGTTTAGCTTTTCTCGATCTATTTTTACCGCTTGGTTTTCCCAGTCTAGTTTTCTGAAAATCCTTTCTAGACATGCTGTAAATAATTTTGGTGAAATTGAATCTCCCTGACGGACGCCCTTCTCAATTTTAATCATTTCGGAGTTTTTATGTAACTTAACTGTAGCAGTCCTATCTTTATGTATGTTTTCGAGGAGTTTTACAATGTTCTCATTTACTCCTTGTTCTCGCAATGAACTTATAATAATGGCTAGGTGCTCCAATAAGTCGAAAGCCATTTCGTAATCAACAAAATCTAAGCCCAGTGGTTTATTATATTCTGCAGTTTTCTGAATTAGCCGATTCATTGGTTGTAGATGATCAGCGGTCGAATACCCGCTCCAGAATCCTGCCTGTTCATGAGGCTGGGTTTCTTTCAAATTAGTTGTTATTCTGTTCGTAAGGACTTTAGTGAAGAGTTTGTAAATAACTGATACTAAGCTAATGGGTTGATAGTTAAAGTACTAAAATCGTCTGAGTCGCCTTTTCTATAAGGTAAAATAACAGCTGCCTTAGACAATGTTTTGGGAAAATTCTCGTTATTTTTTTTTTTTTTTATACATTAGGTAAATAAGTGGGCGAGCCTGTTTTGTACTTCTACCTCTGCATCCAACAATAAATTTGTTACTATCCCATCTTCTTTTGGGGCCTTCCCTCTTTTCATTTTTTTAAGAGAAATGGTTACTTCATCTGGTGTTACCTCAGGTATTTCATTATTGTGTCAACTGAAAAAGTTAGCTATTGGTACTACTGTCTTTGATGCATACAGTTCTTTGTAATATTCATCTCTCTTCACCATCTTATCTCTGCATTTAATGACGTTACCGTTTCTGTCTTTGAGTGATATTAGTTGCTGCTTTCCTAGTGCCATTTTACTTCGGACCTGTTTCAGACTTAAATTTTTGTTATGGCTTCTTTGTTCTGATCCATGTTTCTCTTTTTTCTTCTCTCTGTCTCTTGTAGATAAGCTTATTTCTACTCGTTCTATTTCATTTTTTTTACTTCCATTTCCTTTCTGCTTTTCGTGTACTCCAGTGTCTTTTCCGAATACTTGTTACCTCTGCTGATTCTTATATATATATATATATATATATATATATATATATATATATATATATATACCGGGTATATGTAGGTCCGTATATACGATGCAGATAACATTAATGTGTAAAATACGAAAAAAAATGGTTTTAACGGATACTCAGAAAATACCGTACCATAATATATCGATAGACGAGAAACGCGTTACAAAAACTGAAAAGCAATAGTGACAGCTGTGGAATGGAGACAAAAAATTTCATTGAGACGATACCCCAACACGCCAAAAACAGTACATGGCACAAAGTGAAAATGTGATAAAAAGATGATTAATGAGAAAAAAGCTGTGATTATGGACAAAAGGGAACAACAGGCTATCATAATTTAGTGGAAAGTGAGACATACTGAATATAGGCAACGACTAACGTGAAAATGATGAAAATAATGATTATGCAGGAAATCAGATACAGAAGAATGATGAAAAGGAAAATGACAATAGCCATCGTAGAGGAAATCAGAAATAGTGAGGAATGATTTAACAGGAAAATGATAACTGAGGATTATACAAGTAGTCACAGAGATACTTAGGTTACCTGAATATGGTGATAAAATGCGTTTGTGGATACAGGAAAGACCTGAAGCAGACATTATGTGGCCAGTAAGGGAAAAAAATAAGATGAATGGAAAAAAATTGAAAAACTGCCACTCGTACAGTATAACGTCTTGAAATACATTGCGGCCGAAAACAGTGATATTAAGAAGAATCGTCCACAATTAAGAAATGCAATGGATGAAAAACGAGAAAGTTATGCTATTATTAAAAAAAAAAAAAAAAAAAAAAGGGGGCCGACGAAATGGTGAAATGTGATAAAATATGACTTGCGGGAAAAAAATGATGGTTGACATGACAATGATGGAGAATTAATGGAATGAATGATACGAGAAAAACTGAAAACTGTGAAAATGCAAAAGAGAAAATGAGTAACGTGACGACAAGAGAAGAAAGATGGGTACATAGTGAAAAAAAAAAAGATGAAAAGGATAAATGTGAGGAGGAAAAGAGGAAAAATAAAACATGGGGAAAGAAGGAATATGATAAAACTGTGAGGAAGAGGCAGAAAATGAAAAATACTGCACGAACAGAGAGGCGAACGAGAAAACTGTCAGGAGAAAACAGGGATAATGGGAAAACTGTAAGGACAAAGAGCGAAAATGAGAATCTGAGAACAAAAGACGAAAACGAGAAAACTGATGATAATGTGAAAGTTGGGATTAACTTTAATGGACGACCTGGGGAAATGAGAAACTGCGAGAGAGACACTGAGAAAATAAGATAGCTGTGAGAGGGAGAAGGGAGGAAATAAGACAGTCTGTGAGAATATGCGGGATAACGAAAAACCTGCTGCTAATATGAAAGGGGAGAAAGAAGGGATTAATTCAGGTTATGAAAAAGAGGAATGTCGGATAAATATGGATGAATGAGGGAAGGTGAGAAAATTGTGGGACAGAATGGGTGGAATGAAAAAACTAATGATGGAGGAAAAATCTGTAATGATATAAAGGGAAAATACGAAACAGGATGAAAAGAGGATAAAGCTGGTGATGATGTAACAGGAGAGAGCTCAGTCGTTAAAAAAAGATGAAAATGAAACGCCAACACGAAGGTTACCATATGAAACTATGGAGACAAAAGGATGAAAATGATAAAATAGAGATAATGTGGGAAAGGAGAGGGTGTGGGGGTTGACTCAGTGGGGAGGGCTGTGTGTCACCGGAACAATACTCTCCCTCACTCCCAGAACTTCTCACTGACACTCGCCTCTTACGTAACCCCACATATACCACTCTTTCCTTCCTTCCTTTCTTACTTTATCTTTGACTTTCTGACCAACTGTGCTCTACACTTTTGGTGGTGAAAGCTATATACCGTACTTATTAAAAATAGAGATAAATACATAATTCTGAAATTATATAAACGTATACTGTACCAATTTTCCTGACTTTCCTGATTTCACACTCAATATAACCTCTACTGTTATATGTTTTGATAATACAAGCTGTCCTATCAGGATACAGACTAATAATATAGGAATACAGGGACTGAACTGATTTACGAGGAAATTACATAAACTACAAACAATGGGTGTTTTTTGTCGACCAATACTATTATCGACACAAACTCACAAGGGCCGTACAATGCTGCCCTCAGGTAATGACAACAAACAGTAGACAGAGACTGAGGAGATTAAAAAAAAAAAAAAAACAGTAGGAAAACAAGGGTTGTATACTCACAGAGAACATCGCTCTCTTGCTTCTGGTTGGCTCCCATCTGTCTCAACAGCGAAGGTCAACAGAGCTGCACAACATCAAGTGTCACTAACGACGCTTCACATACTCTAACATCAAACTCGGAGTCTAAACAGAAGAGACGAACGCTGTGACGTCAACTAAGGAAATGTTTCTGGCCACTCTCACATACTACCGCACCTGCACACCTCCTCTCCTGCTCTCTCTGGCTGTCTTGGCCTGGTAATCAATGTTTCCCACAAAAGAGTGTGAGGCCAGGGCAGCAGGGCGACACAACGGTAACAAGGAGGCTGCTGGCTGCTGCTGCAAGGGCTGAGCCCGCTGCCCGACTTCTCCGCTGCTGCGGCTGCTGCTGCTGCTGCTGCACAACCCGCGCTGCTGCTTCTGATGCTGCTGCTGCTGTTGTTGCTGCTGCTGTTGTTGCTGCTGCTGTTTTCACTGCTGATCAGAACACGAACACAGAAATCGGCACCTGGTTGGCTGCAAGCACTGGACGTTAACAGTGGTGGATATGGAACGAATTTTGTTTGCGAAGGACAGAACTGGACAGTGGCTGGCGGACGAGGAAGGTCCGGGAAGCTGGCTGGTTCCGCTGCTTCTGTGAGTCCTGGCTGCACGGGACGCTCAGCCCAGAACACAAAAATTAAAGGACTTGCTGCAGAACATTCATGGGGTTCAGAGACCACCGAATGCTGCTGAAAAGAGCGAGTTAAGCGACGACGTGAGCTGAGATGAACCCTGGCTGCACGAGAGTCTGAGAAGGAGTGTTTGTGAGAGTGTGGAGTGGTACGCGTGAGTGGAGAGAGGGGAGAGTGCGGGTGCGATCTCTACCTCCCTCTAGCACCGACTGAGGCCACGCGAGCTAGCTGCCACCGGGCCAACCTCCCTCTCTCTCTCTCTCTTTCTCTCTCTCTCTATCTCTCTCTCTCGTAGTTTCCAGTCCTCACCACCACATTCACTCGAACTAAAATAAACTCCATACACTCCACACGCACTCCCACCACTTCCACACGCACTAAAGCCTCCAAAAACCCACCAACTCCAAAACCAAAACTCAAACTCGTACGCCAAAAAACGGCATGTTAGGTCTGACATAAATCTACCTCTGGCACCAGGCAGCCCCACCAGCTTACAGAATTGAATGGCAAGCTTGGTTTTTGTGTCTTCCTCTCTCAGGCTAGACTGAGACGCCACAACCTCGGCATATTTCTGGACGGCGGCTGGTGGACGGTAAGACAGTGGCAAGCAGAAGACAGGGCAGTGGCTAGTGACGGTAATAAAGAGATCTGAACAATGGCAAGGAGAAAGTAGAGGATAGGGCAGAAGCATAGTAAGGGACAAGACAGACACTGGCCACAGACGGTAATGAGAAGGAAGGGACAGTGGCTAGTACAGGAGAAAACAGTGACTATTACACGACAGGGCAGGCTGCTTGTAGAGGATACGACAGTGGCCAGTACAGTGAACTGCTATTACAGGATACGAGTGGCTGCCACAAAATAGAAAAGTGGCTAGTAGAGGACAGGGTCAGTGACGAGTAGATAATAGAACTGTGGCTAGTAATGGACAAGACAGTGGTTAGTAGTTGATAGGATAGTGACTAATAGAGGATAAGACAGTGGCTAGTAAACGACAGAAAAGTGACAAGCTGAGGACATGACAGTGGTTAGTAAATATACAGCAGATGACAGGAGTGGAGCAGAGGACAGGACTGGCTAGTAAAGGATAGGACACTGTCTACTAGAGGCTACAACAGAAACTAGCAAAGGAAAGGACAGCTGATAGTAATGGATAGAACCGGCTAGATGACGATAGGATTGTGCCTGGCAGTGGATAAGACTGTGGCTGGACGCTGTTTATTAGAGGATACAACAAAAACTAAGAGGAAAGTACAGCCGCTAGGAGAGTACAGGATGGTGGTGGCAAAAGACAGGGAAGTGGTTAGTAGAGAGAAGAACTGGCTAGTAAAGAGTATGACAATGGCTAGTAAACAACAGAACTATGATGAAGTAGATGGCAGGACTGCGGTAGTAGACAACAGGTAAGTAGCTGACGGTGACTAGTAGATGATAAGCCAATGGCCAGTAGAGGACAGGAGAATCGTCAATAAATATCTTGGCAGGGCAGTGACTAGTAGAAGAAAGAGCAGTGACTTGCAGGGCAGGAAAATGATTACTGAAGAAAGTCAACACAAGAGAGGTTATTAACAATGAAAAACAGCAGCCTAGCAAGTGGAGGATAGGACAGAAGCTTGAAAATATTAGGATAGTGGGTAGTAGACGATCGGACGTGGTAGTAACAATAACAGAGACTATCCTAGCAAAAGGAGGATATTACAAATGCTTATACAGGACAGGACAGATGCTAGCACAAGGTAGGATAGTGGGTAGCAGATGACAGGACAGGCTAGTGACCGGTATGGAGAGTTACTGCAAGCGGATGGGATAGCAGCTATTAACAACGTGTGATGTAGAAGAGAAGGTCTGGTTAGAAGTGGGCAGGACTGTGTGTGTGTGTGTGTGTGTGTGTGTGTGTGTGTGTGTGTGTGTGTGTGTGTGTGTGTGTGTGTGTGTGTGTGTGTGTGTGTGTGTGTGTGTGTGTGTGTGTGTGTGTGTGTGTGTGTACATTAAAGGGCTTACAGGACAGTGATTAAGAGGGCAGTTGACAGTGGTGGTAATGGAGTAAAAATTATGGATGACATAAAATACACAGAATAATGGCTAGCAAAGAGGCAGTCTGCTACTCGATATGACAGTGACTAATGGTAGGATAATGAACAGAACTTTCTACTGTAGAAGAACAGTTTAGCGTGGTGAACATCTAGCAGAGGCCACAAACACAAGTGAGCAATGAAAAACAGACAGAACTCAAACTAGATCATTATATTATCAAAGGACGAAACTTCGAAACACACACACACACACACACACACATATATCCATCCATCCATCCATCATCCAATTCTACATTGCCCCATGAGGAGCGTAGGAGCCCGGAGCTTGGCAGTTGGTCTCGACATTTAAGATGAGTGTGACCAGCCTCACTCATCCCTGAGTGGCATTATATGAGCAATCAACCCCAACCACCCCTTGGATATAAACCTTCACCGGCTCAATCCGACTGGCGCGAAATAAATACCCATTAAACCATCAGGTGCCAAAATTTGGCTATATGGTTACCACCCAGCGTAGTACATGGTTTTCTGGTGTACAGGAAACCATTTGGCTTGTCACTCAGTGTAGAGTCATCCACAGGCAGAAGGAAAAGGAAAGAATGATGGAAATAAAGACAGAAGAGGGAGTGTAAAGTCACCCATAGGCAGAGGGACAAGGAAAGAAAGATGGAGAGAAAGACGGTAGAGGATGGAAGGAAAGAAGGATGGAAGAGAGGAAAGGGCAGACACCCGAGAGCAGAACTACATCGAGTGAGTGGATGGTGAGCGCCCCCACCTACCACAAAAGTATATATATAGATAGATAAATAGATAGATAGATAGACAGATAAATAGATAGATAGACAGATAGATAGATAGATGAGTAGCACTGTCTCGGCAAATTAGAGACAGGGATATTAAACAAACTGAAATCCATGAAGATCAATATGTAGAATGTAAGAGGTCTCGCGGAAGATTTGTGATTTGACAACTTAATGACTGACTTACATATTGTAGGTGTGAGTGAGATCCACAGAAAGGAAGAAAAAGTAATACAGCTCCAAGACAGTTACCACCATTTTTACTACAGAGGAAGGCAAAAAGAAAGAGTTAGTGGTGTTGGATTTCTAATTAACAGAAATCTTGCAGACAACATTGTTAATTTCAGCAGCGTATCTGACAGAGCAGCATTGGTTGTAATCAGACTGTGCAAAAAATACACCTTGAAAGTAATACAAGTATATGCACCTATTTTTCAAAGCTCAGATGAAAAAATAGTAAAATCCTATAATGACGTCTCCCAGATTATGGAAGACGAAAAGACCACATATACTATACTGATGGAAGACTTCAATGCAAAAGTTGGGGAATCAAAAAATGGAGAAGCATGTATGGGAAATTTGCAGTGGGAGAAAGAAAAGGAGGAGAAATGGTGGTAAATTTTTGCTAAAATGGATAACATGAGAATAATGAATACATTCTTTCACAAAAGAACAGAGAGAAAATGGAGCCGGAGAAGTACACATGGAGAAACAAATAATGAAATCCACGTCATTAAAGCAGAAAAGAATAACAAGATCATAAATGTCACGGATATCAGGAAAGTAAATATAGGAAGTGACCACAGAATCGTGGGTTGCAAAGACAGATTAAATTTCAGAAATGAAAGAAAGATGATTATAAATAAAAAGATATGCCCAATAACAGTAGGCGAAAACAAAGCAGCCTTTCAGTTATAAATAACGAACAAATTTCAGGCTCTAAGTTATGCTGAGTGTGATACTGATGAGTATAATGATATACTAACCAAAGTGATATGAGAATCAACGGAGGTAGTAGGGAAGGCTAATACAACCAATGTCAAAAAGTATTCAGAAAAGACACTCGAGCTAATGACAGGATGAAAGGAAATGGAAGTAAAAACAAAGAAAGATGAAACAGAACGAGCGGAATTGCGTAAGCTTATCGACACGAGCCAGAGAGAAGAAGAAAAAAATGAACCATTTTAAAGAAATCACCAAAAAAGGAAAAACTATGCAACAAGTCTGAAGTAAAATGACACTAGGAAAACAACAAATTATAACACTGAAAGACAAAAACGGTGAAGTCATTAAATGCAGAGATAAGATGGTGAAGAGAGTTGAAGAATTTTACAAAGAATTACATGCAACAAAGAAAAATAGTACCAACAGCTAACTTTTCAGTTGAAACAAGTGAAATGCCGGAGGTAACACCAGACGAAGTCAACGCTTCTCTTAAAAATATTAAAAAAGGTAAGGCGCCAGAAGAGGATGGAATAGCAGCAGATTTACTGTTGGATGCAGGAGTAGAAGTACAGAACAGGTTCGCCACTTATTTACTCAGTGTATGAAAAAGAAGAAAATTCCCCAAAACACTGTGTAATGCAACTGTTATTTTACTTAAAAAAAAAAAAAAAGGGTCTCTAAAAAGATCTTAGTAACTATCGACCCATTAGCGTATAATCATTCATTTACAAACTCTGCACTAAAGTCCTTACGAATACAGTAACAACAAATCTGGTAGAAAACCAACCTTGTGAACAGGCAGGATTCCAAAGCAGGTATTCAACTACTGATCATGTACACACAATGATTTAGCTAATTGAGAAAAGTACATAATACTGTATAATAAACCACTGTGCTTGGGTTATGTTGATTACGAAAAGGCTTTTGACTCAGTGGACCACATAGCAATTATAAATTCACTGAAAGAACAAGAAGTAATTGAGAACATTATGAAACTGCTTGGAAGCATGTATAAAGAAGGAACTGCTACAGTTAAATGACATAAAGATTTCGAAAAAATCAAGATTGAGATGTGTGTGCGTCAGAGAGATAAATTTCACGAAAATTATTTACAGCATGCCTAGAAAGCATTTTCAGAAAGCTAGACTGGGAAAATAAAGGACTATACATAGATGGGGAAAAGCTAAACCATTTAAGATTTGCAGATGACACTGTCCAAATTTCAGACACAGCAGAGACATTGCAAAAAACGTTAAATGACCTGAACAGAGAAAATCTCAAAGTAGGGCTAAAGAAGAACTGGAGTAAACTTAAGTAATGTTTAATCCAAATACACCAGCGTCATCAGAATAAGCGAAGAAGTTCATGAAGAAGTGGAAGAGTACAAATACTTGGGGAAAATACTAAAACAAACGAAAGACCATGATAGCTAAATGACACATTATAAATGGATGGAAAGCTTTCGGTAAACATAGAGATATCATGAAAAGTAGCTTGCCAACGTGTATGAAACGAAAAGTATATAATGACTGTATAATTCCAGCTATGACATACGGTTGTGAGACCTAGAAACTGAAAAAATCGATGGATAATCAATTATTCCGTTCTCAAAGAGCAATGGCAAGGTCAATGCTGGGAATATCTTTAAGAGACGGGAAAAGATCAACTTGGATGAGAGAGCAGACTAAAGTCAAAGACACTATAGAAGTTATAAAAGAACAAAAATGGAGGTGGACTAGTCATGTAATATGAATACGGGATAACCGATGGAGCAAGAGGCTGACTGATTGGACTCCAGGAGATTGTAAGCATAGCAGAACATGGCCCGACAGGAGGTGGATAGATGAGATGGAAAAGTTTGCAAGGAAAACAAGGGAGAGACAAGCCCAGTCAAGGAATTCGTGGTGAAGGTTGGGGGAGGCCTTTGCTCAGCAATGGACCTGCAATGGCTGATGAATATATATATATATATATATATATATATATATATATATATATATATATATATATATATATATATATATCACAGTCATCATCATCATCCGGACCTCCATTCTCACCCTAGGGCAAGGTGAGAAGCAGCAACGTCCAGAAAACCCAAGTCTGCCCAATCTAATGGGCCACGCGTCCATTCACTCATCATTCAAGCCCCCGGAATCCTCTCTCTCTCTCTCTCTCTCTCTCTCTCATAAAAAAAAAACTGATACGCACTTTTTCCCAGCCCTTCTTCTTTAACTCAGCCGATTGTGACAATATTTTAAAGTGATTCAGGTGAGGTGGGGAGGAAAAATCGGGGTGGAGAAGGTAGGAGTGGCACGCTACCTTCTGACTCGCACTCGTACGCTACTCTCTCACTGGCATGCTACTCTCACACTCACTCGCACGCAGCTCTCACACGCACTCGCACGCAGTTCCCACACCCATTCGCATGCAGCTCTTTCACTCACTAGCATGCAACTTTCACTCACTCGCACGCAACTCTCATTCGCCTTCAAATCTTCACTTGCCTCTACCGCAAACGCACCTTCCCTTGTTTCTTCACACGTAAATCTTCTCTGCATCATTCTTTCTAAACTTTACAATCTTTGCGTCCACAATCGCATACAACTCTCACGCATTCACACTGCAACTCATCTTTACAAACGCACTTTCTCTCTCGTTTATAATCCTTTAAATGTTCCCTTCACTGCTTTCTCTGTATCGACCTTCGCCCTCACACTCGCACGCAACTCTCACGCACGCACACGCAATCACTAACTTACCTTTACAATCGCACTTGCCCTTCGTTTTCATTCGTACTTACTTCTCTCTCTCTCTCTCTCTCACTCTCCAGCACTCAGATTCCACTCACTCCCACTCTAACTCAAACCTCTCACTCACTCGTACAATCGCTGCTTCCTTCGTTCTTATTCACACTTCAATCTTCTCTTCATTATTCTTTCAGTATCCACCTCTGCACTCAAATTCGCACGCAACTCCTCTTCACTCACACTCAAACTCTCATTCACTATTACTATCCTACATTCATTCGTTTTTATTCGCAATTAAATCTTCTCTTCACCCCTCTCTCTCTCTCTCTCTCAGGCAATATCCTCCACTTACTCAAACAGTCTTTCTTTTCCTCATTCTCTCGCTTGCACACACACACACACACACACACACACACACACACACACACACACACACACAAACGCTCCCTCGCTTTCTCACTCTTTGTTTCTTACCTCAATCTCTCTCACACTGGCAAAATATCTTCACTCCCTCTCTCTCCAGCCATCTTTTTACCTCATCCTCTCACACACAAATCATCTCTTGCTTTCTCGCTCACAATTTCTCACTTATACGGACAGTCACGGTGGAAAATTCTATAACTCGCTCTCACAGTCCTCCTTTCCCTCACTCTCTCTCTCTCGTACGCATACTTTCAGTCCCTCAAAATCCGACTTCCTCTCATTCCAACTTGCACTCATACTATCTTTTCATCTCTCTCTCTCTCTCTCTCTCACACACACACACACACACACACACACACACACACACACACACACACACGAGGTCTCATTTCCAGCTTGCTGGCACACAATCCATTTCTCTCTCTCAGGGGCATTTTCACATTAACATTTTCACTCGCATTTTCTTACACCCACCCGCACTTGCTTTCATACTCTCTCTCTCTCTCTCTCTCTCTCTCTCTCTCTCACACACACACACACACACACACACACACACACACACACACACACACACACACACACACACACACACACACACACACACACACACACACAAACACACACACACAGTTTCACTCGGGCTTAAATTCTCTTAACAGTTCTTTCCCCTTGTTCATTCTCGTATTATCTTCAACACTGAATTATTATTATTATCATTTATTATTATTATTATTATTATTATTATTATCATTATTATCATGGTAAAACTCTCGGTCAGATTCACTTCAACCGACCTTCCTCTCAAACAATTTCACTCTCACACTCCTTCCATCACCCTCTGGCCCAATCTTTTCTTCGGTAATTCACATACAGGCATTTTACTCCTCCACTTCTCTCTCTCTCTCTCTCTCTCTCTCTCTCTCTCTCTCTCTCTCTCTCTCTCTCACACACACACACACACACACACACTTGCTTTCAACATTATTCTCATATGTCCACAATTTCGAACAGTTCTTTTTAAAAATAGCATACTATGTACCGGTTCTCAGTTATGGAACTCTGCCTGCAAATATAAAGGATCTTATTAACTCATGTAACAGATCTTCATTTAAAAGGAAAATTAAAGGTTATTTATTTACAATGTTCGTAATTTCTGGGTAACGTTATTTATGTATGTATATATGTGTGTATGTGTGGGCATGTGTATGTATATGTGTATATCTATATATGTGTATATGTGTGCATGGATATGTAATGTGTAATATGTAACGTGTGAATGTATATATAATATAGGATTTTAGATTTGTGTATCTGCCTGTACTCAATCTGAGAAACAATATAACGACTATCATGTCTGCCAAGAAGCTCCGGCTCGGCAGACAGTGCCGCCTCTTACTTCGCATTGTACTGATATACTGTATGTATTTTGTTCTCTTATTGGCAATAAACATATTTTTACTTTTACTTTACTTCACACACACACACACACACACACACACACACACACACACACACACACACACACACACACACACACAGGCGCGCGCGAGCAACAAAGTAGTAAAAATTATTAATAATGAAAACACTGAGAATTTACGAGTCTACCCTCACATGTCCACTGCCATTATCAGGCGCTAATTAAACCCATTTATTCAGTTATCCAGAGAGTCCATAATGGCAAGAAATTATCAGCGTGTTATTAAATTATCAAAAATATTAGTGTCATAAATTTGGACTTATGAAGTTTAAAGAGCTTATTTATTTGTCTCAAAAAATTTAATATTAAATCTATCTCTCACCTAATCCCCCTTTTCCCAATAAAACCGTAGTAGCCCGAGCTTTGGTTACTCCATCCCGACCTTTGACGCAGGGGTTATCAGCCAGCTTTCCCCCTTGGTGGCCTTGCGTGATCAATAAACCCTAACCTTCCGAGGATGGAAACCCTGATGAGGCCCCAGTCGACTGGAGTGTATTAACCAAACAAGCACCCATTTGGTTATATACTTACTACTCAGCGCAATAAATGGCTTCGTGGATTACAAGGAGCCATGTGGCTTGTCGATCATAACAGAGTAAAAGGAAGATTGCGCTACATCGAGTGAGTAGATGGCGGGCACCTCACTTGATAAAAGTATTTATTAAGGTTATTATAAAAATTCGGGTTTCTTTAAAAAAAAAAAGATCAATAAAGTGAGTTACAGAGCACAAGTATGGAGCACGTGTGAGCACGTGGCCCCCCCCCTACACACACACACTCACACGTACGCAAACACACCTAAACATATTTTGTCATAAAATAGACATACCATGCACTGTTTTCAATTACACTCTCCACACACAAAGCATGCAAAAAAGATTAAATATATACAACTCTCTCTCTCTCTCTCTCTCTCTCTCAAACACACACACACACACACACACACACATCATTTACAACTTCACCTCTCTCCTCCAATGAAACAGTCTACGGACACTCGGTTTCATGTTTCACTAACTTGGAAACTAGTGACAGATTTCTTCACACATAGATCATTACACACTAATTAAGAACAAATTACTTTTAAAACCAACGGGATATAGCAAATTTCGATGGTAATACGGACTCATGCACGCTAAATATTTTTCAGTACCTTGCATACTTAAAGCGAGCGCACACACACACACACACACACACACACACACACACACACACACACACACACACACACACACACACACACACACACACACACACACACACACACACATTTTCTATTCGCCTTCCATGTAACCATTTTACCATGTGGAACGAAAGTACACTTTCATCATCATCATCATCATCTCTCTCTCTCTCTCTCTCTCTCTCTCTCTCTCTCTCTCTCTCTCTCTCTCTCTCACGTAAATGAAGCCATAAAGAAAGAGAGGGCGAACGTAAAACTGACCCACTGTGTAACTGTTTAAGGCATCGATCCTAACCTAGGTAATGCTGTGTGTGTGTGTGTGTGTGTGTGTGTGTGTGTGTGTGTGTGTGTGTGTGTGTGTGTGTGTGTGTGTGTGTGTGTGTGTGTGTGTGTGTGTGTGTGTGTGTGTGTGTGTGTGTGTGTGTGTGTGTGTGTGTGTGTGTGTGTATTAACACAAGATTCAAGTTGAACCTCTTGGTCAGTTCAGGTAATATCGTTTTTGCCTCCTGAATGCACATCAGCGCATGCACAGAACTGTCTCCTTATATTGCAGAGGCATCACCACCAAGAGTCACACATCAGTCGAAGCTGGATACTGTTGTGGAAACCTGTTCTTTGATTCTGAACTCTTCAAAGCGTAGCAGTGTATCCGCAAAACCAGCCTCAATCTGTTGAACTAGAATACTGAAACGTTATAGTGACGACATAATTACTGTGGCTGCTGTAGTGGAGATGACGATAGTGCTCCGTATGATGCTGGTAATAATAACACACTTCACAAATATAGTGGCAGTGATGACAATGGTGGTAGTAATCGTGAAAGTTATGATCTGTGGGTGTCAGTTCATGTATTCTCGCGTATGTGTGGACTGGAAGTTAAAGAGTCTGGTAGAAAACTTTGCCCGTTCGTTTGTGAATGCGTGATGGACGAAATTTAAAAGTGTATGTAGAGACGAACGGTGATGGATGGTGTTGGAAAGAGACACAAACACGCACTGCTGATTGAGACTGGGTAGAACATGAATGGAAAATGTACTGGTTTGAAAATTTAGCATGCTGAGGGCAGACAAAAAGTGGGAATGCAAGTGGGGGAGCGATGAAAGCACTGGATGGCAGTTTGTACAGTTACGTTTAACACCAACGTACAGTAATGATGCGTGGACGAACGAAGTCTGAGGGATATGAATAAAGGTAGAGCTGCTGAAAGGAGTTCCCTCAGAAATGCCTGTGGAGTCGCAGTAATAATAAATAAACGAAATGATTCGTGAAGAATGTTGCACAAAGACAGATGCTGTCGGAAAAAATGCTGACGTGGTTCGGCCATGAGGTGCGAATGGAGTGAGTGAGACAGACCAGGAGAATTTATGAGAGTGGAGTGGTTGGGAAGAGAGCCTGAGAGAAATAAAAACGGTGAGAGAGAGAGAGAGAGAGAGAGAGAGAGAGAGAGAGAGAGAGAGAGAGAGAGAGAGAGAGAGAGAGAGAGAGAGAGAGAGAGAGAGAGAGAGAGAGAATGTCTGGGAAGGTGATATGCCGCTTGAAGTGTAGTTATTACTGAGTGGGAACAAAAACGTTGAGGTCCTGTCGCTGACACCACCACTCACAGGACACGACTCTGTGTATTTTCATTAGTTTCTACCTCTTCCATGAACCCAAAGCACAAAAACACCCTTGCTACACCCAGTACACTGAACCATATGTATGAGACTCCCTAATATCACGTAAATATTGCAGTATCCATGCAAGAAGAAAGAGTGAGGGAGCCGGCACACAGCAACTTCATCTGCTGGTGCACAAGGAACACAGGACTTTGCGGTTCAAGGCACACGCTTCCATGACAAGGCACCTTTGTCTACAGGCCAACTTGCAAAGACGGAAAGAAAGAAAAGACAGAGACTACACCGACAGTCTTACGATCAACAGCTCACTCCCTGTACATACTGGATCAACACCCACGCCAGATAACGTGTCTAGACTCCGAAGGATATCTGTTGTTGTGACTGAGTGTGTGTGTGTGTGTGTGTGTGTGTGTGTGTGTGTGTGTGTGTGTGTGTGTGTGTGTGTGTGTGTGTGTGTGTGTGTGTGTGTGTGTGTGTGTGTGTGAACGTACAACTGCTCGTGCATCAATATGTCTGCTTGCTAAAGTATACACGCTATAACTTTTCTGTTGCCATGCGAGCGGTATGTGTGTGTGTGTGTGTGTGTGTGTGTGTGTGTGTGTGTGTGTGTGTGTGTGTGTGTGTGTGTGTGTGTGTGTGTGTGTGTATACGCGGGGGGGGGAAACAGTAATGGGGTTGTACATAGAAACACGTGACTGTGTGCATTTGCCGAGCAACTAGATAGCGTGTGTGTGAATCAACCTCATGTGCATTATTATGCCATGGTGACTGTGTATGTGTGTGTACGAATCCAAGTGCATGCGTGTGTGTGTGCCACTGTGCATGTGAGAAACTGATGTTACTGTGTGAATGTGTACAATGTCTTCAGTGTGTGTCTGTGTGCGAAGATGAATGTCTTTAAATGGGTGCATACTTGTCTCTGAGTATATGTTCAAGCCAGAATGTGTGTAAGTGTCTGTTTTTTCAAAATACACGCGCGCGAGGGACTTTAATTGAGAGTGCGCGCTCGCGCGTGCCTGTGTGTGTGTGTGTGTGTGTGTGTGTGTGTGTGTGTGTGTGTGTGTGTGTGTGTGTGTGTGTGTGTGTGTGTGTGTGTGTCGTGAGTGCTCCTATGAGTAAGGTTTAAGCATGAGTGTGTGCGTGTGTACATTCGTGACTGTGGACGCTTAAAGGGTAAGACTTACTACTTTTTAAGCTCACAAGTATATCAAATGCTGGAGGTGTGTGTGTGTGTGTGTGTGTGTGTGTGTGTGTGTGTGTGTGTGTGTGTGTGTGTGTGTGTGTGTGTGTGTGTGTGTGTGTGTGTGTGTGTGTGTGTGTACGAGCGCCACTAAAAATTAACAATCTTGAAAGTCTCTCAGTGAATATTACGGTCAGTGCTTATCGAAACCTTACCAGCAACAAAAACATGAACAATAACAACGACAGTAACAGTAACAAGAACAAGAACAAGAACAACAACAACAACAACAATAATAATAATTCATCCATCCATCCATCATATAATCCTACGTTGCCCCATGAGGAGCGTAGAAGCCCGGGGCTAGGCAAGTTGGTCTTGACATTTAAGATGAGAGTGACCAGCCTCACTCATCCCTGAGTGGCATTACATGAGCAATAAACCCCACTCACCCCTTGGATATAGACCTTCACCGGCTCAATTCGATTGGAGCGCCGCAATTACCCACTAAACCACCAGCGCCATACTTTGGTTATATGGTTACCACCCAGCGTAGTAAATGGTTTCCTGGTGTAGAGGAAACCATTTATGTCACTCAGTGTAGAGTCACCCACAGGCAGAAGGAAGAGGAAAGAATGAAGAAAAGAAAGACAAAAAAGGGAGTGCAAAGTCACCCGCTGGCAGAAGGACGAGGAAAGAATGAAGTAAAGAAAGACAGAAGATGAAGGAAGGAAAGGAGGGGGGGAGAGGAAAGAGTAGACCCCCGAGAGCAGCACTACATCGAGTGAGTGGATGGTGAGCGCCCCCACCTACCACTCTAATAATAATAATAATAATAGTAATAAGCAAGAAATAACCGAAAACGTAAAAAAAACAAGCAGTAGGACATATGAGGAAATACATATATTTCTGCCTAAAACACTCTAAAGAAATCACACACACACACACACACACACACACACACACACACACACACACACACACACACACACCAAAAACTGTGCCACAAAACACACAACCGACTCTAGTCGTTTTATGAAGGCGTGGTGTGCATAGCTTACGGCTTGGCTATGCTTTTTTGCCGCCACTGGTCATAGCAATGCAAAACATACCCCTCCACGCAACACCACCTCTTCCTAGTAACCACGGTCCACGGGAAAGAAATGTTATTGACACGGAACTCGTTGATATATAAGTCTTCAGTCAAGAAATGATAATGGTATGAAAGTCCATGAAACTTGCATTAATGACAGAGAAATCGACGAGAAAAGAGTCCACAAAATGTTAATATTTAAAAAGTAGAAGACAGAAATCTACGGCAGAGAGACGATATTGATATATAAGTCGAAGCTTGTGACATCTACGATACAGAAATATTTATGATACACAAGCCAAAGATGTAAAAGTGATACACAGGTAACCGATACTGATGTGTTAATGTTACAAAAGTGAGCTTTGTAGAAGTTCATGATAAAGAAATGTCACATATTAAAACACAATACCAGAAACGTAAAAGATATGAAAGCCAGTTTATTATACAGAGGACAATGATATACAACAGTCCACGATACATACTGCACGAGAAGGATACAAAAGTTCATGGTACAGACAGCAGTGACAGCCTACACAACAGTCCTTGATAAAGTGGCCAATGTGAGTGTCAATACCAGAGAACAATCCTTGATACATAAGCCAACGATACAGAGTAGAACATACAGAACAGTCCATGTTACAGAGGTCAAAGATTGAACGTCAACCAAACAGAAAGAAATCCACGATATACAACACCTGCAGATACAGTTGGTAAGGAAACAATACAAAACAGTCCACAATACATAAACCAGTTATGCAGAACGGTCCACGACACAAAGTTGACGATACAACAAATCTATGACTCACAATTCAACAAAACAAAATGGGTATGTCGCAGAATTCAACGATGCACACCAACCTACCAAACATACAGTAAGGCAACAATATAACTGTCTACGACACAGTAAACGATACACTAGCGACTGTCCATGACAGTCAACGGCGGCGGCGGCGGCGGTGGCGGTGGTGGTGGTGGTGGTAGTAGTAGTAGGTGTTGTTGTTGTAGTTATTGTTATTGTTGTTGTTGTTGTTGGTGGTGGTGGTGGTGGTGGTGGTGTCGCTGCTGCTGCTGCTGTTAGTGCTGCTGTAACCTCAGGTTCATATGAAATGTGAACCTAGTAGACTGCAGGCTAAGACTTTCCTTCCTGCAGTCCATCCTCCTCCTCTCAGGGGAGAGGAAGCTGAGGGGCATTTGCACTGCCAGGCAGGGGAGCCGTCCATCTGTGCCAGTGCCACCGTACGAAGAGGTCCCGTTCCAGCATCACAACGAACGGTAGTCAACGAATTATAGATCAACAACAAAAAACAGTCCACGTAAGTCAAAGATATATAACAGTCAACGATACAGTTAACGACATAACGATAGGAGTTCATGATAGTCATGATAATAACAGCCCACGATAGTCATCATATATTGCAGTTTACTTGTACAACAGTCAACGACATATGGCAGTCCACGACACAGTCAACGATATATGGTAGTCCACGATACAGCCAACGACGAATAACACTGCAAGATGGCGTCAACGATATATAACACTCCACGATATAAAAGTCAACAATACCAAACAGACCGTGATACACAAACCAACAATATAGAAACCAGCAATACACAATACACAGACATACGGATACACAACAATAAACGATCAGTAACTTCACTATCAAAAAAAAAATATATATAAGACAATTCACTCTACAAAAGCAAACGATACAAAACAAATCCAGTGTACGGACATCAAAGACACGATATACAGAAAACAACGATACAGAATTCCACGACACGTAAGTCAGCGATATACAAAACACTACGATACACAACGGTCACAAAAATCCAACAGTACACGTCAGTCAGCGATACACAGGTCTACGATATAATACCAAAACAGATAAAATGAGAGATATAGTATTACCAATGCAGGACAGTTCACAATAAAGAAATCAATAAAAAAAAAAGTTATAATATAAAGCAATCGACGAGTCAATTATAAGAAAAAAGGCTGACAATAAAATAAAATCGTCAAGGATATACCAGCCTACGACAGCTCCGTACATCGTGCCTGGTCTCAACAGATTTATCTAATTTTTTCAGGAAAGTCTGTGGAAAACGAAGGTATTTTCTAATCCACTGGCGAGTGAAATATGGTAATTCAGGTGCTTTGTGGGACGGCCGTACTAGGAACGTTTTAACGTGTGATGGTTATAATCGAATGGTTTCACAGTAACTCCCCTCCCTACCTCCCTCCCTCCCTCTCTCTCTCTCTCTCTCTCTCTCTCTCTCTCTCTCTCACACACACACAAACACACACACACACACACACACAGAGAATAATAAAAACCTTGCCTGTACTCACCACAGTCTCCCCGAACGCCAAGGCAGACAAATCTCACCTGCCAAGTAAAGAAAATCACATCAGCATAACAGTCACCACAGTACATATTACTTGCCACCCCTCCCCCCCACCAATACCCTGTCCTGCTGCACGAACTTGATGCTACAAGAGAAATGAGTACGAGGATCCCTTTATTAATTTTTCTCTTAGTACCGCCAGACGATTTAGTTTTGCTTTAAAAGACCTCATCGCGAAGAGGTTACAGGCAATCTCAATTAACCTCTTCAGTACAATGCCTCAGTATATTATTCATGCCACCGCCGCCAGATGATTAATTCATCTGACGAAAAAAACTGTTGCATTATAGGAAGTAAAATGCACTGTTCAGTTAAGGGTCGTTACTTAGTAAGGAGAAAAATTTTTGGAGAAATTTCCGAGGTAGAGGGATAAGAGGCAAGTGTATAAAGCTGCTGTATGAGAGTGTGGTGCCTGAACGAGAAGATAAATCAAGGTCAAAGTGGAAGGATAAGTTGGAGTAGTGTACTGCATGCAAGGATGATGGTGTGTCTCATGATGAAAGGTGTATCCTGAAAGAAGGGTTGTTAATAAGTGGGGAATGATTTGTCTCACGGTTATTTTAAACTTCTACATTCCCTTAACCTCACTCCCCGTGTAAAGGAAGTGGTACCAGGCAGTATCTAAAACACTGGGTCTCATTCTTTCCTACTCTTTTAGGAAGCTCAAAATCCTCGCGCACCTTCTCCGTTTTCTCCACAAAACAAACGAGTAATAGCAATAACGAAATCGTAAATAGTACTGCTAAAGGCACAGAACAACCTCTTTACACTATAACTGATAACTACTGACATGAAGATGGCAGGTAAACTATGGTTGTAGTTACACAGTTTCTACCTATACAACTGAAGGATTTCAGACATTTTTACCTCCAATCAATTTGTTCAACGTAAGCTCATTTTAGGTTGGAAGATCCAAGCTCCTATGCCCTACAGCTGAATGGTTTAACTGGCAAAGCCTCCCAGAATTTATATAGAGATAACGTTTACATACAAGTAAACCCAGAAATCAAGTACAAAACTTTTACATATGAGTATACCAAGCAATCAAGTACAAAGCAACTTTCAACAGAATATATTACTGTACTGTCTCTTTCAATTTTTCACAGCCGTCGAGGAGGCCATTATTAGTGCCAATGATATCAAGGGATAAACAGACATTATTTCACCTGTTAATCATGTGGTCATCCCTTACAGAATGTGGGCATCAGGACACAGACACTGGGGAAGGGTGATATTCTTCCATCTATTAACTTCTTCAGTAAGATGATGTGCTTCTTGCTACCACCAGATGATTATATTCAACTTGTGGTAAAACCTCTCGCAGACAAGGGGTTCATCACATTACCTGATGTCTTCAAGGTATATCCAAAGTGATCAACAATAAAATTCTAGGCTTCCTTGGTTGATATTGGCTGAGGTAAGCTGTACAGAAACATATCTCACGGCATCATAGTAGCTTGCTCCATCATCAACCATGAATACATTTAAGGGTCTATCTTTCTGCCTTTAAATAAGAATCTCCGGACTTAGCTGTCCTAATGCAAACAAAACCCCTTTTCATAAGACACCCCACCCTCACAGTACAGCACCCAAAACTTTATTCAATTCAGTCCTTAGTCTACCTCTTCATCAAAACACTTCACCCTCATATAAAGTCCCGCACTCATTCATCCTACATTGTCATCCCTCTGTGGTTCAGGAAAAGAGACATGTGAAGTATACCTGGCCAGTGACACCTCCACCTAAGCAATCCGACCACCGACGTATACAGGTGAGTGAAGTAAACAAAAGCTCAGCAAAGCCGCCACCTTACCATGATACTCAATTATTTAAAACTATCGTGGGACAAACTGCTTTGGGTCGTGAAAGAGTGCAATTCAGTACTATATATACAAGGTTAATGTTGCTGGTTTTGGATAATTTCACAATCTAAGAAGAATTCATCTGACAATTACTTCCCCGACCAGGTCTTGAAATTACTTGAAAATATGCGCACACCCACACACCCACCCACCCACCCACACACACACACACACACACACACGCATACACACACACACACTCTTGACTAACCCGAAGAATGTTGATCAGTGTGTTGAGTGAATGAAGGTGACTCCAAGCGTCTGCCTTACGGGCTTGAGTAGGTGTGAGTGTCAACTTTCTCCTTTGTGTCAATACCACATATCACACCAGCTAGTTCAGTTCCAGGTCCCTTTGCTGTATCAGGGAGAGAAACGCTGCCACCATTACTGACTTCAGGCAACATGGCACCGTGGGAGGTCTCGTACTGCCTGATGAGGAGCTTGAATTGTTGACGAATGGCTGACTACGATATAAGTCAGAACAGATAATAAATCCTATCCTTTGATGCCTAGCACATGACTGAGAGGAACCAAGGGAAGAGTGTAAGTCCTATCCCCTGGTATTCAGGGGACTAATCTGGGCTAAGGAACGACCTTCTAATAAGCCAGAAATGAATCAGGACCAAGAAACAACTTCCCGTCCGAGTGACCTGCCCGTTTCCTGTTCACTTGGGAGTGTACCGGTGGTGTATTCTGACTGCAGTCTCGAGGCAAGGTTGACTAGATGGTTCTCCAGGAAACAAAATGTGATTTTCAAGAGGAAGGCATGTCTGGGCCCAGTACTGCACAGTCTTGCTGTGTCTGAGCTGTCTCAAACACTGCTGGACTCGCCAATGTCTGTGATAGAGGAATTGTTCGCCAAGCTGCTGCTTTCCGAAATCAAGATACTGGAATAGGGACTTTTGTGGCCAAGAGGCTGTGTGGAAACAGTTTGTAGGTCCTCGGCTTGTCTACCAGCCAGAGAAAACTGATCTGACTCTGCAGATCAATGTGCAGACTAGTAGAAATCAGGGAGAGGAGGCTGAGTATTGTCATGGTCATTCCTCGAATCCTGACTTCCTCCTGAGGTTCTGAAGGAAGTTGTTCGACGTTCATGATATATTGCGTACCATCACAATTTTGAAATTCACTGGATAAGCACAGGTGCTGATTAGAAAAAAAATAACGGAGACGCGGCCTTAGCTCCGGCGCACAATATCTGGATAATTTCTAGCTGATGGGTAACAGTGCGGGGGTGGATATGAGGTAGCATCGCCCCTCACCATCGCCTTACACCATTTCCCCCGTGTGACTCGTCAGCCACATATGACCCAGTTCTTGTGCCCCCAAGTTTAGGCGGTGTTTGCGTTCCTGTTGTCCGCACCTGTACCTGTCTTAAATACCCACCGATCCATGTTTACGACCTAATAATACAAATATCTAGCAAGAATTTCTTTTTACTCTCTTGCAGATTGTACACTGTGCAACCTTATAACAGTACCATAATGTAATCAAATGTGTTTTTCTTTACAAATCACGATACTGTACAACAGAATTTCCATTCATCTTTTGCGCTGAAGTTTGCTGGGGCGTTTTCTATCCTCGGCAGCGGTCCTTCATTTTTCTGGGTGATGGAATTGATGGGTCGATCAGGGATGGGGTTCTGTTTTGCCATTTTTTTCTTAAACAAATACTATAAACTAAACAGTCACAATCAATCCTATAGCAAATATTCTTTACTCCCTCAATCCGGTGGCGACTTTTCTGTAGTTTATCTTGCAGTCAGATGGTGTTATACAGCTTGGGAGAGCAGCTCACTGACAGGGGGTTCATGAGGTTACTATATAACCCCTAAAGTTCGGAAAGAGTCTCGCAAATGACAGTCAGGAAGTGGCAGCATAAGATAAAGAATACATCATCAGGCTGAGTGTTGAAAGGATCTGGTGTTCACTTGCTTTCACCTTCCTGCATACCTATCCTTCCAGTCACCACAACCAAGCACAGACACCTTTACCTCCATCCCACTCTCCCCTCCCACTTAGTTCTTGGTTAATCCTTCGCAGTTGCAAGGTTCTATTCAGGCAAATAAAATGATCTGGTGTCAGCTGCGATACCGTAAAAACTTCTCAATTCTTAGCACAACGTTTATCGTGTGTGTTTAACTCCATGAATCCCGTGACGTCCTCTTTCTTTTCTTCCCACTATCTTCAGACGATTTTATTGGGCCTGGAGATTTTTCACCCTGGAGGGGTTAGGTACAGACTTAATCACGCCCTTCACTGTTATGGGGTCCATAAAAAAATAAATAAAGAAATAAAAAATAAAATCATCTGGTGGTATCGAGCCACGTCCCTGTAATGAAAAGGTGAAACATGATGCATCCGTGTGTTTCCTCCAAGCTGAATAAAATCGTCTGATGCTAGGAAAAATAACACTTCAACTTCGCGTGTCGCCGCTCCGAACCCTCCCCGTCCATCTCGCACTCTCCACCACCGCTAACCCCATCACTACCAAGACCAGTTCCATTTTTTCTCGCAACATCCATATTTTATCTAGCTTAAGGCAGACCACACAATGAGCATGCTACAATCAATCAACCTAATATCTATCATACAATATCTTAAATCCCGCCACCGCCAGACGATTACATTCGGCTTTTGGGAGGCCTCGTTCTGAAGAGATTAATACCACCAGCAATAAAAACTCTAAATCAGTTCTATGCCTCTGAGATTCACTGTGACGCTGTGTAAATCCATCACACAGCTTCAGAACACACCATTTTTCTCCACTACATTTATCGACAGCTCCCTCTCTCTCTCTCTCTCTCTCTCTCAAAATATTTCCAGTCAAGAAAGAGGCCGGTTAAATACACAAAGGCAAACAGACTCCACTCACGACTGTAACCTGGTTTCCTCCAAAGAGAAAGAACACTACACTCCTTTGTTTATACACACCCACGCTCAACTCTTCCTCCTCCCTCCACACACACACACACACACACACACACACACACACACACACACACACACTCATTATACTTATCTATTTCTTATGTACCTCCTCAAAAAAAAAAAAAAAATGCTATCTCCATACGATTTTATTTACCTATGAGAAAATGTTTCCATTCAAAGGAGTTAGGTATTGCCTTGAATAAACGTTTCACTACAAGAGGACCTTCTTAACTGGAATAAAATCGTCTTTTGGAAGCCTGAAAAAAAAATAGTAATGAAAGTATTAACCCACTAACTGCCTTTACTCACCCATCAAATCTTCCCTCATACCCGGATCTCAGTTTCCACCCATTCCATTACCTACCTACTACTCACTCCGATACCCTTAATCAACCTACCTACTGTATTCACTTTAAAACGCCACCCATTTATTTTCCATCCACCTACTGTACCTAACTTTCCACATCCACCTAACACCAATCCACTGAATATGCACCTCCACTTGCCTGCTTGCACGTACCATCCTCATAAGTGGTCAATCCACCCACTCATCAGCAATGCCGTACACCCACGCACATATTTCTTCTATAACTCACTTTTCATGCACGTAATCATCCACCTCATTACTCCACGACCACTACCACGCACTTACCTGCCCACTAACGCACACAACCCTCCCTCCACCCAACTACCTAACATAATTCCTCACACCCACCCACCAGCCACCGACCTACCTACCTACCTACACCCTACCTCACCCACCCACCTGCATATCTACAAACAACCACCCTCTACGTATTCATCTACCTGCTCAATTATCCACACAATTCCTCACCTACCTACCTACCTACCTACACAGTCACCATCACCCACCTATTATTTACCTATCCAACTGCCCTAAAACTCCCTCCTCCCACCTACCTATCAACTTACCAACACCATCCATCCACTTATCTACTTATCTACATATCCACACAATCTTCTACTCATTCACCCATCTATTCACCAACAACTATCCCTACCTAACTACCAACATAACTACCTATCCATGAACAGCACCCATCATCATGTACTTCTAACCACCTATCTCTTTGGCTCTGTACTGCACTGCCAACAACTGATTACCTAACCAGTCACACATTTCCCAAAGTTAGCTCTGTCCTGCATAATACCCAACCATATCTATCTATTTACCTATGTCTATCTATCTACGTACTGCTGGACATCTATCTGCCTAGCCATCCAAAATATTCCTTTTTCTGTCATGTATTGTTTGACGCCTTATTGCCTAACCATACGAGTATAAACATCCCACACCATATCTATCATCTATCTATCTACCTATTTATCTATCTATCCGTCTGTTGCCTCGCGCGTAATCCCTGGGTTCAATAATGAATCCAGCCACTTTCATTACACATTAATTCTGACGCCCATCAACCTCCGCCCACGCTGAGTCCACCCACGGCCCATCCAAATATAAAGTCATGAATACTTTTCTTCTCTCTCTCTCTCTCTCTCTCTCTCTCTCTCTCTAATTACAGCCACTACAACTGCAATATCCCACATCTCTCCCTTCCACTACTACTACTACTACTATTACTACTGGTACTACCACTACTACAGCAATATCCCACATCTCTCCCTCTCTCTACTACTACTACCACTACTATACTACTTCTACTACTAGGATGCATATCAACGAGCACGGATATTCCTCCTGATATAATTTTTACTAATCATGCCTTATCTTAGGAACCAAAGAGCAGGTGTTTTATGGGATAGGGAACGTGGAGAGTTTTTAAATGTTTGTAAAGGAGTTAGACAAGGGGCAATTTTGTCACCCATTATATTTAAGCTGTATACAGACAATGTGTTACAAAGGATCACTGAGTTCAGATGTGGATATTCTCTTGGTATATGTTAATCGCTGATGACCTGGTGTTGTCAGCAAATAAGTTAAGACCTGGCGACTTTATACAGTACAATAAAAGAATCAGTGGGAAATTTAAGGCTTTGTGGGAAGTTTACCATCCACTCACTCGATGATGTGCTGCTGTCGGATAGCTGCACTTTCTTCCTTCTTTCTTTCCTTACTTCCTCTTATGTCCCTTCTTTTTTTCCTCTTCCTTTTGTTTACGGATGAGTCTACACTGAATGACAAACTAAATGGTTCTTTGTACACCAGGAAACCATTATCTACGCTGGATGGTAACCGTACAACCAAACTATGGCGCCTGGTGGTTTAGTGGGTGATTAAGGCGTTCAGAACCGGACTGAGCCCGTGTCAGTTTATATCCGTGGGGTGGTTGGGGTTTATTGCTCACATAATGCCACTCAGGGATGAGTGAGGCTGATCACTCTTCTTAAATATCAAGACCACCTTGCTTAGCCCCGGGCTCCTACGCTCCTCATGGAACAACACAGGATTAGATGATGTATGAATGTATGATTAATAAATCTAAGTTATGTAAATGCATGATCTTTGGGAAAGGAGGGTATGGTAATGAATTACGGAAGAATTACGAAAGCTAGTAAATACTGTACAAGAGATTTGTTTCAGGTCACTGACAGTTACAATATTTATGACATTATATACAGCGTATTGGTATGGATCGACGAGATGCCAAGTTTAGGCCGAACAAGTTTTAAGCAAAGTTCACTTTTGTCTACAGAAACTTAAGGATGTCTCTGTATAACCTTTTATGCCTCTTTTTTTACGCATACTGCCTTCCTGAATATAGACTGGCTTTAGTGAACGATAAGAGAACAGCAAAGGCGAACATTTTCAAAAATTTTGAGGTTACTTACAATAAGGCACTAAAGAAAGTTTTTGGTGCACCTACACACACAAGTTATCATGATGCTGCTGAATAAACAGCTACATTGCTGAAATACAAAGGATATTACCCAGAAGGATTTTTACTTCATCAAAATCTCTAATATAAAGTATTCCATGGCTCTGACTAGGAAACTTAATGAGGAACATAAAAGAAAACTTCTGAACCAGATATAACAATAATTTTGGAATGTACACATAACACTGTTACATCACGAATATCATGGATGCAAAGACACGAACAACGGAGGCGATGTATTTCATATATAAGAAGTTACAAAACACCAACAACCGACTTTGGTTTCAGTACCAAAAATGATTGAGTGTGTATATTATGTCTACATGTATTATTTATATGACTTCCATTTTATTGATGTACAGAATTTTGAAGCCTCTAAATTAATTTCTGTCTCTGTAGTTGTACTACAAAATAAAGGATTGACTGACTGATGGATTAACTGACCATTACTACGACTTCTACTGTTATACTATTACTACTACTACTACTACTGCTACTACTCCAATATCCTCTCTCTCTCTCTCTCTCTCTCTCTCTCTCAGTACAGGCACCACCCAAGATAAAGTCACAAACACGCTCACAATCATCCCAACCGCAAAAAACACAGGAAAAAAAAAAAAAAAAAAGATCCTAACACATCGATTCCATTTTCCATAATTCTGGCAGCATTTACCGGCTTATACCCAAGTCACATGCAAGCCACCTCCTAAATGGCTTGGTGGCCGGGGCAATGGCGTGTCTTACCTGGCTTGGGCTGCTGCTTGCTTGCCTCCTTCATCTCTCTAGTCTCTCTGCCTTATATTCCTGCTGCCTAATCTCTCAGTATTCTGCCCAACCTACCACCTGTCTAATAATCTCTCTACCGTGCCTTATTTTTCTGTCCTGATCTTCGACAACATCTCTTTTCCCTGCCTTGCCTTTCTGCCTAGTTTCCTCCTTCTTTACCTTAATAATGTTTACGTGTAGCTTCTTACCTTTACTATCACATCTGAGTTCTCTTTCGTAACTTATTGTTGCCTGCTTTTTCTGTACTCTACCTCACCTTCCTGCTTCCTCAGCTCTTCCTCATTCTGCTTTACCTTCCCTCCTATTCTTCAGCCACATCTCGGTGCCTCTGCCTTACCCTTCTGCCTTATCTCTCCGTAATCAGTCTTACTTTCCTGCTGCCAAATCTGTGAGTATTCTGCCGTACCTTCCTGCTTCATCACGTTTCCCGACCTCTACCTTACCTTCCTTCCTAATTTCTCCGGCCTCTGTATTGCCTTCCTGCCTAATCTCTCTGTATGGGGCCTTCCGTACATGCTTCCTACTATGTGTACTTTGCCATATCTACCTTTTCATAAATTTCCCATACTCTTCTAGCTTCCCTGATGTCTTTATTTTCTAGCTTCGCTGCTTTACCGTCTTTTTAAATTTGTATGTACTCTGCCTTACCTTCCTGTCTGATCTCTGGTTTCTCTACTTTCAATAATGCTACTGACGTTGAATATGTATGAATGTATGTATGCATCAGACTCCAAGCCAATCATTCATTTAAACGAAACTGTGCGAAGGTAACCATTGGAGTCAAACAGTTAACATTCCCAGTGTGGTCCAGATTAATGTCCTCTGAAGGCAGTGTTTTAGCCATGTTCCAGCGAAGTCTTCGTCTGCGAAATATGGGTTGCATGGTGCATAGAGTTTTGCAGTTTATTTGCTTCTTAGTCTGTATATACATGTGTGCTTGTATGACAAAAAGATCAGACTTGTGTCCTCTGGAGGCTGTTTGGCCACTTCTGTGCGTCGTTACAAAACAAACTTGGTATTCATTTATAGGTTATCTCTTTTAATATCGACATACTCTGCATACATATCATACACGAAAATCTGAACCCAACCTCTTTAGTTCAAAATTTTTTTCCAACTCTGTTTGCAGGGAGCACAAACAATATAATAAGGAAAAACCCTCAACGTAGTGAAAGGGTTAAGTTTCCACCCATTTCTCCATGCTCCCTCCCAGATTTACTCTCTTATTCTCCTTTTACCTTAGTCCACGCTTCCCTTCTCATCTGCCTCTCTCCCAACTTCCTGCTTCGTATTCTAGTCCCCCCCCCCCTCTCTCTCTCTCTCTCTCTCTCTCTCCGTTGTAGTTTTATCTCTTCTTTTTCTCATTCAGGGCACTCTTTCATTTGGTTCTTCTATCTGCATCATCTAAATCCTTCCTTCTTTACCATAATGTCTACTATTTCCGCTCTCCATTTAAGTTACTTCCACTTTCGCCAATCTCCTTCTCCGTTCTCACATCGCTATCATCATCATCATCATCATCGTGAAAATCATTATCACCATCACTATAACCATCATTTTTTATCTCCCAGCCTGATCATTCTCATACCTTACAGCTTCCTTTCTCCCTCTCTTACTCTCTTTCCTTTCAGCCTTTCTAACCTCACCTTAATTCTCTTCTACTCTCACTACCTCCAGTTGTCTTCTATCTTCCTCATGTCCATCTATAAATCATGCACTTCCCTCCATCCTTTCCTTCCTGACCTGTATAATTCACGAACATTCTTCTCCTTCTACAAATAATTCATCAACATCACTTCCTTCTACACGTGCTTCTTTCTTCCTCCTCTACATCTCTCACTTCCCTCCTCCTGCCTCATCTGCACCTCTCATGCATTTCTCCTCTCCCCCCTCCCCTGTAACTTTTACCTCAGCTCCACCTCTCCCTCCTCTTCTCTCCCTAACCTAAACCTCTCCCTCTTTCTCCTCCCTCTTTGTCTTTATTCGCCTACAACATTCCCTCCTCCCTCACCAATATCTCTCACTCATTTTCCTCCTTCCTTACCTGCTTCTGTCTCCCACAACCTTCTCCCTTATCCTATTTTCCTTCTCCGTTACCTACATCTCTTTCTCTCCTTCCCCCTCGCACTGTCTGACCCGCTTCCCCATCCTTCTTTTCCTCCTCTGTCCCCTCCAGCTGCTTCCTCTTCCTCCTGTACCTAAACACTTTCACTTCCCTTCTTTCCTTCCTCCTCCTCTTCCCCCCTATCCACACCTCCCACTGCCACCATAACGCCCGGGGCCAGCTTGTTAAAAAGACCATCCAGTGGCGTGTGTGCATTCGTATGTAAAACACAGATACACTCAGGCCCAAACACACACTAGGGCTTCAAAATAAAACAGAGGTGCAGGAAAAAACAACACACCGGGCGACCATACACAGCGCAAGGTTCAACAGAGCATGGCTAAAACTCTGCCAGCGCAGGCAACACACACAGCAACTATATACGACTTAACGGTATGTATGAAATAAGAAAATAATGCAGCAAAAGGTAAAGAAAAACGACGTCACGCCTTTATAAAAGAAAACATCGAAGTTCCTTGACAATATATCTTGGCTTTGGAGCTTTTTATACATTTTGGTGATTTAAAAAAAAAAAAAAAAAAACTACCCACCAGTGGTAACTGTAAGTTGTTATTAATTACAAACTGTGACTGAACTAAACATAACTGACCCTCACCTAACTGTGATCTGTCTACATTAATCTGAAGGCGACTGCGACACATTATGCTCATAAGACGGCCAACAACAAATTGTTTTTCGTTCCAGCTGTGGAAAGCAGTTGGTTCTTACACAACAGGGACTAAATTTAAGAAAACATGGGTAGGTTTGAAAACAAGAGGTCAAATAATTTTTGAATATAATAAGTAAACCGAGAACAGAGGAGTAGACTGTAGTACCACTCGAGCAGGGCAGTACTCCCAAGGTGGATGGAAAGCTGATGACAGGGAGAGCCGGGGCTCCAGTTTCATCAGCCCTCGAGACTAGTTCCTGACCATCCCCCTTTGCTGAACTTTTTCAGTGTTTCAGTAACACAGAGAGTAGGCCAGCATGCTCTCCAATACAAGTTTCTCTAATGGTCGGCACCAAACTACATGCACAGAACACACTACACTTCCTTTTCAAAATTAAAAAAAGAAACATGGCGTTAGTAAATCAGGCCTCAGAGTCCCCAGGGGGAGGGGCCATAAATTCCCCCACCATCCGCCCCTCTCCCGGTGACGACTCAGAGAGATGCCTGGAACCATTGTCTGACTCACTGCAACATTCGCGGCCTTTGCTCTAACTTTCCCTCTGTCGAACACCAACTATCCTCCTCTAAACCTTACCTTCTCTTCTTGACAGAGACTCAGCCATCTGAGGCAACTGACAGCAAACCTTTTTCTGTCTCCTCCTACTTTCCCTATACTCATTTCAAAGCTAAAGGTGGCTGTTGTGTATATGTACGCAACGATTTATCTTGCTCACGTGTTCCTGAACTTGATTCTTCTGAATTCTCTGCTCTCTGGCTTCGGCTCTCCTGTCATTCTCTGACTAAATATATCTGTGCCATTTACTTATCTCCTAATTCTACTGACTATGAACAATTCTTTGACTATCTTACCTCTATGATGGAACACATTCTGTCCATTTCTCCTTTCTCTGAAAGCTCCATGCTAGGAGATTTCAATGTTCACCACCACCTTTGGCTCTCCTCTCCTTTCACTGATCCACCTGGTGAACAAGCCTACATCTTTTCCATCCTTAATGACCTAGAGCAGCTTGTACAGCACCCTACCCGTATCCCTGACCACCTTGGAGAAAGCTCCAACATACTTGACCTCTTCCTCACAACTAATCCTTCTACTTACACTGTTAATCTTCCCTCTCCACTGGGCTCCTCCGATCACAACCTTACTACATTAACCTGTCCTATTGCTTCGGTATGGCCTGTGGACCCACCAAAGAAACATCGTCTGTGGCACTTTGGAGCTGCAGACTGGGAGGCTCTCAGACAGTACTTCTTTGATTTTCCATGGAATGATTATTGCTTTCATTGCAGGGAGACATCTGAGTGTGCCTTGTGCATTATGGAGGTTATTCTCTCAGGCATGGAAGCATATCTTCCTTTTTCATATCCTTTGATTAATGCAAGAAAGCCTTGGTTTAATCATGCTTGTTTTAATGCTGTCCGCAACAAGGAGAGGGCCTATACAGGGTACCAGAGCCAACCCACCCGAGTCACATCTTGTTTATGCTTCCGCCCGAAATCATGCCAAGTCTGTTCTTCGCTCATCTAAAAATAATTTCATCCTTGCTAAATGCTCTCAATTCTCCAACTTGAAATCTTCCCGCTCCTTTTGGCACCTTGCTAAAAACCTTTCTAACAACTTTACCTCATCATCCTTCCCTCCTCTTTTCTATTCTGATGGCTCTGTAGCCATTTCCTCTACTGATAAAGCAGATCTCTTCGCTCAGACTTTCTCCTCCAGTTTCACCTTAGACGATTCCGGTGCTGTTCCTTCATCTCTTCCCCCCTCAGACTTCCTCATGGGTGACATTAAAATTTCTTCAGCTGATGTACTTTCTGGCATCACTGGCCTCAATACTAACAAGGCATATGGGCCTGATGGGGTCCCTCCTGTTATCCTCAAGAACTGTGCTTCTGTGTTTACACCATGCCTAAGAAAACTTTTTCGCCTTTGTCTGTCAACTTGTACCTTTCCTTCTTGCTGGAAGTTTGCTCTCACTCAGCCAGTTCCAAAGCAGGGTGACCATTCCCAACCCTCTAACTATCACCCAATTGCTTTAACATCCTATCTCAAAAGTTTTCGAGTCAATTCTTAACAGAAAAATTTTAAAGGAACTTTCCTATCACAACCTTCTTTTTGATTGTCAGTATGCGTTCCGTCAGGGATGCTCCACTGCCTCCTTTCGGGACTTTGACGAAAGCTTTGCCATTACACTTGACATCTCAAAGGATTTCGATCAAGTCTGGCATAAATCTTTAATTTCCAAACTGCCCCCTTACAGTTTCTATCCTTCTATCTGTGCCTTCATCTCTATCTTCCTTTCTGGTCATTCTATAGCCGCTGTTGTAGACGGTCATCGTTCTTCTATATCTATCAACAGCGGTGTACCTCAGGGCTCTGTCCTATTGCCAACTCTCTTCCTTTTATACATCAATGACCTTCTAAGCTGTACATCTAACCCTATCCACTCTTACGCTGATGATTCCACCCTTCACCTTTCCATTCGGTACCTGCAACGTCCATCTCAGCAGTTACTTCAACAAACAAGGGATAAGGCTATGGCACACCTAATGTCTGACTTGGCTCGTATCTCTGACTGGGGTAAAAATAATCTTGTTGTTTTTAATGCATCAAAGACTCAGTTTTTACACCTATCAACCCAAAAGAATCTTCCACAGGTACACCCTTTAATGTTTAATAATATCCAGCTCAAGTCTGCATCATGCTTGAACATGCTTGGGGTTTCATTCACTCGGGACTTATCTTGGAAAGATCATATTGCATCTCTTATAAAATCAGCTTCCAAGAGATTAGGTGTGCTAAGCCGACTCCATGAGTTCTTTACCCCTAAACAGCTGTTGACTTTATACACGGGTTTTATTCTCCCCTGAGTACAACTCATGTGTGGGGAGGCTCCCCACGTACAGCTCTTCTCAATTGGGTGGAGTCAAAGGTTTTTCGTCTTATCAACTCTCCTCCTCTTACTGGCTCCCTTCAACCTCTGTCTCTTCGCCGCACTGTTGCCTCTTTATCTCTTTTCTATCGCTACTTCAATGGTCACTACTCCTCTGAACTGTCTTCCTGCATCCCTCCACCTCTACGTAGCACCCGTCTAGCAACAAACTCATTTCCCTTTACTGTTCAACTCTCTAATGCAAGAGTTAACCGTTACTCCCAGTCCTTCATTTATGCAACAGGTCAACTCTGGAACTGTCTCCCTCTGTCTGTATTTCCTACTTCCTATGATCTCCAATCTTTCAAACACAGTGTGTCCAGGCGTCTCGAAATGAATGGATCTTGAATTTGGCTCTCTCTTGTATTTTGTTTTTCTTTTTCCTTGGAAGGAACGGTTTGCGGGCTCCTGGTCTTTGGTTCCTTCTTTCTTGCATTAAAAAAAAAAAAAAAGTACCTAGAGTGTGATCTGCATTTCCACAAAACAAGAACTTGAAGTTTCAAGTCAAAACCCTCTTTGATAACGTTTTCACCACTATTAGCAAATACTGTACAAGAGAAAATTTTTTTTTAAAAAGCCAGACCCTGGCTGAAGACAGCAAGGCACCCTCTGGACGGAGCTGCTGTACCCAAGAATAAACTGCTGTGACCTCGACATAAAACCACACCCTCACTCACTCCCCCCTGTTGCACCTGCACCCATAAGTGGTGAGGAATCAGTGATGTACTGGTTTGCACATCCAGCTCCCAAGCGGAAAAACTTAAGTTCGACTTTGGGCTTGATTACTCTGTTGGACAAAGTTTGTTTTCGTCCATTCCTGTTTACTCAGCATTACAACTGGGTCTCTGAATGTAAAATCGACAGTTGCGGGTCGTGTTCTGGGGGATTTGACTGTCTGACTTAATCACCCATACACCCTCTCACTCATCAATCACGTCTCCGAAATTCTCAGCTCCACTTCACAGACCTAACGTTCCACACACAAAAAATAATAACTTCAAAATTGCTGTCTTGTGAGGGAACCGCCGTTGCAACCCTTGTCATTTTCGCCTCTATATAAACGTACTTCATCCATTCATTTCTGTCACTCGTCATCCACTCTTCGTGCAGTCTTTTTGCACTCTCTGTACTGAGACCTCATTCTCTGACTTAAGCTTTCACTGCATCAACGACTTAATTTTCTTCAACCAATATGCTCTCTAACCTCTTTCCATATTTATCTTCTATTTCTATTATGCACCTAAGTAACTCAATTCTTTCACCACCCCCAGTCTCCATTCACCACCACAGCACACAGTGAGTCCTCATTTCTCTAAGAACAATTACTCTCTTCTTATCTACATTTACTTTCACACCTTGTAGCTCACACATAATCACAAAACTGTGAGAAACTACTCTTATCAACACAGCATTACCTACATTCAACAAATTTGAAATACTCTAGCTTTCACTATTCATAACTAACTTCACTCTTGTCTCTGCACATTACACACCCTTGTCTCACTCCATTACTGCTACTGCAACACTTACGGAAACACCCATCCACTCTTACACGTATTTTCCTACCGTTAAAATCTCTTGTCTCATTCCAATACTGATAGCCTACTGCAACACTTGCAGAAACAATCGTCCACTCTTACTCATGTTTCCTCATCAATAAAACTCTTATCAGCATTCCACACTTTCACTTTGAACATCGCTACATTACATCTCTTAAAATCCCTTCCCTGTTCACTCCATACATATGCTTTTTTCGGAAACTAAATTCTGTAAGGATTTAAGGATCTGAAAAAAGCGGCATGTGTTAGGTGTGTAATGCTGGACGGCAGTGAGACCTAGGTAGTAAAGGAAAAGGATATTCGTAGGCTCAAACGTACAGAAATGGCAATGATTAGGTGAATATGCAGTGCGTTCTTGAGTGCAAGGCCTGGGGGGAGGGGGGGGGCTATGTTTAAGAAGGAAGAGTAGAGAGAGGGTGGTGAGAGGTAGACCGAAAAAGACCTGGGATGAGGTCATTGAGTGTGACCTCAGGGTTAAGGGACTAAACAGAGAAGCTGCCAGAGATCGAGCAGCATGGAGAGACGCCAGTAGGCAACCAAGGCCGAAGCATGCGAGCATGTTGGAGTCTTCAAAAACGAAAACGAACGAAAACGATCTTGTAGTCCTTCTCAAATACCCTCTCACTACCTCAATTACTACAAATAATAGATACATACATCCCCTGCCATTATGGAAACCACACTGTTAATCATTCACCATACATTCCAGCAACTTACTTTTCCATCCTTATACTTTCACATAACTTACTTTTTTTTAATGCGGGTAAGAAGAAACCAAAGGCTAGGAGCCCCCTTCCAAGAAAAAAACAAAAACAATACAAAACTGAGCCAAATTCAAGATCTCTTCATTTCGAGATGCCTGGACACACTGCGTTTGAAAGACTGAAGATCATAGGAAGTAGGAAATACAGACAGAGGGAGACAGTTCCAGAGATGATCTGTTGTATAAATGAAGACTGGGAGTAACGGTTAACACTTGCATTAGAGAGTTGGACAGAAAAGGGATGAGAGTTTGTTGCTAGACGGGTGCTACGCGGCCGTCGTAGAGGTGGAGGGAAGCAAGCAGACAGTTCAGAGGTGCAATGACCATGGAAGCAGCGACTGAAGAGAGATAAAGATGCAACAGTGCGGCAAAGAGACAGAGGTTGAAGGGAGCCAGTAAGAGGAGGAAAGTTAATGAGATGAAAAGCCTTTTGAGAAGAGCTGCATGTGGGGAGCCTCCTCACACATGAGTGTTGTACTCTACACAGAGGCGAATAAAACCCGTGTATAAAGTCAACAACTGTGCAGGGGTAAAGAAAGTACGGAGTCGGCATAGCACACCTAATCTCTTGGAAGCTGATTTTACAAGAGATGTAATATGAACTCTCCAAGATAAATCCCGAGTGAATGAAACCCCAAGCATGTTCAAGCATGATGCAGGCCTGAGCTGGATATTATAAAACATTAGTGGGTACACCTGTGGAAGATTCTGTCGGGTTGAAAGGTGTAAAAACTGGGTCTTTGATGCATTAAAAACATCAAGATTATTTTTACCCCAGTCAGAGATACGAACCAAGTCAGACATTAGGTGTGCCATAGCCTCATCCCTTGTTTGTTGATGTAACTGCTGGGATCGACGTTGCGGGAACCAAATGGAAAGGTGGAATCATCAGCGTACGAGTGGATAGGGTTACATGTACAGCTTAGAAAGTCATTCATGAATAAAAGGAAGAGAGTTGGTGATAGGACAGAGCCCTGAGGAACACCACTGTTAATAGATCTAGGAAAAGAACAATGGCCGTCTACAACAGCAGCTATAAAACGACCAGAAAGGAAGCTGTAGATGAAGGCACAGATAGAAGGATAAAAACCGTAAGAGGGCAGTTTAGAAATAAAATATTTACACCATACTCAATCGAAAGCCTTTGAGATGTCAAGTGCAATGGCAAAGCTTTCGCCAAAATCCCGAAAGGAGGATGACCAGGAGTCTGAATGGTAGGTGAGAAGATCGTCAGTGGAGCGTCCCTGACGGAACCCATACTGACGATCAGAAAGAAGGTTGTGATAGGTAAGATGCTTTAAAGTTTTTCTGTTAAGAATTGACTAGAAAACTTTGAGACACAGGATGTTAAAGCAATTGGACGATAGTTAGAGGGTTGGGAATGGTCACCGTTCTTTGGGATTAGCTGAATGAGAGCAAACTTCCAGCAAGAAGGAAAGGTACAAGTTGACAGACAAAGGGGAAAGAGTTTACCTAGGCAGGGTGTAAACACAGAAGCACAGTTCTTGAGGATAACAGGAGGGACCCCATCAGGCCCATATGCCTTGTTAGTATTGAGGCCAGTGATGCCAGAAAGTACATCAGCTGAAGAAGTTTTAATGTCAGCCATGAGAAAGTCAGAGGGAGGAAGTGATGGAGGAACAGCACTGGAATCATCTAAGGTGGAACTGGAGGAGAAAGTCTCGGCGAAGAGATCTCCTTTATCTGTAGAAAAAATTGCTACAGAGCCATCAGAGTAGAAAAGAGGAGGGAAGGATGATAAGGTAAAGTTGTTAGAAAGGTTTTTGGCGAGGTGCCAGAAGGAGCGGGAGGAATTCAAGTCGGAGAGTGGATAGCATTTAGCACGGATGAAATTATTTTTAGCAGAACGAAGAACAGATTTAGCACACGATTCTGGGCAGAAACATAAACAAGATGTGACTCGGGGGTGGGTTGGCTCTGGTACCTTTTATAGGCCCTCTCCTCGTTGCAGACAGCATTAGAACAAGCGTGATTAAACCAAGGCTTTCTTGCATTAGTCAAAGGATATGAGAAGGGAATGTATGCTTCCATGCCCGAGAGAATAACCTTCGTAATGTCGAAGGCACAGTCACATGGCTCCCGGCCATGGAAGCAATAATCATTCCATGGAAAATCAAAGAAGTACTGTCTGAGGGCCTCCCAATCCACAGCTCCAAAGTGCCACAGTCGACGTGTCTTTGGAGGGTCCGCAGGCCATACCGGAGCAATAGGACAGGTAAAGGTAATAAGGTTGTGATCAAAGGAGCCCAAAGGAGAGGAAAGATTAACAGTGTAAGTAGAAGGATTAGTTGTAAGGAAGAGGTCAAGTATGTTGGAGCTCTCTCCAAGGCGGTCAGGGATACGGGTAGGGTGCTGTACAAGTTGCTCTAGGTCATTAAGGATAGAAAAGATGTAGGCTTGTTCACCATGTGGATCTGTGAAAGGAGAGGAGAGCCAAAGGTGGTAGTGGACATTGAAATCTCCTAGAATGGAGATTTCAGAGAAAGAAGAAATGGATAGAATGTCATCCATTGTTGAAGTAAGATAGTCAAAGAATTTTTGATAGTCAGCAGAATTAGGGGATAAGCAAATGGCGCAGATATATTTAAGTCAGAGAATGACAGGAGAGCCGAAGCCAGACAGCAGAGAATTCAGAAGAATCAAGTTCAGGAACACGAGAACAAGATAAGTCGTTGCGTACATATACACAACAGCCAACTTTGGCTTTGAAATGAGTATAGAGTAAGTAGGAGAATATAGAAAGTAGGAGGATACTTGTACGTATAACACTAAGAACACTTAATCCGCAATAAATCTTGCAGTTTCTCTGGTCACCACGTGGATAATTACAGTCTTCCTCCCCTCACACGGTACAATTCCACTCACCTACGTTTTTGGCATGCTTAAAAGAAAAAAGAATGTATTCCACTTTCTCCTCCACACTGCATCATTTTATTATATCCCTCATCCAAACCTACTGCGTTTTCATTATTCAGCTTTACACAGCAAGGCTCACTCCAGTCACTGTGATATTCTTGGCCGCCGCATTCCTTCTTTGTACACCATCCAGCTCAATCTTGTTAATCTTGTTCACTGCCATTATCCTCATCACACCCGTTCGTAAATTTCTTAAAATAGCCCTTCACTGCTTCTTATTTCGCCTTCTCATTAATGGCATTCTTCTATTTTTGCCCCTGACATTCTCACAGCTTTTTTTCCACATTCATTCATACCTACAGTTACGTACCTATTTTGAAAACAGTTTCCATTTCCAGAGAAAGTTATATACAGTTTTCTTCCCAATTTTTTAATTTTATTTTTCCTCTTTGTTAGTATCTTTACACATTTCTTGCTTTCATATATTCCCATATTCTTTTACCCGGATTTATTTCTTCCATTCACCACTACCACTTTTTTCATTTCCTCTTCTACTGCTCACATTTTGACATCCTATAATTCTATTTCTTTCTTAGAGGCTAAAACCTTTGCTGAATCACAGACATACTTTTGGCATTCGTAAATAAATACTTCATTATACTCTCCACACATTTCCTTCCTGTTTTACGGATTCTAACTCATCTTTTTGTAAAATGCCATTGCTTTGTTTTCCAGTTATATACATTACTTCACTTGTGATCTAGTTCATTTTTTTTTTCCAGACTCTTCTTAATTCACACAGTACTGTACTTTCACAAGATTAAGCAATCCTACACACTGTCCTCCCACAACTGGCGTGTCAAAAGAACACCCAAGCAGTTTTCTCTTTGCAAGCACACTGGAAATTAAAATGCTACCAACATTCACAGGTTTCTCTGGCTTATTTTCATTTTTCCCTGTCGTTGAAGCGTACCGGACATTCGCATTCACAAAATATTTACAATACTCGGATCCACTATCGCTAATAACACATACCTTAATTTAATACTCTCATACTCAATTATTCCTCTCTCCATTCTACTCATCATTCATCAACAAACAGGCATCCATTTTGCTCAGTCGATGAGTGCTCATTCCTGGCTTTAAACACGCCACATCTCCCCATTCATCCACTTCACTCCCTCTCATTTTCATTCCACAACACCCCATATTACCTTTCTACCCTTCCTTCCTTAAACACTCTCTCTGCTTCCACTCTCTTCCCCTCAAACACTCCATTCAGTCACACAAGCTTGCCTTGTGCTTAGCTTTACTGGACCCTGGGCAGGCAGAGAACCCAGATGCAAGACATTTTCTGTTCCTTTTTTAGAAGTCTACGGGGATGCCAGGATTCCCTATCAACCCCCCCCCCTCTCCTTTTAGCAACCGGCGCAAAACATGGAAACAGTTGATAAAAACTTGCAGAGTGTGCACAAAGAAAAGGAAGCCCGTGTGTAAATCTCAACTTGGATGTAGTGTGCTTGTGGCCGAGTTCTGCCTTAGAGTGAATAAATATATGGCTAAGTTGTGTCCACATTTCTATCTTATGTTATACCTCCCAGTTCCGTGGCTAACAACTATTATTTTCCTTTCTCTTTACATTCCAAATCATTGGAACAAATAATATAGGCCATTTCCTAATGCTCTGCTGTCCTCCTACGTGAAACACACCTGCACATGTCACCACTTCGGCACTAATAACCATTATTCATATGTAAATCTTGCTTGAGCTGTCTCATTTTAAACTAGTGTGATGGTATTAGTGGGGTATATTAACGTCATGTTGCTGGGACTTGTGGAAGGTTAGGAAGGAGTCTTTTACCGAAACTGAAATCTCAAAACAGTTCCATACTGTGCCTATAAAGCCACCTACTCGCAAAAACATTAACCCGTAACGAAAAGAACACTGCACAGCAGACAGGATAGAGGTGGCGTGGGACTATAATGACCCAAGGTCTCAAAACACTATGATTACCAACTATTTGACGATCAACCCTTGGCTAACGGTGACTGACTATGGAAAGGACAAGACGATGTTATGGCTGCTTCAAATGGTATGAGAGAGAGAGAGAGAGAGAGAGAGAGAGAGAGAGAGAGAGAGAGAGAGAGAGAGAGAGAGAGAGAGAGAGAGAGAGAGACAGGGAAAGGGGGGGGAAGGGGGGCGCTTAAGTATGGGACGAAGAGGCAAGGAGGAAACAATGAAAGAAAGTCACACCACCAGAAACTTAGTACCGGTACTGTATGTTACTGATCTGACACACCCATGTTTGCTGTAGGATGCGTCCACACCAGTGCTACCACCATCATTATTCTCTAGCAATGTTCATAGCTTGTTCATGATAACAGTGCTTCGAACATGCTTGTTAACATACTTACACTTAGGTTTCAAGCAGGTTATCATCACATGTTTCCAGCACATGTATTTCTGTCCTATGTAGGCCTCCAGGTTTGAAATAAGAGACAAGGTCAAACGGGAGAGGATACTGGAATGTGGATGGACCAGAATTAGCTGAAAGGAAACGTCATGCGGAAGTTTTTTCTTTTTTGGGGGGGTGAGGTATGAAATAGCTTAAAGTTATAACTGCAATCTCAAATGGGAACGGAATCTTTGGGGTGTCTGGCGTACCCAATAAAATTCACTGACATATTTTTATATTTTATTTTTTTCTCTTCAAATAGTTTTATTTACTTTAGAATAAACTTTTCAATCTACTGAAGCTTGGTATACCTTGGCCACCAATAATCTCTTCGCTGCAAGACGTCTTCCCTCAGCTGAATAACTGTCAGGGAACTGGAAGAGTTAGTTAACTACAAACTACCGTACGTCTGCTGGGCTGAAGTGCAAAAAGTTAAAAATAATGCATAAATCCTGAGAAACTATTCACAAATTCAGGTTTTAAAGCGGACAAAGCGTGAAGTGAAAAAGAATACTTTGGTGGATCTGGGGCAAAGTTAAATAGAAAATGGCCCGCGGGAAAGCATAATGAAATACGGTTAAAAGACACAGCAGACAGCAATGTACTTTGTTTTTGTGTGATTGTTTGTATTGTTTCTGAGGGAGGTCTCAGTAAGAATTATTCATCTAAAGTAAGTATGTGGAAGTCCAGGTCTGAAACGACAGACGTCAAATATGAAAGCATATTCAGCGGTTATTGGCCTAAAGATACCAAAAAAACGATAAACGCCCAAAGTGAAAACGTATTTTGGGATAAAAGGTAAAATACCAGAGAGAAAAATTCAAAAGGGAACAGAATTTCGGGCGTCTGGCTTAAAGATGGGAAGAACTCATGAATCAAGAGAATATACGTAACAGTCCAGGTCTGACAACAGAGCAAACGCCAAGCGGTAGAACATGCTTAGCCCGAACCGGTCCAGATTTAAAGAAAATGTCTTGTGTTAAAGCCTATTAAGAGGGGATAGTTAAAAAAAAAAAATAATAATAATAACGTCAAAAACTAAACAGGAAAGGTCTTTTTTTTTTCTGAAGGGGAGACGGCGGGGAGAGGGTCGAAAATACAGAAAAAGTCAAACAAGAAAGGTTACTTGCCTGGAATGTGGCCAAAATAAGACGTCCTGTAAGAAAACATATTTGCGTGGGAATGACAAAGAAAACGAAAAAAAGCCAATCAACCAGAGAATTCTTTGGGGACAAAATTTTGAGAGAGGGACCAGCTTAAAGTTGAAAAGAATGTGTCAATCCGGAAAGCAGGTTTGAAAATGAAAGAGAAAACGTCAATCGAGACGCATATTTACGGAGGACTGGCCTGGAGTTAGAGAGAAAACGTATCCTGGGGTCACGAAATTACTTGTCCCTCTTTCGGCGATCCCTTCCCAGAACTCCGTCATTCGGGGTCCACGGCGACCACGGGGTTACGACGCTCAGACCTTATTATGGCTTCTGTAACGACGTGTGTGTGTGTGTGTGTGTGTGTGTGTGTGTGTGTGTGTGTGTGTGTGTGTGTGTGTGTGTGTGTGTGTGTGTGTGTGAGAGAGGGGGGGGGGCTTGGGGGTAGGCAAGGGTCCGATAAACAGAAGGTAAAACAGGGACTCAGCAGGATTACCATGGCACAAACTGAGGAAGAGGAATGCAAGGTGAGATTAAATGAGACTGCTTTTAAACCCAGTAATAAAAAGGGTTCTGTAAATTGCATGAATCTGACTGGCGATAGCAAGAACAAATTTTTACAAGTCATCATACTAAAAGAGCTAAAAAGGGAAAATGTGTGTCAGCCTCGCGACGCAATAGAAGTATATATGAAATTACCTGGAAAAGTGAAAAAGAATATAAGTCACAACGGATGAAAGAAAGGAAAGGATGATATTAACAGACAATTTATGGATTACGAAACAAAAAGAAATGTAAAAACAAGTACTCAATAAAAATATATCTATATAAAAATGAAGCATACAATCAGACCACTGAAAAAATTGATAATGGAAAACACAACATACAGGTAAGCAGTGAATCAGATGTTATCCCGATACTCCATACCTAAAGCTGTAATTAAGTGTGACTGAGCAAAACGCATTCATTAAAAGATGAGCCTCGTCCCGGCGCACTACACTCCTGATTTCAGTCACAGTACAAGATTGGACGATGGACTGATGATGGATAAAAGTGGATGGATGAGGATGGATGTGGATGGATGGATGGAAGTGGATGGATGAATGGATGGATGGATGATGGATGGAAGTGGATGGATGGACACACATAAGTTAGGAAAAATATAAGACAAATCATAACACACCTTGAAAAGCCAAGTGTTTAAAAAGGTCAAGAAGAGAGAGTGAGAAAAAAGAAAAACCCAGAGACGTAGAAAGAGCAGAAAAAAATATGTTGTTATCAGAAAGGTGTATATTCAGTAGATAAGAGAAAAAATATATTGGGTAGTCAAAACTAGAAAAAAAATGAAAACTAGATAATATATATGCCGTACTCTCAATGTAGATTATTTAAAGATATGAAAGAAAAGGATATTGGGAAAACGGGGTTAATAAAAAAGGGGAACAGGTGAGGTAAGAAAGGTGAAAAAATTGAAGGTGTTCCGGTGTGAATGTCAGAATTTCGTGCTGAGAGAGAGAGAGAGAGAGAGAGAATTACGATCACGAAAGGGAGTGAGCGTCAAGAATGAAAGGGTAAGTGAGAAGGAGGGGTCATGGTAAAGAGCAAACTTTTGTACTAGTAATGTAACGATATTAGCATGGCGGGGCGGGGGAGAGCAGCGGGGGAAGGTGAGAGGAAGTGGGTGAGAGGAGGAAGGGAGTGAAAGGAGTGGCAGAGAGAGAGAGAGAGAGAGAGAGAGAGAGATTTTTGTTTACGGTTCGGGAGTGAGGGAAGTGGAAGTGGAGGGTCAGAAATCGGGGCAGTGAGGAAGGGAGACGAGAAGCGGTGAGGGAAAAGGTGAGAGGAATGGAATAAATGGGATGGAGGATCACAGCAGACAGGAAATTATGAAAGAATGGAGAGGAAAGGGGGAAAGGAGGGGGGAAAGAGAGGGTGAGGGGGAAGGTGGGGAAAAGAGAACGGAAGACATGAAAGCATAAGAATGGGAACCGCTACTGATGACAGGAATGGAAGCGACGTAGAGACAGACAGGAAGAAGGAAGTGGAGATGGAATGGTTAAAATTCTAGGAGAGAGAAGTATACATGAGGAAGAGAAACTGCAGATGAGAAGGGCGGGAGGGGAGAGAGAAAACGTGGGTGAACAGACTAGGAAAAAGGACAAACGGGAGAGGGTAAAAATTAAAATAAATAAATAAAAAATAAGGGACCAAGACAGGAGGTACAGGGGGAAAAGAAGGGAGGAAACGTTAAGTGGAGAGAAGGGAGAAAGAGGATGGGTGGGGATAGTCAGGATGGGAAAAAGAGGATGAGAGGGGATAGTCAGGATGGGAAAAAGAGGATGAGAGGGGATAGTTAGGATGGGAGAAGGGGAATGAGAGGGGATAGTTAGGATGGAAGAAGGGGAATGAGAGGGGATAGTTAGAATGGGAGAAGGGGAATGAGAGGGGATAGTTAGGATGGGAGAAGGGGAATGAGAGGGGATAGTTAGGATGGGAGAAGGGGAATGAGAGGGGATAGTTAGGATGGGAGAAGGGGAATGAGAGGGGATAGTTAGGATGGGAGAAGGGGAATGAGAGGGGATAGTCAGGATGGGAGAAGGGGAATGAGAGGGGATAGTTAGGATGGGAAAAGGGGGATGTGGGAGGATAGTAAGGATGGGAGAAGGGGTATGAGAGGGGATAGTTAGGATGGGAGAAGGGGGATGTGAGGGGATAGTAAGGATGGGAGAAGGGGGATGAAAGGGGATAGTAAGGATGGGAGAAGGGGGATGAGAGGGGATAGTAAGGATGGGAGAAGGGGGATGTGAAGGGATAGTAAGGATGGGAGAAGGGGTATAAGAGGGGATGGTCGGGGTGGGAAAGGGGGGCAAGGGAGGAACGACGGTATGTTCCTTTCCTCATTCCATAAAACCAGGTGACCAAACACTAAACAGACCGTAAAGAAACTATATGGAATTCCAACACAGGAATAAAAACGCAGGACAAACACGAACACCGACCAAAATACAACAAATCAGAAAAATCCTAAGACAAAAAAAAAAAAAAAAAGTTGAGATGAAAAGTCGGGAACAATCTAAGAGGATAAAAACCTACGTAAAAAGGAAGGCGACGAAAAACGGGACACAAAGCAGAGAAATAAAATGGGTGAGAGTAACGAATGGGAGAATAAAAGAGCCGGAATAAAGGGGGTGGAAACAAAGGAACAATGCTGGAGACGGGGGAAGGGGGGAGGGGAGATGTCAAGTGAAGGGAGGAAGTGGAGGGGGTAACCTAGGGGGAAAGGAGGGGGGGAGGGAGCCCTAGAAGGGGAGGGAACTGATGGGGGATGGGAAATGACAGAGGGAAGGAGAAGAAGGGATACTAGAAGGAAGTGGAGGGGAAAGAGGGAAGGAAAACTAGATGAATGGGATAGAGGGAGAGAAAGGAGTTTCTGTAGGTCTTTTACCTTAACTGAGCCAAGATTTTCGTCATTTTGCTGCTTATGTCACGTACACCTGTGGCCAAAAAACACAATACTACGAATCTACAACCAGTACATAGCATTTCTTGGTGACTAGCATCATATTCAAATGTTAGTCTACTGCTACAGGCCGCCGTTCAACTTGGAGAGATGACAATTTAAAGTTAAATTAGAATGAAAAGTTTAGGAAAATGGGAGGATGGGAAAAAAGGAGAGGGTACTATGGGAAGGATGTGAAGGGAAGAGGAAAGGCTAACAAGAGAAGCGGAAAAGACGCGGGTGGGAGGTGAATGGGAAATGGAAAGGGTAGCGATGACGGAAAGCGGGACAGTACGAGAAGGGGGTGACGTGGAGGAAAGAAGGTAAAGCAGATGGGTAGAGAGAGAGGAAGGCTGGCATCAGGAAGAGGAGTGGAGGGGCGGAGGAAGCTAAGAGAAAATGTAACGGGAAGTGGAAGGGGATGAAGCGAGAGGGGGATTACAGGGAGTGGAGGGGCCGAAAGACTGATGAAGGGATGTAGAAGGGATACAATTTGGGTGATATGGCTATGGTGGAATGATTGTGTGGTGGTATGGCTGTGGTGGCATGGTTGTGGTGGTATATGTATGTGATGGTATTGCTGTAGTGGTATGGCTGTGGTGGTATGGCTGTGCTGGTACCGCTGTGGTGGTGTGGTTGTGATGGTACGATTGTGGGGATATGGCTGCGGTGGAATGACTGGTGGTATGGTTGTGTGGTGGTATTGCTGTGTGGTGACATGGTTGTGGTGGGATAACTCTAGTGGTATGGCTGTAGTAATATGGCGGCGGTGGTGGTATTAATGTAGTGATATTGATGTGATGGTAAGACTAGTGGTATGCGTTGATTATTTAACCCCAATCCATCCCACTCCAACACCCGCACTTCTCAGTTGCCGTAAGTCACCACACTTAGGCAGCCACACCCACAGCTAACTCTACATAGCTATTCACTTATTTTTGTATTTAAAAAACTGTCAAAAACAATATTTCTACACTTCTGTCAGTGGCACTTGTATTTTGATTTATAGTTGCACTGTGCCAATGTAATGATATAGTATTAATGAGAGAGAGAGAGAGAGAGAGAGAGAGAGAGAGAGAGAGAGAGAGAGAGAGAGAGAGAGACGGGAGGGGGGAGGCACAGACCACAATACATAGGGTAACTACAGTAGAATGGCACTCAGTTAAGGCCATACCTCCGCCATCAACATCCAAGCAATTTTCACTGAAAAATTTACGAAAATGTCGAAAATCGCCCCATCAGGCAATGTTAAGAAGGTGAAAAAAAAAAAAAAATCCTGAATCCACACCTTTATCTGGATCAGCATCAAAATTTAATGGAGTCTGTTTTGGGCCAAGGCCCATTCTTCTACCAAGTTTCGTGGAAATCCGTCTAGTAGTTTTTGTGTAATCTAGCTCACAAACCAACCAACCAACAAACAAACATACGGACATGGGTGAAAACATAACCTCCTTGGCGGAGGTAATAAGGCAGAACCAAACAGCACAGTCAGCCAGAGAACCAGCCAACAACCCACGCGAACCATGACAGAAACCAAATAACCCTGGAATCATTCAACCACACTCGGAGTATAGGATGAATAAAATGGAGATTCTCTCTCTCTCTCTCTCTCTCTCTCTCTCTCTCTCTCTCTCTCTCTCTCTCTCTCTCTCTCCACACGAGCGGGCTGGTAAGTTATTGGCAAAGGGGGAATGTTGGTCAGTGTGTCCGTGTACCCAGATCAGAGGAGTACTTAAGGTACGAAGGGAAGGGGACTGAGCTTTAAGCAAGTAGCCAAGACTTTTTCTTTTCTCTTAGTCAGGGGGAATAAACTAAAGGCTGGAAGCTCGTTACCACTGTCCCTTCCAGTGAGCGAGCGAGAGAGAGAGAGAGAGAGAGAGAAATGTATTATCAGTATATTTCGAGATGACAGGATACACTGCAGGTAACCACTTCAGTCCGGTTTCGTACTTCTATATAGCCAGATGCCATAATCCAGTAGAGGTGGCCGTTTGTCTGAGACAGTTGACACTTATGGAACATGTATGGGTTGGTTATATGGTTTCAGCTTTGGAGAGACTCTCCAAGCTGGAGCAGTGAGACATAGCCTTTATCAACCCAGTCACTACCAGAAGTCTATCCCGAGCCCAGTAAAATCGTTTGGAGGTCACAGAACAATGCGCACAAGTCATCGTAGTGGATGGGTTAAAAGACTGGAGGACTCATACAAAAACACAGTAAGGGTGGATGTTTCATAACTTACCAGTTCTGTACATGAATTACTGAGAATACTGGTACCGTCAAACATTAGAGAGTTCTACAGGAAAGAGATGGTGGTCTAGTTCAGTTACTCTATTAGGAGCTGCGTAGCATGGGCCAACTGGTCAACTGCAGTTATCCTCTCTGCTTATGTTCTTATAAACACGGGTGCTGCATGCCCGTTGTAATGATGCATGTCAGCAGACAAATCTCAGAACAGTGCCCACTATAACAACGACAGCAATGAAACAATGATGCAACACTGCGGCAAAGAGAGTGACTAACTGAAGTCTGTGAAAATAAATTTTGAGTTCCACTTCCTCTCCAGCACACACACACACACACACACACACACACACACACACACACACACACACACCGTGAAAACAGTACCAAACACTGTGGACTGATAAGTCACGTATACACAAACAACAACTAACCATTATTAGAGAAAGTACGGCACGATAATGGTTCAGTATTCCTAACCTCTAAGAGATTTACTTGGCGAGAGAAGAGGGACCAAGGATACTGAGACAAAATGAAGAATTCACATCTGTACTCCTTATCTTTGTGTGTGTGTGTGTGTGTGTGTGTGTAATTCACCGGTCCGGTCAGGATCACTTGATGGTCGTGATCGTCAGCTTTTACCCTCCCGGAAGGGAGCTGAGAGCTCATATAGTCCGATCTAAGGGCAAGGCTGTGACCTTCACACACGCACGCACCCGTCCCCTTGCTCAAGGGGGACAGTAACCACCCACTTCGTCAGTGAAACTTTTTCGCAACCTGAGCGAGGCGCGAACTCCCGTCCACCAGTTGGTAGGCGAGAACGTTACCACTGCACCAGCAAGCGGTGTGTGTGTGTGTGTGTGTGTGTGTGTGTGTGTGTGTGTGTGTGTGTGTGTGTGTGTGTGAGAGAGAGAGAGAGAGAGAGAGAGAGAGAGAGAATTATCTAAATTTATAATGTATGTTAGCCACAGCATATCCTTACGCTCTGTATTTCCCCATAGCCTACTTCCCCAGTGCTCAAGCACAAAACACAGCGCATGCACTGCATATCATGAACAGCACATCATCTATACCCTCTATATCTCAAACAACACATAAACACATCTAGTGAACAACTTGCGTTAAACATGTCAAAAACAATGTATATTTCACAGACAACACGTCTCAGAAAACAACGTAGATTTCAAAAATAACATCGCAAAGACAATGAAACTTCGTAATACATAAAATTGTCCATTTCATGAGGAACACATCTCATACCTGATAAACAACACTTCTCATATACATTACTCATCTTACAAATATTCATACATATTACATACGTCATACACAACGCATACGCACTATAACATCCATCAACATTCCAACTCTAATTCCTGCCTAAAAGATGCGATAATGAAGGATCCAAAAACAAAGGAAATGAAAGTACAGGATCAAAGGACCTATCAAACAGCATGTCCAGTGAAATGGGCCACTCAAACCTTCATAAAACTAGCACTACACATATTATAAGCAACAAAGACACACTATACCACATAAGCAACACACCTCGCATACACTACACATCTCATATACACATCACTACACAACAATAACTCCACACTGGTTCAGTATTCATCAAAACGCTTATTTAGTCCAACCCATTTCATTACTTTTTAACATTTCAGTGCCCATCTGAAACATAAGTGACGCATATAATTTCAAGTCCCTATTTCCTGAGATTTAACTGCCTCTTTTGAAACAAAAGTGGGGCAAGGGTGTGTGTGGGTTGTGAGTGAGAAATGAGGGGGGGGTTTTGGGGTGCGAGTTGGTCACTTGTGAGGTGGTGGTGAGGTAAGCAAGGGTTAGGAGGTGTACTGTGAGGTGTGAGAGAGTGTACGGTGTGAGGAGATGGTGGGATATGACGGAGTAAGGGCGAGTGGGTTAGCAGTGTGGGGTTAGTAGTGAGGGGTGTGGGGATAGGTGTACGGGAGTGTGGGATGAAGTGTGGAGGAGCGTGGAGTGAAATGTGAAGTGGTATGCGGTAAGGGGATGTGTGATTATGTGCAAGGGAATGTGGGGAGAGGTGTGAAAGGTCTGGGTTAGGGAATGTGGAATGAAATGTGAAAGGGTGTCGGGGGATATGTGAGTGGATGTGAAGTTAGCTGTAAAAGGGTGTGGAAGGAAGTGTGATGAAGCGTGGGGTTTGGTATATGATGGACTGAAGGGTGAACCGTGTAAAGTATGAGGTGATGAGGTAATGAGTGTCCTTCAAAGCTGACGTTCTTCCCAAACGAATCATTCCCACAAACACAAGGTATTATTTTCCTGCCGCTTGATATCGCTCACTATCTTTGGGTAAAATGTGAAAGACAGAGAAACTTTGAAGATGACAACCAGATTCAAGGAGTGATAAAATGAAAACCGAAAAGAGAGAGAAAGAAAGCTGACAGAAATGTGGAAGGGGCAGAGAAGACGAGGTGAAAGGAAGAGAAAGGGCGAGGGGTAAATAAAAACGACTGAATGAGGTAGGGGGAAGGAGATGAAGGGAAGGAAAGAAGAGAATGAATGATGTAAGGAAGGCTGAGAAAAATGTGAGAGATATTAGAGAAGACGAAACAGCTCGAGGATTTAGTATATGGAGAGAAGGAAAGAATTAAGGGGTACTAAAAGGAAACAAGGAATCAGGGGCAGATATTCCCAAACGACAGAAAAGGGAAGGAAAGGGCGTGAAAACAACTCCAGACGACAGTAACAATGGAGAAGGGAGATTTGAAAAGTATACTCCTCGGCCTTACAATCTGATGATGGGGAGGGGAGGATGGGACAACACTAAAGTCTAAAAGGAAAATGGAAAGACTCAAGAAAAGGACAGTAACCAACAAAAATAATAATCAGAGAGGATTAAAGTATGATTCCGTAAACGACGTCAACAAAGAAAGGAAAGAAATGGGTGTCACTAACTGACAAAGGAGGGTATAAGAGGATTTAATTCAGTTGTAATGACAATATGGGGTAAAAGAGTACAAACGAAGGCGAGTCAGATAATGTATAGAAATGAGAGAGAGAGAGAGAGAGAGAGAGAGAGAGAGAGAGAGAGAGAGAGAGAGAGAGAGAGAGGTGGGGGATGAAGAAGGGGGAGATAGGCTTTGGTGAAAACGACCTCCCTACACGACACAAGAAATGAGGAGCAAGGATTTGACAAGGACGACCCCTGGCGACGACATAAGCGCGGAAGTAGCGTGGAGAGGCTGAGGGACGACCCGTAAAGACGACAATATGAGAGAGGGGGAAGGGTCGTGTGAGTTTACAGAGCACTAGCCCACCCGGGTTATTGGGGGGCAGATTTGCAATTGGGGTGTCGTTGCGAGGTGCTGATGGCAGGGAGGTGAGGGGGTGGAGGGGGTGAGATGCGTGGGAGGCGAGGTGGGGTGCGGTGTGGGGATGTGGGGAAAGAAGGGGTGTAATGTGTGGGAGACGATGTATGTCATGTACGACAGCAAGGGGATGTGGGACGGTGAGTAGACGGGAAGGAGGGGGTGAGATGCGTGGGAGGAGAGGTGGGGTGAGGTGGGGTGTGTGGTGACAAGGGGGTATGGGGAAGGTTGTTGGGTGTAGGGCGGGAGGGGGTGTAACGGGTGGGATGTGAGCTGTGGAGTGGAGTATGCTGCAGCGAGAGAAAGTGTGTAACGTGAGGTGTGGTGTGGTGGGAGGTGAAGGGCGTGGGGTGGGGTGAGGTGTGCTGGGTGTTATGGGAATCTAGTGTGTGAGAGGGAATGATGGGGTTAGATACATGGGATATGAGGTGCAGCGTGGAGTGAAATGTGTGGGTGGTGTTTCAAGCGGGACTGGCTGGTACTGAGGAGTGTAAACATGAAGGAGATGGGATGAGATGTATGGGGTGAGACGAATGAGAAGCTGGGAAGAGGGAAGTGTAATAGTATATTAATGATGGGGGGAGATGGGGGGGATGACGGGGGAATGCCGCGTGGATGTGTGAAGAATTAGAAATGTGGTGTGGTGTGGTGTTCGGCGTGAGGGACAAATTGCAACACATGCAGGGTGGTGATAAGCAGCCAGGCTAGTTGGGAAGCGTGAGTTGAGATGCGTTGTGGAATTAAATACACTGGATGCCGTGTAAAAAGTGTGGTGTGCAGAGTAGTGTGAAGTGTGCAAGCTGTGGTGAAGTGTGTGTGTGGTGGGGTGTGAAAAGCGTGCGAAGTGTCATGGTGTGTAGTGTGTGATGAGTGGTATTCTGTATAATATACGGTGTTAAGTAGCGTCAAGGGTTAAGGAGGGTGTGAGAGGTAAGTGCGTGAGAGGGAGATATGAGGAATGGGTAAATAAAGATAGAGTGTGTGTGTGTGTGTGTGTGTGTGTGTGTGTGTGTGTGTGTGTGTGTGTGTGTGTGTGTGTGTGTGTGTGTGTGTGTGTGTGTGTGTGTGTGTGTGTGTGTGTGTGTGTGTGTGTGTGCTTGCGTGAGTGCACGCGCGCATGGATGAAAATCAAGGTGTGAGGGAGAAGTAAAGTGTGAGGGAGCGGACGTGGTAGGATGTACGCGTAAGTGTGTGAAAAAAGGAAGTGACAATGTGAGAAAGGTGAGGGAGAGAATATAGTGGGATGCGAAGGAGGGCGTGAAGGGTGTGACTGGGTGTGACTGGGGTATGACTGGGAGTGAGGGAGGAGGTGTGTAGCGTGGGAGGGATTGAGTGTGGTAGGGCGTGAGGAAGTGGATGTGGTAAGGAGGGGATCTGGCTGGGTGTAAGTAATGAGATGAATTATTGTGTGAAGAAGGGGGTTTGGTACGAAGTGAGGGTGGGGCGAGAGGGAAAAATGTAGTAGAAATAACTGTGAAAGGAGTTTGTCTAGATGAGGTGTGAGGGAGGCTTGTGTGATACAAAAGAAGGGTGAAGTGTGAAGGTGTTGTTTTGAGGGTGACAGGGTGGTAGGATTAGGAAAGTGACAGGGTGGTGGGGTTATGAGGGTGACAGCGTGGTGGGGTTATGAGGGTGACAGCGTGGTGGGGTTATGAAGGTGACAGCGTGCTGTTGTGAAAAGGGTGATCGGAGGTTGGAGATAGGAGGGCAACAAGGTGGTGGGGTTAGGAGGGTGACAGGGAAGTGAGGTCAAGAGGGTAACAAAAGGTGGTGGCGCTAGGGACATGGGGTTAGAAGAGTGACAGGTGGAGTGCGGACAGCAGTTGAATGAAGAGGCAGAATTAAGAGGGTGGGGTTAGGAGCGTAACACTGATGCTGGGAATAAAAGGTGGGGTCAGGAGGATGAAAGGCGCGGTAGGGTTAGAATGGGGAAAAAAGGGATGGAATTAGAAGAGGCGTTGGGAGGGTGGACACAGGGGGTGAGATTAGGAGCGTGACAACGAGGGTGAAGTTTGGAGCGTGTGGTTAGCGGGATGGCAGAGGGGAAGGAAGAAGAGGAAGATGAGATGTTAAAGGAGTGATGGAAGATGGTGGCGCGCGCGCGCGCGCGCGCGCGTGCGTGCGTGCGTGCGTGCGTGCGTGCGTGCGTGTGTGTGTGTGTGTGTGTGTGTGTGTGTGTGTGTGTGTGTGTGTGTGTGTGTGCGTGCGTGCGTGCGTGCGTGCGTGCGTGAGAGAGAGAGAGAGAGAGAGAGAGAGAGAGAGAGAGACAGACAGACAGAGAGAGAGAGCAATGAATTATCAACTACGAGGAAGTGAGGGACTAGAAAGGGAGAAAGTGCACAGGATGAGTTACCAAAGAATAAAATAATCTTACAAAACCGATAAACAAAGCTCTAATACGCCAGGCCAGATCATTATTACACCAATTAACCCATTCAGGCCGAGGACGTCGCTGCTGAATTCCTGTCACCTCCAAACGACTGCATTCAGACTAGGAGAGATCTTTTCGAAGTGGCGGGGCACAGATATGCACTTCACTAACTCCCCCAATACAAACAGCTTTTCCTAAGTTAAGTAAAATCGTCC